>NC_092333.1:469440833-469775000 GCF_046630445.1 Rutidosis leptorrhynchoides
ACCATTGTTCGCTTGGCTCGAGGACGGGAAGAAGAAATGAAGGGACAAAACCTCAGAATAGAAATAGGAACATAAACCACAGCAAATAAGAGAGAGCATTAACTGTGGATGACAATGATTTTAAGGGACGGGAGTAGGAACATCGAAATATAAGGGAAGGTATAAAACCTAACAACAACCCCGAAACTACAAACCGTGCATATCAATACGTATTGCAACGTAAAGGCACGGGAGAATTAAAAACATTATAATTCCAAGGAAAGGATAAAAGAGAATAGATTCTTCTGGTGATAGATGAAAAAGAAGAATGAAAGATATGAAAGTTAGAAATATAACAAGGATTAGAATAGGATGGAGCATATTAGCGAATGTCTTAAAGTAGGAACTAAAGAGAAAGAATAGAAGATGTGGGAAGAAAGAAAGGGAAGGAGGTAAATTTATAGTGAAATATTCGACAAAGAAATCAAAACAGATTGCCGCGTTAAATCAAAGAAGATCCTGATCGCCGCAAAACTAAATCTTATTACATAAGATTTTCTTTAAAACCCTTAAATCCCGGAAATCGATCATAATCACGTCATCGGTTACAACAATTCTATATTTACTCATTTCACTCTTTTGTGATAGCTTCGCTCGTGCGTCTCACATAACCGAATCGTTTTATCTAAATCTTTCAATAATGATAAAATTTAATTATTACCTCATATTCGTCATGAAAACATTCCTATTGTTATTTATGACAACCTCTACCAAATTTCGAGGACGAAATTTCTTTAACGGGTGGGTACTGTAACGACCCGGAAATTTCCGACCAAATTTAAACTCTAATCTCTATATGGTTCCGACACGATAAGCAAAAACCCTAAAGTTGACCCGCACTTTTTCGATCGTTCTATACTCATAAGATTAATATTTACATAAATTAAACCTTACCAACATGATAAGCAATCCAAATTGTTGAGACTTATGTTTTCGAAAAGAGTTTTACACAACGTTTGACCGTCTAGTTTGACCGATGATATCACGAACTATACAATATATGATAATTATACGTTTGTGTATATATATGTATATATACATATTTAACATGATCTAAGAATGTTTTAATATCTCATTTTGTATTAATAACAATAAGTTATAAGTATATTTTGAAACTACTAACTTAAGTTTTCAAAACGATAACCATACGTAACGTTATTTGACTTAAATACTTATGACCTATAATGTTTATACATATATCGTATAAGTAATGTATTTAATCACTTTTAAAGACTTAAATACATAAAACAATATAAGTATATTTACAAAAGATAGCTATATTTGAATCCTCGTTCCGTTTTCTCAAAGATTTCTATACGTATACCTAGGGTATATATACCCGTATCATACGCAGCTTCTAGATGTATTTACTATTGGTATATACCAATAAAAATCTGCTCCTTAGCAGCCTTAAATGATTAAGAAACATGTGGAACCAACCATTTGTCAAGTAGCATGAATTATTTAGCAAGAAAACAAAGTTAGGTATTTTTTTTTTTCCTTTATAACCTAAAAACGTTTTTATGCATGCACACCATTTCTTCACCCCATTTTCTCATACTTACACTTCCATTTCTCTCTCAAAATACTCTTAACTTCATACTTGATCATCTCCAAGCATTTTCCCCATCATTTAGCTTCAAAAACCTTACTTAAACACCATAAGAAAACCATACAAAAACACTTCAAGAAATCCTTCCAAGAACACAAACTTACTTCCAATCTTTCATCCAATTCCATCACCCTTTTGGTTCTAGCTTTTTACTCCTCTTTTACAGCAACCTTGTCCAAGGAACTTGAGGTAGTATCTATGTTCATAACCTTATTCGATTCATATATATATATAGCTATCATATTTTGTGGTATACAATTTTAACAACAAGAACATAGTTTGAAAGTTTTCAAACTTGTTTGCAAACTAAATAGATCCTTCTAACTTAACTTTTAAAATACTTCAAGACCTGTAATATAACTTAAATATATGCTAACTTAACAAGGTATAACTTGGTTTTTCAAAGAATATCTTAAAAACTGTTTTTACGACGTCGGAGTGCAACCGGGGACTGTTTTGGGTTGGATAATTAAAAACCATTTTAAACTTTGAATTGAAGGTTTATTTTCTGGAAAAATAATTTTTACTATGAATATGATAACACATAAAAATTTCATGATTTAATTCAAAGTATAAGTATTTTTAGAAAAATGGTCATTAAGTGTTATTTTTTTGTAACAAAAATGTTTAACTTCATAAGTTTCACTAAAGTTTCACCTATGCCGTGTGATTTTGAATACAAACCAAGGTATTTTCAGTTCATAGTCTTAAAGAGGGACTCGATCCAAGGAGATGGCAAGTTGAATCAACGAAAACGGATTTGTAACGAAGAAACTATGACCGAAACAAAATTGGTTATCCTTGACTTGTTTAACTTCGGGATTAATTGGGAAAAATTAAATAAATCACATATTTCTAAGATAACATGATATTTTATATATATGTACTTATAATTCAATTTTATATGGTTCAGGATCACCCGTAAACAACACGAGAAGATTAATCATAAGATCCCATGTTTGTACGCAACACGTCATTTGACAACACCGGTACTTTATGTACGCAACACGTCATTTGACAACACCGGTACCGTGGGTCAAGATTAATCTCGACCAATACATATACGATGGGGTTTTATTTATTTCGTTGGGGGTTTTATTTATTTCATTGCGGGTATATTAAACATCTAAAAATGAACCATTAAAATTGAATTACTAACAACGAGCTGCTAACTACGGACTAAGGAATTATTCAAAGTATTAAAAGTATAACAAGTATATATATGTGACGTTTGTTTAAAAAGAAAAGGTATTGATATATTATATATGGATAGGTTCGTGATATCAACCGGAGACCAAGTCAAATTATATATATCTTCAAGACGAAAGTGAGTATATAGTCCCACTTTTAAACTCTAAATATTTCGGGATGAGAATACATGTATTTTATGTTTTACGTTATGGACACAAGTAACTGAAAAATATATTCTACGTTGAGTTGTACCACTGGCATACTTCCCTGTAGCTTGGTAACTAATATTTACAGCGGTATTGTAAACGCGAATCCTGTTGATAGATCTATCGGGCCTGACAACCCCAACCGGACTGGACGACCAGTATTCAACGGTTGCACAGTACTTCGTTTCGTGACTACACTTGGTACAGTGTAGTAAGATTTCATATTAAAGGGAATATGCGACGTGATTAATTGTTAAGTATGGTTACCAAGTGCTCAACCACTTAGAATATTTTTATTAAAATGTTTATATATGAAATCTTGTGGTCTATATTTATATCGCTGTCGACATTAAACCTATATCTCACCAACTTTATGTTGACATTTTAAAGCATGTTATTCTCAGGTATGAATTAAGTCTTCTGCTGTGCATTATCTCGTACTAAGGATACTACTTGAGGCCATTAAGGACTTATATCATAAGGCATTGCATTCGAGTCATTGAAGTTCATAGAGACTATTATTAAGTAAATGGCGGTTTAGGTCATTTGAATATTATGAAATGTCAGGCGAATATGTAAATTATGGATGTAACTATAGATTGCCTTTTAAGAATAAATGCAACGTTTGTAAGATGTATCATATAGAGGGCAAGTACCTCGCAATGTTATCAACTATTGTAATTCGTTTGTAATCAATATGGACAACGTCCGGATGATTTGTTTCGGATCCTTTCAACAATACTCCTCGATTAGCATCTTTTTCAGTTCTTCCCAAGAGATATCATATGCCGTATCTACTCCTTCTGCTTTAGCATAATTGTTCCACCAAGTAAGTGCACCGTCTTGCAATGTGCACGAAGCATACTTTGACTTGTCTCCGTCCGCAAAATTACTAATTTTAAAAACGGACTCCATCTTTTCAAACCATCGGGTTAGACCGACTGGTCCCTCGGTCCCACTAAACGTCTGTGGTTTGCATCCTTGAAAAGTTTTGTATGAGCATCCGTTTTGTGAAATTGTGTTTACGGCTGCTGCTTTGGCTGCTGCTTCGGCTGCTGCCTCGACTGCAACAATTCTTTCATTCACACGTTTCTCGACTAGTTCTTCAAACTCAGCATCCGATATTTGAGACATGTTTCTTCAATAAACACAACAGAGATAATTTAATCATATAGAATATTATAGGTAAAATGAGTTGTCAATAGTTAATCGTAGCATATTAATAATATGAACCAATTATTATAAAAGCCTTTTCTTCTTATTAGCATTTTATAATTATTTCTAGGGTATTACCTACCCGTTAAGTTCATACATAATAGCTAGTACAAGGAATTAACTACTAAAATCCTAATAATATTTCACTATGAAAAATTATAGCGAGTTACTACGTTATTATGTAATAATAATAATAAGAAGTAGTAATAATACAAATAATCATTCCATGCTTTTATTATTAATAAACCAAAATAATACAATACCATACAATACCGATATTTTACATATGCTTATTTTACATAACAAGATAGAGTAGCACACATAAGCAATAGAATAGTGCATGGAAGATTTATGATTGTGAGGTCGTTTATTCAGAACTATCAGAAACTTCTTCCCATTTGGTTCTCTCTGCCAATTGTTTGTGTGTGCATGGTCCGACAAAAATTCTAGCAGTGTATTTAATTTTTGGTTGGGGTTTTGAGGTACCCGTTGTCTCAGTGGGTTTAATACAATAAGGGTGGTTACGGATCGAATGGTCATATTCCTTTTTAATAATTAAGGACTTTTTATTATTGTGGTTGTTTTTATTATCTATAGCAAGTTGGAATTTCTCCTTAGTGACTTCCTTTATTTCATTAGCGAAATCCTCTTCCTCACTGATCTCGTCTGATGACGAACTGTCTGAGTCATGTGTAGGAGAATATGATGACGGACTGTCTGAATCATGTGTACGAGAATATGTACCGGTGGTCATGAACCGAAATCTGCCAGGCGTAATCTTCACAACCCGCCCGTCGGCAGTGTATCTAGCCCAATGTCCATGTTAGTTTAGAAATGGACGATCCTCGTTTACTCCAGGGATCATGGGTCCATGCCAATGATACCGTGGCTTCGAAAAACTAAAGCTGGGTGGAGCTGGGACCTCCTCTGGGTTAACCTGAAGTTGAGATTCTCCAGCTAACATAATTTCTTCTTTAATAGGTATTGGAACGCTCTTTTCAGTTGTGGATAGAATAGATTCGGTGTCTGATTCCGAGTCGTACAAAATGATAGGATTAGAAGAAGTCATCTATCACATAATTGAAACAACAATTACGTTAGTATATAAATATATCACATATAATGTTTTTGACAAAATGATTAGCAAAAATTGGTAAAAACAGATATGGTCATAGTCCAGACTCACTAATGCATACTAACAATTACCAGTTAAACACATTAATGCAAATTCTGGTTCCCTATTACCTCAAGCTCGGATACCAACTGTAACGACCCGTCAAAATCGCTATTGACGCGGCACGTTAATCATTGATTCCACAGTGAGGTTTTGACCTCTATATGATACGTTTTGATAAAATATTGCATTCATTAAAATACGTGACTTTCTAAACATAGAAAGTCATAATCATGTGGGCGAGTGCTTAGGTATAAGCAAAACCCTAAAATACATAAGTCTTTAATTTACAGGTTGACATCACAGTCCAATTATTTATTACACAACGTAGTTTTATTTAGAATGCAATAAACTTTATATAAAGCATGAGAGACTCTATGCATGCAACAAGCACATCACAGCGGAAGCAGTCTAAGGACCTGAGAATAAAATACGCTAAAAAGTCAACACGAATGTTGGTGAGTTATAGGTTTAATTGCTCGAGTCATAAATATATATAAAGATAGACAACAAGATTTCATCAAAAGTTTATCAATAGATTCTACGTAACAGAGCACCCTGGTAACTAAACTTTAACCTTATAATGATAATTACCCCATTCGTTTTAATACACGCATACCTACGTGTCATAAACTCAAATAACATACGTCCGTTAAAAGGCTAGCGCTCTAGCTCGGACGGGGATGTCAAGCCCTATGGATCCATATACAATTATTCTCGCCCACCAGTCCATATCCTATGTACTGGCAGCTACTAGTTACCAAAGCTAAGGGATTTTCGGTTTAACTCAGTGTAGAATTAAGTATGTACTTGTGTCCATTACGTATAAAATAAAGTGCATGTATTCTCAGCCCAAAAATATTTAAAGCATTTAAAAAGGGATCTATAAACTCACGGTTCAATATTGAGATCCAATATTGTAGGCAAATTGCGTAGATGTAATGATAGTAGACGACTGTATGGTTGGCCTTGGATTCAAGAACAATACCCCGAACAATACCCAATGTTTCCTTAGCTTAAAACGGTTTGAAACCCGGATTAAAACACCCTCAAATATACTTTATTATTATTAAACTTAAAATTAAAATTAAAATTATAAATATAAATATAAATATAAATTACAGATTAAGAGTGTGAAGATGAGTCGAGCAAACTGGCGTATTTATAATACTTTTTCATTTACTGTAGCCCATGCGATTGCATGGGTTTGTAGTATATTTGCCATGCGATCGCATAGCCGCCTGATCCACTTTTGTTTGCTAGTTCGTCGACATCAAATAGTGTTTACTGTAGCAAATAGTGTTTTACTGTAGCAAAGTCGTTTTCACTGTAGCACTGTAGCAAAGTCGGTTTCACTGTAGCAAATAATGTTTTACTGTAGTAAAGTCGTTTTTACTGTAGGAAAGTCGTTTTTTACTTGTACATCTTATAATATATATATATACATACATATAACTGTTCATGAATCGTCGAGAGTAGTCAAAGGTAATTGAATATATGAAACAGTTCTAAAATTTTGAGACTCAATTTAACAGACTTTGTTTAACGTGCAAAAATAATAAATCGTATAGAGAATTGGTTTAAATAAGTTAAAAATTTTTGGGTCATCACATAAAGCGTACGTGAAGCATGACACTTCAAACAAATTAGAACCCAGAACTATCTAATGTTACTTTGTACGATAAATAAAGGAAACAATGAGTTACTACTTTTACTACCAAGCTGAAGACAACGTGTTTTCTGCTCGGTCTACTGAATTCTTGGAAAGAGATCTTCTCTTACAAGAAGTCAGTGGGAGTAAAGTAGATCTTGAAGAAATTCAAGTACTTTAAAGTAACATACCTTCAGTAAGCACTAGCAATCCACACTTTGAAACTGAACGCACTGTTGGTGAGCCAGAACGTGTTACAACTGCACTTTATAGATCTAGTAGAACTCATCGGCTTATGAGGTTTAATTATCTGATTAATTCAGATAAACCTCAACTAAGGGATTATGATGAACCCTCTAGCTGCGTGACGCCATATCAGATCCTGAATCTAAAAATGACTAGATTCTATGAATACAGATATGCAGTCCATGAAGGATAATCAAGTATGAGACTTGATTGATCTTCTACCCAATTGTAAGACAATGAGGTAAAAATGGGTCTTCAAAGGAAGATTGATATGGACGGTAATGTAAACACTTTTAAAGCTCGATTGGTGACAAAAGGTTATGATGAAAGTTTTTCACCAGTCGCGAGCCTTAAAACAATTAGGATACTTATTGCCATGGTTACTTTTCATGATAATAAAATATGGCTAATGGATGTCAAAACCGCTTTCCTAAATGGCGACCTAAGCGAGGACGTATATATGGTTCAGCCGGAAGGGTTTATGAATTCTAAGCATCCTAATAAAGTATGCAAGCTTCTAAAATCCATTTATGAATTAAAGCAAGCATCCAGGAGCTAGAATCTTAAGTTTAATGGGAAAATCAAAGTGTTTAATTTTTCTCAAAACCAAGATAAGCCCCGAGTTTACATTATAGCTAGTGGGAGCAAAATAGTCTTCTTGATCTTATATGTTGATGACATATTACTTATTAGAAATAACATTCCAACTTGCAAGATGTCAAGTCTTGTCTTGGAAAATATATTTCCATAAAGGATCTTGATGAAGCTACTTATATTATTGGAATGAGGATCTATACAATAGATCCAATTGGCTTATTGGTTTGAATCAAAGTACATACATTATCTTGCAGAGATTTAGCATGCAAAACTCCAAGCATGAAGCTTTGCCAATGCAAAAGGGCATAACCGTGAGAAAAGCCTCAAAAGTCCTATCACAGCAGATGAGATGAGACAAATGAAATGTATCACATATGCTTCGGCTATATGATCCATTATGTATGCCATGATATGTACTATACTCGATGTTTTGTTAGTTTTGAGTTTGACGAGTCATTGTCAACATAATCCAAGTGAAGTACATTGGATTGTTGTTAAGAATATTCTTTAGTATTTGCAGAGTACTAATGATATGTTCTTGGTTTACAGTGGTTTGGAAGAAGAAGTATTAAGTTTTATACTGATTCTAGTTTCCAAACTGATCAAGATGATTCTCGATCCAGTCACGTTGTTTCTTTGTCATGATGGGTAAGACAGTTGATTGGAAGAGCTCTAGGCAGAGCTCTATT
The DNA here is from genome assembly GCF_046630445.1 of Rutidosis leptorrhynchoides. Lineage (NCBI taxonomy): Eukaryota > Viridiplantae > Streptophyta > Magnoliopsida > Asterales > Asteraceae > Rutidosis > Rutidosis leptorrhynchoides. The sequence continues at coordinate 469,449,454 of NC_092333.1, forward strand.
GAACAATCTACAACAAAAGCAGAATACATTGTTGACTGAGAAGCTGCTCAGAAAGCTGTCTGGATAAGGAAGTTTGTTGTTATACTCAGAGTAGTACACAACATTTAATCTTCTATAATATGTACTGTGATAGTTTGAGTGTTAATATACTTTCGAAAGAATCACGTATACATAAAAGTATCTGGCATATTCTTCAAAAGTTTGACTACATTCATTAGGTCATTAAGAGGAATGATATTAGTATTCTTAAAGGTTCATACAAATTATAATGTGGCTGACCCATTCATGAAGCCCATGATGCACAACAAGCATGATGATCATTCTAGTAATACTGGACTTCGTTATGCCGCTGATCTTTTTCATTTGTAATTTAGTATTTGGATATTTTTGGAGCATTAAGCAGTTTTATATTAATGAATTGATATATAGTTGGTATGATCATTTTCATTAAGTCATTAAAGGGGGGTTTTTACCGTTTAATGACTGGTTTGTCGATTTTAAAACTTTAGTCGTAGTTAAAACCTAATGTAAAATATTAAAAATAAAGATAACTTAATTTTAAGCGTAAAGTAAATAACGATAATGAAATTGCGATAAATAAAAGTGCGATAAAATAAAATTGTGATAATTAAAAATTACGATAATTAAAAGTGCAATTAAATACAATGACAGTAAATAAAAGTGCGATAATTAAAAGTGCAATTAAATATGAAATAAAGGAATTATGCTTATTTAAACTTCCGTAATCATGATGTTTGACGTGTTGTTTTTAGTTTAGTACCATGGGTTAATTGTCCTTTATCCTGTATTATTCAATATGTCCATACGAATTTGTCCATAATAATCCATCAGTCATAATCATAAAATGCGGAAGTCTTCGTTAAATTATTCTTATTCTCGAAGTCAAATATTCTAACTAATTGGGGATTCGAATTGTAACAAGGTCTTAATACTTTGTTTAATGAATACACCAGGTTATCGACTGCGTGTAAACCAAGGTTTTAATACTTTGTTAACAATCTGAACTGTTTACTAATATTTGAAAAAGCGTCTTTTACCCTAATCATGCATTTTTATTAACGAGTTATGCACTAACCCGAACCCCTAATTTAACGTTAAGTGGGGTTAGACTTCCCCACACTTAGCTGACGACATGTGAAATCGGTAGAATAAGTTCCACGAATTAGAATAGTGAGCCAGTTATTTACATCTCGGGTGGTGTATAATATATCAATGGGTTTAAAGTTTAGACTCACCAGATCGTCACTACTTAATTCTTTTTTAAGTGTAGCTTTTAGTAAATGGATATGTCTCTTTTCTGGTTCTTGGTCAAATGGATCGATATACACCGACATACTTATTTCTATAGGGTGGACAATTCCTAATATTTCATTCCTTTTATTCTCAGGATCAAAGTTTTCACCTCTATTACCCAATTGGGTGAAATTCGAGGTGTCATTATCTATTACAGCTCGTAGTTCATTTCCGGTAGATGACTCGTCTATTGAGAATATTGGGTTGAAAGGTTGTGGAATGGTGAAGTTCGGTTTGGCCTCGGGGGTAAAATTTTCAACGTTATCGTATTCCCAAGAGTACCAATTTGTTACCCTTACTTCTTCTTTATCCATTGATGGATCGATGATTTCGTCGGTAGAGGCTAATGTGTCGATATGTTGTGAAATTGGTAAGACTGAATAAAAAGTATCATCGGGATAGTTGGTGATTTCTGAGCTCTCAAATTCATCAAAATTCGATGATATGAGATTTTCTTGCACACGACTCCTCAGATCAACAGGTGTGTAGTCTGATAGAGTTTCAGCTTGCCGGTTTACAAACTCTCTCATTTGTTCATTTTGAGCATTGAGTTCTTCGAGTTTGATTTTCATATTGTCTAATAAATTTTCAGACACGTAATTTTCCTCGTCTACTGGTTGTTGAGTTTGGAAATATTCTTGGGAATAATCCCAATTTGAATTGTATTCTTCATAATCATTCCATTCAGGTTCCGTGGGTGCGTAATTTTCCATAGGAACGTAATAATAACATTCCCATGTTGAGTGATAATCTCCACAGATTTCACAACCAGTTATTGTTTCGTCATTCGTGATCCAAGATTGACCGAACGAATTGTCATCAACACCCATTTGAGAGTATTGATTTAATTGATTTTGGATATCAAAAAGAGTTTCCATAGCCTTGTTTTCAAAATTTTCCATTTTATTGCGATGGCCAAATTTTAGCTACAATGTGGTGCATTTACTAATTATCCTATTAGTTATAAAAATAGAAAAACTTATATAAGTTTTCCAATTAATAGACTTTTCTGCTTTTGCTCACGTTTCGAATAGCCAAAAGATGCAGCAGGGAGCCAGAACCCTTTAAATCGGAAGCTCACAACTCAGCCACTAACAAATCCAACTATTACTACGAAGCAGAAAATTGTCAACGTCCATTAATTTAACCACTTAAATAATTTTTCTTTCCGTTTGAGATAGTAGATAAGAAATAGAGAAAATTTCTAAGTCCTAAAAACTAGCGTGTCGAGAAATAAGAAAGAAAAAAATTGCGCGTTGAAAAATGTCGAAAAATAAAAGGTTGAAAAATAAAAAGAAAGTAGCGCGTCGTAACTTAAAAGGCACTAAAATTTTAAAATCGTCGCAAAATTCTAAGGCACCTAAATCTTAGTCTAAAGAAATAGCACTTAAGGGATTTTACGGCAAAGCCTAAGAATCTATACATATAAAATAACTACGGAAAAACTAATTTTAAAACTAATTGCGAACGAAAAATATATAAAATATTACGATTACACTAAATAAAAGGATACAAATTATAAAAAGTGATAAAATTACTTATTTTTATAAAAAATATTATTTTTATATTTTTATTTTTATATTTTTATTTTTATATTTTATAAAAGTATTAATTTTTTATATATTAAAACTAAATATAATTAATTATAACTAATTAATTTAAAAACTTAAACTAAATAATAATAATAATAATAAAGTAATTAGGGTTAAATAATAATAATAATTAATAATACCCCGTAATTAATGCGAAATAGGGTTTCTGGTCAGGCTGGTCAGGGCGGCTCCGCGAGTCGTGGAGTTTTAAGCCTGCAAACTCCGCGAGTCGTGGAGTTAAAAAAAACGTTTTTTTTTTAATTTTATATTGTTTTTCTAAAAATATATAAAAATATATTTATACAAAAATAAATTAAAAATATAACATTTCGCCGAGTCCCCGGCAGCGGCGCCAAAAACTTGATGTCGTAGCGTGGGGGTATGAAATAGTTTATATTTTTACTAGGAAAAGCGATACAAATTACACAAGTTTTAATTATTTATTTACAAATGGGATATACCTAAACCTTGCTACAACACTATAGGCAGTGTACCTAATCGTAGAGTAGTGTAGTTTTTAGTAAGTCCGGTTCGTTCCACAGGGAGCTGGCTTATTTCACACTATATTTTAAACAATTATATTCGTACAAAATATATTATATTAATAATATATAAAAGGGGGTTTTACCGTTTAATGACCGGTTTGTCGATTTTATATTTTAAGCGAAGCGTAAAGTAAATGACGATATTTAACTAACAATATAAAATAAATAACAATAATTAAAATGACAATAAATAAAAGTACGAGGAAATATGAAATAAAATATATTATGCTTATTTAAACTTCCGTAACCATGATGGTTGACGTGTTGATTTTAGTTTTATGCCCATGGGCTAATTGTCCTTTGTCCTGGATTATTTAATATGTCCGTCTGGTTTTTGTCCATAACAGTCCATCGGTCATAAATTTAAAGTGCGAGTGTCCTCGTCAATTTATTCTTATACCCGAAGTCAAATATTCCAACTAATTGGGGACTTAAACTGTAACAAGATTTTAATACTTTGTTTAATAATTACACCAGGATATCGACTGCGTGTAACCCAAGGTTTTAATACTTTGTTATCAATTATGCCAAGTGTCCTTGTACATAATTTCACCCCTGTTTTAATAATTCCATAAACTATTAATCCATTCCCGTGTCCGGTGAAATGAACTATTATTCGTACATATAAATACCCCGCCCATCGTGTCCGATCGAGTGTATATAGTTATTTATAGGTACATCCAATTGTAAATCTTTATATTAAAATTAATAAACTATCATTTAGTTAAACAAATATAAAGCCCATTAATAGCCCATAGTCTAATTTCCACAAGTGTCGTTCTTTTGTCCAAACCCCAATTATGGTACAAAGCCCAATTACCCAATTTTAATATTTTTAGCCCAACATCATGATTACTTCGTCTTAAATACGCATAATAATAACTTAAGTACGAGACATTAATTTAAAAAGGAGAACATAGCTTACATTGATTATTTATCGCGTAGTGTTACACGGACAGAGCTCCGACTTTAAAACCCGTAAAATAACCTTTACATAACCCGAACTAATCTAATATAACACTAATCTATATTATATATATATATATATATATATATATATATATATATATATATATATATTTATATTATACTAAGGAGTATTATTATTATTATGTTTTTTTTACTCGCAGAATTCGTGACCTTTTATAGGCATTTTGGAATTTGGCAGCTCCGCGAGTTGTGGAGTTTTTGGCCTTCAAACTCCGCGAGTCGTGGAGTTTGAAAATCCAGCTCACAAACTTTTGGCTCCTAGCTTGTCGACATAAAAAATATATAAATATAAAATATAAATAATTAATATAATTATTTATATATTATATTATATTTTTGTGCATAACTGACTTGTAATTTTTGGTCCGTTGCGTCGGGCGTTGATAGTTAACTCATGTCCCAGTTCCGGATTTTCGAACGTCCTTGCGTACAATTTAATATCTTGTACTTTGCGTTCCGCAACTTGTACTTTTTTTATTTTTAGACGTTTGTTATCAATAAATTGAACCACTTGGATTGTATCTTGTACATTTGAGCTTTTTGGTCATTTGCGTCTTCAAATCGTCGTTTTCGCCTTTTGTCTTCGCACTTATTTAATATAAACGATTACAACTTAAAATAGGACAATTACAACTAAATAATTTACATGTTGGGAGGATATTGCTACTAAATATATGTTCATTTGGAGCACTATCACCGACCTTAACATATAATGCGCATAATATCCCCAAAACAGAACATCTCGTCTGTATAATAATCATATAAACCTCGAAGTACTAAACATCACGCCCACTAGCTCTTCCGTCTAGTGAACATTCTGGGTGGGGGTGTCAAACCCGGTAGCTACCTTTAGGATTCGCGTGAATTAGGGCCATACCCGAATTCTAATTCTTAGGTTACCAAGCAATAATCAGGGGAAAAATATTCATATCAATTGTGGCAATTATCACGTCCACATAATTCATTGGTGGCAATTATCACGTCCACATAATTCATTCGAGGAATGTTTTGCTTGTGTCTATCTCGTCAAACATTTATAAAAGCATTTCATATATTCGCAGTTCAAAATATATTTCAAAAGCATTTAATAAAGCAGTAGTAAAAGTACCGCATGTATTCTCAGTCCCAAAAATGTAAAGAGTAAAAGGGAATCAAATGAACTCACCTATTGTATTTTGTAGTAAAAATACATAATACGACATTGAACAATTGTAGGGTTGGCCTCGGATTCACGAACCTATATCATTTGTATATTTATTAATATACAAAATTGTAATTGAACAATATATATAAATTTATTAGTTATACATTTTTTATATTAATAATATATATGTTTCATATATTTATTTTGTTATATAAAATATTACTTTTCGTTATGTTATATATGTTAAATATATTTTTATATATGTAAATATCATTTGTTTGTTAAAAATAGTAATTTTAGTAATACTACGATAAAAATGATAATAATCATAAGACTTAATATTACCAAATAAGGTATTATTGTTAATAATTATATTAGTGATATTGATAATGATATTTATAATTATAACGGTAAAAAATATAAATTTTTCTGTTAATGATAGTTTTAATAAAAGTAATAACTTTGAAAATTTTAAAATATAATGATACTTTACTTTAATAATATATTGATAATAATAATAATAACAGTGTTAGAAATAATAAATTTTATCATAACATCGTGTTAAATTTGTAACCTATATCTATAGTTCCTACAATTTAAAATTATAACAAATTTCATAATAATTATAATAATAATCATGTTTGTAACTATAATCATCATAAAAATTAGTAAATGATAATCTTTCTTTCTCATATTACCTATATTAGTAGTAATAATGATAATACCTAAAATTAACAATACTACTAACAATAATAATAATATTTTTTAGTAATAATTATAGTAATAATAATAAGTGTAAATTAATAATATTAACATAATACTAATAATAAGAATACTTATATTAAGTGATAATATTTAGTAATGATAATCATAATCATAATTCATAATGACAATAATAATAATAATAATAATAATAATAATAATAATAATAATAATAATAATAATAATAATAATAATAATAATAATAATAATAATAATAATAATAATGAACTGTTTCTATTTTTAAACCGTAAAGCCCAACTGTAACTAGTTCTCGGCCCAACTGAATTTATAAGCTGGACCTCGGCCCAACATGTTGCTTCAGTCCAATAGCATGTTGGTTGTGGTTAACTATTTAAAAAAAAATATGCGGCACGCTGGGATCGAACCTGAGTCACCTGGAATGAGGATGAGGGCATTAACCAGCTGAACTGTCTCGATTTTCTGTTATGTTATGCAATCATAACTTTAAACCTCTTCGTTCCATTTAAAAAAAAAATCTCATAATATTAATATAAATATAGGAAATTTTAATACTAAATAAAATAATATCTATACCTAATAAAGAAGACGTGTGGGATCAACTACAGCTGTTGTTTCCATTAACTTTTCTTTTAAACCGAACCAAATAAGATTGTGGGGTGTAATCGACATAATTCCAACAGATTTATATCATCACTCTTTATTAATTCGTTCTTATCCTTCTTCCTCGCCGTCTCCTTCTTTTCATTATCATCATTGTATCATCAAGTGGGTTTCAATTGTTTTGTTTTGGTTTTAATTGAAATAACACGCAACAATAGTTCATGGCGTAACAGATGGGTTGTAATAGTTATTGGTTCGTTCGATAAATCACGGGAAGGAATAATAGCGAAACAATTCATAACAGGAAGGTTTTGTTCTTGGATTTTTTTACAGCAAGAACAAGTAAAATATGGTGGTTCTTCATCGTCATTATTCATCATCATTTTCATAGTTACTTCACTGTTTCAGGTGACGAGAGTGTGGTGGTTGTCGATGGTTATATAGGAAATAGAAACAAAAACTGTTGCAGGAGAAGTTTACGATTAGAAACAGACAAGGAAGGGGGTAGTAGCAGTGACTTGTGATCGTAGGTTTTGGTGGTGTCAAAGAAGTCGAGGGTAGGAGAAGGATGGGGTTTGTTGGTGATCCAATAAGTGTAGCAATTTATATGTATATGCGTTGCATATAAAGCTATATATCTATAATGATAATAGATGTGATTGAAAATTTAAAACAGAACCGAGATGGTGATCATGCTTGTGGGTTTTCTTCTATAATCAATAATCACAAAAGGGGTTCGAAGGTTGCAATGAATAAAGGTGATTGTGGGTTCTTATGAGTGGCGGTTTAACGAAAATAAAAACAAACCAAGAGGAAGTGGTTTAGGGTATTTAGTTATTGATTAGCAAAAGAAAAAGAAAGGAACCTGATGGTTTTCTTTCATGGTTTAAGAGGAGAGAAGGCAACAATTTAGTTATAGTTAAATTGAATCAATTAACATTTGTTTTGTAACTTGATTGGCTCGACCAAAAAAATATTCTGTCAGATGAAGAATAGAGAAATCAAAATTGACCCTCAACTGAATTTGTTTGGATGTGGAATCGATATTGACAGGAATCAGATAAAAATAAGAATCAAAAGATTTAGAAGAGATAGTGACAGGATTCTAATCAGTGAAAAAGGAAAGAAAGAAAAAAAGAACTAAAAAATAGAAAGGGATAGGAAACTGAATTGATTCTCTGTTTGTAAGATTTTTATCTGTAATTCATATTATTAATTAATAACTATGTTAATGTTAATTATAATGATAGTAAAATTACTAATAATAATAATAACAAAAATAATGATAGTATTAATGATAAACATAATTAGTATTACTAATAATAATAATAATAATAATAATAATAATAATGAATAAGGTAATGAAAATAATGATAATGATAGTATTAAATAAAAATGGTACTTTTTAGTAATAATAGTAATAATCATAATGATATTTAAAATTATAATCTTTTTACTAATTATGATAAAAATGATATTAATAAAATACTAATACTAATATTAACAATAATAGAATACTAATAACATTAATAATATTAATAATGTCTAATACTAATACTAACCATAATAACTAATATTATAACTTTACTACTAGCTATAACAACGATGATATTAACAATAATAATAAGGATAAATCAAATGTATTAATTTCAGTATTATAATTTTGATAATATTAATAATACCAATATTAATATTAATAATAATGATGAATAAAATAATAATTTAATATCTATAATTAAGCTTGTAAATATATTAATACTATAATTTATTAACTATGTATATATACTTATATTTAAATTTTTACATATTTGTTATACATAATTGTTCGTGAATCGTCGGGAGTGGTTAAAGGGTAGTTGATTACATGAATATAGATTTCAAAATTTTCGAGACTCAACATTACAGATTTTTGCTTATCGTGTCGGAACCATATAAAGATTAAAGTTTAAATTTGATCGGAAATTTCCGGGTCATCACACGAAGGATTTCCCGGAATGATAGGGGATATTCTTATATGCATCTTGTTAATGTCGGTTACCAGGTGTTCACCATATGAATGAATTTTATCTCTATGTATGGGATGTATATTGAAATATGAAATCTTGTGGTCTATTATTTTGATTTGATAATATATAGGTTAAACCTATAACTCACCAACATTTTTTTTGACGTTTTAAGCATGTTTATTCTCAGGTGATTATTAAGAGCTTCCGCTGTTGCATACTAAAATAAGGACAAGATTTGGAGTCCATGCTTGTATGATATTATGTAAAAACTACATTCAAGAAACTTATTTTTGATGTAAGATATTCTTATTGTAAACCATTATATAATGGTCGTGTGTTGAAAGGACCCGTCCTAATCCACCTGGACGAAGTCATCAACATTTGGTCCCATTGCGATGATCGGCTCCAAGTAATGTCCTTATATTGAGCAAATGCACAGCGGAAGACTTAATTCGTACCTGAGAATAAACATGCTTTAAAGTGTCAACCAAAAGGTTGGTGAGTTCATAGGTTTATCATAACAATCATTTCAATATGTTAATAGACCACAAGATTTCATAATCATAAACATAATACACTCGCAAGTGTATGTAAAGCATTCTAAGTGGTTGAGCACTTGGTAACCATACTTAACATTTAATCAACGTCGCATATTCCCTTTATTATGAAATCTCACTACACCGTACCAAGTGTAGTCACCAAAACGAAGTACTGTGCAACCGTTGAATACTGGTCGTCCAGTCCGGTTGGGGTTGTCAGGCCCGATAGATCTATCAACAGGATTCGCGTTTACAATACCCATGTAAATAGTAGTTATCAAGCTACAGGAAAATATGCCAGTGGTACAACTCAACGTAGAATATATTTTTAAGTACTTGTGTCTATTTTGTAAACATTTATAAAAGCAGCGCATGTATTCTCAGCCCAAAAATATATATTGCAAAAGCAATTAAAAAGGGAGCAAATGAAACTCACTTTTGCCTTGAAGGTATTTAATTCGACTTGGTCTCTGATAGATATCACGAACCTAACCATATATATAATATATCAACATATTTTCTTTTTAAGTAATCGTTACATATATATATACTTTTAATATTTTCTTAGTCCGTAGTTAGCAGTCCGATGTTAGTGGTCCACAATTAGTTACTTAAATAAAATAAATAAAGAACCCATCGTATTCGTATTGATCAGAATTAATCTCGACCCATGGTACCATGTTGTCAAATGACGTGTTGCGTACATAAAGTACCGTGTTGTCAAATGACGTGTTGCGTACAATCATGAGGTCTTATGATTAATCTTCTCGTGTTGTTTACGGGTGGTCCTGAAATATATAAAATCAAATCATAAGTAATTATATATAAAATATCATATTAATTAGAAAAGATATGATTAATTTACTTTTTCTCCAAATATTTTCGTAGTTAAACTAGCTTCGGATACCCAATCTTGTTTTAGTCATAGTTTCTTCATTACAACTCTGTTTTTGTTGGTTCAACTTGCCACTTCTTTGGATCGAGTCAAATCTTAAGAATATGAACTGAAAATACCTTAGTTTGTATTCGAAATCATAGGTTATAGGTCAAACTTTGGTGAAACTTATGAAAGTGATCATTTTTCATCATAAAAACAACATTTAATGATCATTTTTCTAAAAATACTTACACTTTGAGTTAAACCATGAAATTTTTATGTGTTAACATATTCATAAGAAATATCATTTTTCCAGAACATGAACTTCCAATTCAAAGTTCAAGATGGTTTTTAATTATCCAACCCAAAACAGCCCCCGGTTGCACTCCGACGACGTAGATTCAGTTTTTAAGACGTTCTTTGTAAAACCAAGTTATATATTGTTAGGTTATCATATCATTATGATATATTACAGGTCTTGAAGTGTTTTAAAATTCAAGTTAGAAGGATCTATTTAGTTTGCAAACAAGTTTGAAATCATTCAAACTATGTTCTTGTTGTTAAAATTTTATACCACAAAATAAGATAGCTATATGAATATGAATTGAATAAGATTATGAACAAGGTTACTACCTCAAGTTACTTGGACAAAGTTACTGCAAAAGATAAGAAATAATCTTGGAATCAAAGAGTGGTGGAGTTAGATCAAAAGGTTGGAAGTAAACTTCTTTAAATGGGTGGTTATTTTGATATGTTCTTGAAAGAGTTTTCTTATGGTGTTTAAGGCTTGTAATTGAAGCTAAATGATGGGAAAAATGCTTGGAGATGATCAAGTATGAAGTTAGGAGTATTTTGAGAGAGAAATGAGGGTGTAGGTATTAGAAAATGGAGTGAAGAAATGGTGTTCATTTATAAAAACGTTTTTAGTTTATAAAGAAAGAAAAGGATTCCTAATTTTGTTTTCTTACTAATAATTCATACTACTTGACAAATTATAGTTACCTCATATCTAGGGCAGTAATAATGTTGATTAGGATGTTGATTTGATGTGTATATACCAATAGTAAATACATATAGAAGCTGGGTATGATACGGGTACATATACCCTAGATATACGTATAGAAATCTTGAGGAAACGGAACGAGAATTCAAATACAGCTATCTTTTGTGAATATACTTATATTGTTTTATGTATTTAAGTCCTTAAAAAGTGATTAAATACATTATATATACGATACATGTATAAGCATTATAGATTATAAGTATATATATCAAAGAATGTTACGTATAGTTATCGTTTTGAAAACTTAAGTTAGTAGTTTCAAAATATACTTATAACTCATTGTCATTAGTACACAATGAGATGTTAAACCATCCTTAGATCATGTTAAATATATATAAATACATATATATACATAAACGTATAATTATCGTATGTTATATAGTTCGTGATATCATCGGTCATATTGGACGGTCAAACGTTGTGTAAAACTCTTTTCAAAAATACAAGTCTCAACAATTTGGATTGCTTATCATGTTGGTATGGTTTAATTTATGTAAATATTAATCTCATAAGTATAATTTGGTCGGAAAATCCCGGGTCATTACAGTACCTACCCGTTAAAGAAATTTCGTCCCCAAAATTTGATAGAGGTTGTTATGGATAACAATAAGAAGGTTTTCATGACAAATATAAGGTGATAATGGAGTTTTATCATCATTGAGTAATGTAGATAAAACGATTCGATTATGCGAAGAATATAAATGAGACTATCGTAAAAGAGTGAGATGAGTAAAATATATTCGTCTTAACCGATGACGTAGTTATGATTGATTTCCGGGATTTAAGGGATTTAAAGAGAATCTTACGTAATAAGATTTGGTTCTTTGGTGATTAAGGAAATCAGGATCTTCTTTGATTATATGCAATAATCTGTTTCGATTGCTCTGTCGGATATTTCACTATAAATTCATCCCTTCGTTTCCTTATTTTCCACGACTCACACTTCTATTCTTTCTCCCTTGATTCTTACTTTAAAGCATTCATCAATATGCTCCATCCAGTCCTGATTCTTGATATACTCCTAACTTTTATATCTGTCATTCTTCTTTTTCATCTACCACCAGAAGAATCTATTTACTTCTACTATACTCTTGTGTTTATAGTGTTTCTAATTCTCTCGTGTCTCTATATTGCTATCTGCATCGATATATACGGTTTGTAATTTCGGGGTTATTATCGAAGTTTATATTCTTCATTATTTTTCGGAGCTTCATGCTTTCGTTTTCTCTTCCTGACTTCGAGTCAAGCGAGTAATGGTCCGGAATTCGTAGATATGAAATTCAGAATAAACATAGCTAATGCTCTAAGAAGAAAATGGTAATAGAACGATTTTGATTTGTTAAATTACCAGAATACCCTGGAGAAGACCGAGTCATCCAGAAAAATATTCTCTTGATATGTTTAGAGATTAGATAGAATGTAAGAGTCATGTAAATGGCACATGATGACGGTACTGTGAATCATCATGCTTCATTAGAAACTCAGCATGACTTACTGTAATATAATGACGTTGATCAAGTGTCATTATATTATACTAATCCATGCTTCAGTTCCCAACACTACTTCAAAATATTCATATTTTAAACTCGAAGGTTTCAGAATTTAGATACTAACACAGTTTCTTTTATGTTGCAGATATTACGGGGAGATAAATGATCTCAGATAAGAATAGTTGTAAAAATATCGCCAGAAATATGGAGGATATTTATAATAGAACATACGAGAATATCTTAGAATTTCTAATATCAATGGATGATAAAGAAGATTTGTCTGTGAAGGTTTAGAATGAGAAATAAGATGTTTGCTAACGATTTCAGCAGGCACAGAATCATTTGGATTCTTTGAAGGCAAACTTATTCTTTGTGATTTGTCCACGGCTTTCTTCATAGTTTCACATAATCCGCTTTTCGGTACTAAATTTTCTATCGTGCGTTCCTAACACTCCTTTCTTTATCATCAAACTTTTGGCCAGTAAGATCATCTACAACATGCTGCTTCGTCAGCATTTTCAAAGTTAACTGATCTGGGTCATCGGTTATCAAACCGAGGTAGTTTCAGGAGAATTGTGTTTTTAGAATGATTAATCGCTGATGGTAATATTGTGGAATATAAAAGGTTCCCCAGTAACAATAAAGAGTACGCATATATATCGCGGTTATAATAAAGTTGTTTCAGATGAAAAGTCGGAGTTGACTTGCTGGAGCTGTGAAAAAATTAGCTACTTTGGAAAGGGATTGCAAAACGATCTTCGGTAATAACAATGTCAAAGGAACTAGAACAGATACGTGTCAAACGTTTACTCAGTTTCCGAGGGTTTTTCAGGTGCATAACTATATGCATCAATCTTTTCTTCCGTAGATGAAGTGCGGTTGGTTTATCCTCTCGATTGAGGTGTTTTTAAGAATCATGATAGATTTGAACACTGATTGTAATCGTCGAGATACAATGAGGTTTAAGATGAAATCAAGTGGCAATCTTGAAGAAATGTTTAGTTTCATATGTTATAATCAATATTTTAATTCATTTTAATTGTCCAATGTCATTAGTCCACAGTCGATAGTCCACAGTAACAGTCCAATAATTCATATATAGTTTAATATATAATATACGAATTAATTAATACCTGTCGTGACCCGTATACCTCTCAGACTCGATCACAACTCAAACTATATATATTATTGTAGAATCAACCTCAACCCTGTATAGAGAACTCGATCATTACTGCATATAGAGTGTCTATGGTGATTCCAAATAATATATATAGATGCGTCGATATGATATGTCAAAACATTGTATACGTGTCCCGATATTTAAAGTGCGTAAAATAATTACAGAAATTAAATGACGATAAATAAAAGTGCAATAATTAAATTGCAATTAATAAACTGCGATAAATAAAATGTAATCAGTTAGCTAGGAACAGTTAGCTGGAACAGTTAGCGTGGATTCTTAACAAAATTTTTCATAGTTAATTTGTTTGTTTCTAACAGATTTTATTTTGTCATATGTTTTCTTCATATGCCACTTGTTGGATTCTGGGAAGTCAAAATCCAAATATGAAATTGAATGAAAATGGTTATTCTGCGGTGAACGGATACGTATATCGGTGATTGTAAGTAGGATAGTAAATGACTGTTGAATCAGCTTCGACGAATGTACAATGTAACTTATTAAGATGAAATCTAATTATTCCTCGGGTATTACCTACCCGTTAAAAAAAATTTCACCATTAATATTTTGTACAAAAGAACTTTTAATTACAATCTTTATGAAAGCATATATACATATATATTTTCTTCAAATGAAATCATGAATTTAATGAGTTAATATGATATTAATCTCATTTGCTTTTCGGTTTGAGCTAGAATAAGAAATCTCTAAAACTTTTTGAAACCACATATTCTTCGCAGAATATCAATGAAGTTATGGATCAATACTTCATCGTTCATTATTGTTGGTACTCCTTGGTATCTATGGTGCGTATGATGTTGATGTTTGTGGGACAGATTATGATGTCGAGACGTGTGATGTGGATGTTGTTTATTAGTGGTGATGATGGTATTGTTGATGTTATTGATGGTGGTGCTGATTATGCTGCTGCTGCTGTTGCTGGTGTTTGCAACCTTCGCACCATGTTCTCCAAAGCCATCACACGAGCGCGAAGTTCGTTAACTTCTGCTAGTACACCGGGATGATTGGCGGTTGGAGCGAGCGAATGAACAAGATTTGTAATATGGGATAGTATATAATCGTGACGAGATACTCTAGAAATGAGAGAGAAAATGGTGTTTCGAATAGGTTCGCCGGTAAGTGCTTCAGGTTCATCGCCAAGAGGGCAATTTGGTGGATGGAATGGATCACCTTCTTCTTGTCTCCAGTGATTTAGTATATTACGAACCCATCCCCAATTCATCCAGAATAGATGATGGGAAATTGGTTGATCCATTCCGGTGACGCTGCTTTCGGAGCCCGAATGGAAATCCATATCGGCATAACTGTCGGAATCTGAAGAATTCGAACTAAATGCGGAATCCATCTTGTATAATGGGAAAAATGAATTTTTGGTATGGAATAGATTATAGGAGTTAGATTTGGTACTCTTCAATACATAATTTACATATGTATATATAATACCAAAATCCCGTAAATTACGGAGAATCTTTGAAAAGATATCAGTCAAAGTTCGCAATAACAGATATGCTAAGATAAGAATTCGTCTATACACTATCAATGCAGTAAATGCAGTAAAACGTGTCTAGACTTATGAATGATAAGCAGATAATTTCCTAAGGATGATAAGCAGATGATTTACGACTAGAAATGATAAGCAAAACTTTTGACATGTAGACACAGTCGAAGTCCAGACTCATTAATGCATCCTAACAACTACTAGTTAGATACACTAATGCAAGACCTGGTTCGCTACGACCACCGCTCTGATACCAACTGAAAGGATCCGTCCTAATCCACCTGGACGAAGTCATTAACATTTGGTCCCATTGCGATGATCGGCTCCAAGTAATGTCCTTATATTGAGCAAATGCACAGCGGAAGACTTAATTCGTACCTGAGAATAAACATGCTTTAAAGAGTCAACCAAAAGGTTGGTGAGTTCATAGGTTTATCATAACAATCATTTCAATATGTTAATAGACCACAAGATTTCACAATCATAAACATAATACACTCGCAAGTGTATGTAAAGCATTCTAAGTGGTTGAGCACTTGGTAACCATACTTAACATTTAATCAACGTCGCATATTCCCTTTATTATGAAATCTCACTACACTGTACTAAGTGTAGTCACCAAAACGAAGTACTGTGCAACCGTTGAATACTGGTCATCCAGTCCGGTTGGGGTTGTCAGGCCCGGTAGATCTATCAACAGGATTCACGTTTACAATACCCATGTAAATAGTAGTTACCAAGCTACAGGAAAATATGCCAGTGGTACAACTCAACGTAGAATATATTTTTAAGTACTTGTGTCTATTTTGTAAACATTTATAAAAGCAGCGCATGTATTCTCAGCCTAAAAATATATATTGCAAAAGCAATTAAAAAGGGAGCAAATGAAACTCACTTTTGCCTTGAAGGTATTTAATTCGACTTGGTCTCCGATAGATATCACGAACCTAACCATATATATAATATATCAACATATTTTCTTTTTAAGTAATCGTTACATATATATATATACTTTTAATACTTTTAATATTTTCTTAGTCCGTAGTTAGCAGTCCGATGTTAGTGGTCCACAATTAGTTACTTAAATAAAATAAATAAAGAACCCATCGTATTCGTATTGATCAGAATTAATCTCGACCCATGGTACCATGTTGTCAAATGACGTGTTGCGTACATAAAGTACCGTGTTGTCAAATGACGTGTTGCGTACAATCATGAGGTCTTATGATTAATCTTCTCGTGTTGTTTACGGGTGGTCCTGAAATATATAAAATCAAATCATAAGTAATTATATATAAAATATCATATTAATTAGAAAAGATATGATTAATTTACTTTTTCTCCAAATATTTTCGTAGTTAAACTAGCTTCGGATACCCAATCTTGTTTTAGTCATAGTTTCTTCATTACAACTCCGTTTTTGTTGGTTCAACTTGCCACTTCCTTGGATCGAGTCAAATTTTAAGAATATGAACTGAAAATACCTTAGTTTGTATTCGAAATCATAGGTTATAGGTCAAACTTTGGTGAAACTTATGAAAGTGATCATTTTTCATCATAAAAACAACATTTAATGATCATTTTTCTAAAAATACTTACACTTTGAGTTAAACCATGAAATTTTTATGTGTTAACATATTCATAAGAAATATCATTTTTCCAGAACATGAACTTCCAATTCAAAGTTCAAGATGGTTTTTAATTATCCAACCCAAAACAGCCCCCGGTTGCACTCCGACGACGTAGATTCAGTTTTTAAGACGTTCTTTGTAAAACCAAGTTATATATTGTTAGGTTAGCATATCATTATGATATATTACAGGTCTTGAAGTGTTTTAAAATTCAAGTTAGAAGGATCTATTTAGTTTGCGAACAAGTTTGAAATCATTCAAACTATGTTCTTGTTGTCAAAATTTTATACCACAAAATAAGATAGCTATATGAATATGAATTGAATAAGATTATGAACAAGGTTACTACCTCAAGTTACTTAGACAAAGTTACTGCAAAAGATAAGAAATAATCTTGGAATCAAAGAGTGGTGGAGTTAGATCAAAAGGTTGGAAGTAAACTTCTTTAAATGGGTGGTTATTTTGATATGTTCTTGAAAGAGTTTTCTTATTGTGTTTAAGGCTTGTAATTGAAGCTAAATGATGGGGAAAATGCTTGGAGATGATCAAGTATGAAGTTAGGAGTATTTTGAGAGAGAAATGAGGGTGTGGGTATTAGAAAATGGAGTGAAGAAATGGTGTTCATTTATAAAAACGTTTTTAGTTTATAAAGAAAGAAAATGATTCCTAATTTTGTTTTCTTACTAATAATTCATGCTACTTGACAAATTCTAGTTACCTCATATCTAGGGCAGTAATAATGTTGATTAGGATGTTGATTTGATGTGTATATACCAATAGTAAATACATATAGAAGCTGGGTATGATACGGGTACATATACCCTAGATATACGTATAGAAATCTTGAGGAAACGGAACGAGAATTCAAATACAGCTATCTTTTGTGAATATACTTATATTGTTTTATGTATTTAAGTCCTTAAAAAGTGATTAAATACATTATATATACGATACATGTATAAGCATTATAGATTATAAGTATATATATCAAAGAATGTTACGTATAGTTATCGTTTTGAAAACTTAAGTTAGTAGTTTCAAAATATACTTATAACTCATTGTCATTAGTACACAATGAGATGTTAAACCATCCTTAGATCATGTTAAATATATATAAATACATATATATACATAAACGTATAATTATCGTATGTTATATAGTTCGTGATATCATCGGTCATATTGGACGGTCAAACGTTGTGTAAAACTCTTTTCAAAAATACAAGTCTCAACAATTTGGATTGCTTATCATGTTGGTATGGTTTAATTTATGTAAATATTAATCTCATAAGTATAATTTGGTCAGAAAATTCCGGGTCATTACATGTGTAAACGATATATTTTAGATTATCATTACTTGATAATCTACGTAATGCTTTTTAAACCTTTATCGATAAAATAAAGGTTATGGTTGTTTTAAAAATGAATGCAGTCTTTGAAAAATGTCTCATATAGAGGTCAAAACTTCACGACGAAATCAATTAATATGGAACGTTTATAATCAATATGAACGGGACATTTCAAAATGAAGTTGGCCATATAGTTATATGTTGTACCTTGCACATTAATCCTACAGACTCCCACTTGTGCATGGCACAACACTAAGTAACTATACAAACAATGGTAAGCGTCTAGCAACACGTCATTGTCCCCAAATTCATGTGAGGGTAGTTTCTCGAATCTGTTTATGGTAAGTTTTAAATGTCATTCGTCCTTTTGTTTCAGATACTTTAGTTAAACTTGTGATATGGATCATCGGTCATTCTCATTTGCTTAACAATTTTGTTTCTCGATCTTAGAACTGAATTAGATCACCAAATTAATTAAGTATCATCTTAATTATATCTGGGTGCGGCCATACAAATATCTTATTCATTCATCGAGGAGCTCAAAAAGTATCTAACTCTAAACATTTTAGAGGAACAAATCCTATATTGCATACACGTGTCTATCACGAGCTTTACATTATACCCAATAATGGCCTTTATAACAGCCTTATTCAGGACAGCGTTTAACCATATCAAAATACAATGCTACACTCATCACTATATGGTCAACTTCATTTGAGCCTTCGGGGTCACACACATATACACTGAGACGTCAAATAAAATATATATATGATGTATATATATTACTCAAGTAACAAAATAGTAAATCGAAATTAATTCATTTACTATTCATATGAATAGTAAATGAAACGAAATTAATTAATTTACTATTTACATGAAAGTGACATGATAGAAATTATTAATTATAAGTTATGTAAGACCCGAATATTTATCTTGTATACTTGTGTACTTATGACATTCGAGAACGGGCTTCGTTGAATATTGTTATGTAATTAAAAAGGTAAAAGAATCTGAAACTGGCTACTTGCGCGCCGCGCGGGTCTGGGGCGCGCCGCGCCAAATCACGCAGACAGCTCTCTTCTTCTTTTTAATTGTTTTAAATGAAGGGCAATTGGGTAATTTCACTTGGGGCCGGATTTGTGAGCCATATTAGCTGGTTTGGATCAGTTTTGGATCATTTTCACATCCATTCATCACTCTCAAACTATTTTAGAGAGAGAGAGATTCTAGAGAGAGATTTAGGGTTTTGGTGAAGAAGGAGGCCGAATTGATCAAAAGCTCGAGTTCTAAAGTTGTTCCTTTCGTTTCTAGCTACGTTGTGGTGGTATTGGTAAGCTCAAACTCCGAATTTCATCTATTTGATTTGATATTCAAGTTAGGGTTTTGAGTTAGTTTGTGGTAAAACCCTTTTAGGTGATGAAATGGTTTAGTGAAGCTAGTAATCGGGTTTATTGTTAATTGTTGGTGGATTTTGGGTTGGTGAACTAATTGGCCATGTTTAGAACTTGAAATTGGGTTTAATCACTTAAGTTAGTGATTTTGGAAGTATTGAAACCCATTTAAGGTTGTTTGGTTGACTAATTTTGACTTTGGGTCAAATTAGGGTTTGGTGGTGATTATGACCCAATTGGCGATTTAATGAGGTTTATAAACTTGAAATGGATTAAGTTGAAGTATAAAACCAAGTTAAATGTGTTTTGGTGTCAAAACTTGTAAATGGTGAGATTTTGACCTTATGGGTCAAAATTAGGGTTTAAGTGTCAAAATGGGTATGACACGTGTTTAACACTTGAGTTCTGGTTTATTTGGCATATTAGGACCATTCTCACTTGTGTGAGTGATTATTGGTTAGTTTGGGCGCGGTTTGTACTTGGTAGTGCATTTGGGTCAAATTTGCACTAAGTATCGAATTGGGTTGATTTGTGAATCCACTCTAAGTGTATTGTTGTAATTGTGATAATGGAATAGGTATTTTCCATTGGCAAGTTGCGGTTTACTTGGAAGCTTTCTTCAAGACTTCAAGGTGAGTGATAATATCCTATGTGCATATGTATGTGTAGGATGGGTGCGGGTCGGGTGAAGTGATTCTCGGCTATAGAGCTCACTTCACATATAGATGGATTTGATGGACTTTTGTATGAGTCCAATTGGCACGGTTGTGCGTTTTGGTTGACCATCTTTGGCGAAGTACGCGTTCGCGTGTACATTATCACACGTGGTTGTGATGTGGTTGATATAACCCCAATGGCGAAGGGTATAATATTAAGAAGTGAATCGCGTGTGTATTCGGATTCACGATGACGCGTGTGGTTTCGGTCGTCTTATTGTATTGTGGAAATGAATCTCGTGTAGTTCGGATTCACGGTGACTCGTGTAGTTCGGTCATCTTATTGAGGTAGTAATCTCGTGTGGTTTCGGATTACTAAGGCTCGTGTAGTTCGGCCAACCTCGATGTTGTGAAGATAGTAATCTCATGTGGTTTCGGATTACTAAGGCTCGTGTAGTTCGGCCAATCTTCATTGTGGTATTTGGTTCTCGGTATTGGGTTAAGGTGTTAACCTTGTTCGTTTATATTGTTATATATTAATGTATTGTTGTGTTGTAGCTTAAACTCCGGGTGTAGCTATTTGGCGTGGTTCACATCGTCGTTGGTGAACTTATATTTTTGTTGTTGTATCTTAGCTCGTGCTTAGTGTTTGTACGGTACGCCTAGACTAGCTTGCCTTTATGCTTGGTTGTTCGGTATGCGGTATTTGATATTTGTGTGGCGTATTCATTTTATACATATATATGTATGTAGTATATTATCATTCACTAAGCGTTAGCTTACCCTCTCGTTGTTGACTCTTTTTATAGATTGCATGCGGACGGTGGCTCGGGTAAGCGCGGGGACTAGAAGACTTGCATAGTTGCTTTAGAGACTTGCTTTTGGATTTATTAGGATTGGGTAGCGTATCCTCAATCGCCATGCTCGGCTTTGTTTTGTATTAAAAGTCTTATGGTCGAAAATTGTATTTTGGTACTTAAGGGGTAATTTGGGTCAATGTGGGCCCCGCTTCGTAAACTAAATTTTATTAATGGAACGCGCTAGTTTTCATATATTGAACATGCGGTTAAAAGCGTTTTGTCTAAATACTTCGGGAACTAGTCAAACATTTTCGCATTTAAGAACTTTTTGGACAGTCCACTTTGGCGCGCCGCGCGGCCTATATGGCGCGCCGCGCAACATGCTGTTCAGGAATTTTTTTTTTATTTTGCTGTTTCCACGTGGTTTTGTCGTTGGATGGTTTGGGTTGTTACAAGTGGTATCAGAGCATGGTCTAAGAGATTTAGGTGACTTGAGATAGGTGCCTAGACTTAGACTTGTGTGTGCTTAAATTGTTACGGGACTTGTAGGATTACGGGTCGGAATGGGTTTGGTTAGTGCCTTGGCTATAGGTTGACTAACGTTTATATTAGTAATGCGGATATCATTAATATGTTGTTGTGTTGTGATAATAATTCTCGCGTGTGTTTGTACCGCGTAGAATTTTGGTTGTGTTTGTGTATATCATCGAGCGAGACGGTCGTTGTACTAACGAGTCGATGCGGCATGTGTGCGTAATAAGAACTTGCAAACCTTATTACGGGTGCAAATCGTGTCTAACAAGTGATGTACGATGAGTGTTTAGCAAGATGGGGCTGTGTCGTGCGTACGATTTTACACGTTCGTGAACTAATCGTTTTGCATTCTTTAGAATGACGACGCGAAACGAGACCGAGGCGAATGACGTGGAGTTTAACGCTAGGGTTGCGGCCGCCGTTGCGGAGCAAATGGGTGCGTTAGAAGAAAGAATGGAAAGGAGGTATTCCGAACTTCAAAGTAGTGGTGAAATGGAGCGTTATTTTAAGAGCTTCATGAGGACTAAACCCCCGATGTATGACGGAAAGCCGGATCCTTTGGTAAGCACAACTTGGATTTCGGACGTCGAAGGGTGTTTCCGTACTATTGATTGCCCTCCCGAGAGAAAGACGAGACTCGCTACGAGTTTGTTGCGGGGTAGGGCAAGGGATTGGTTGGATGGTAAGATTGATCTTGTCGGTGGAGAGACGTTTATGGCCTTATCGTGGGACGACTTTAAGGAGGAATTCTTCGAGGAGTTCCGAACTTCGGCCGATTTATGGGAATTGCGTAATGAGTTGCGAAATTTGCGACAAGGATCTATGGATTTGAGTACTCTCAAGACGACCTTTATGGCAAAGGCTCGTTTTTGTCCGGAGTATTTGGAGAATGATCGTTTGTTGATGGGAGATTTCTATCGGACCTTGAATGATGACTTGAAAAGTAAAATTAGCCGGGGTCAAGCGAAATCGTTTTCGGAATTATTCGACTTGGCTAGAGGTTTCGAGTCGTATTCACGATCGAAAAAGGGTGAACCTTCAAGTGAGCGAAGGGTCGTTTCTTATGGTACTCCGAGTAAGAGGGCTAAGGGTCCGAGTGTGAACACGGGTGGTACGCGAGCGGGTATGTCGGATTCTAGTGCGGCTAGATGTTACAATTGTGGCGTGAGGGGTCACAAGTCTTGAGAATGTTCGGTACCAAAGGGTGATGGTATGGTGTGCTTCAATTGCCAAAAAGAAGGACATCGTAAGTCGAAATGTCCCAAGTTAGCGGGATCGGGTGCGGCCAGGAGACGTTAAGGTACGTTTAATTTTGATAAATATGTCTTTTGATTATTTATTAAATGCCGTTTGAGTTTGAGTTGCGTGCCTTTGTTGTGCATGTTATGCTATGGGTGACGTTCCTAATGGAAGTACCCTATGTTGATGTTTGATTGACGGGCGAAGGGCGTAAGACTTGGCGTAACCAAGCATTCCTTAGTATTTGGAAAATGTCTCTACCAAGCCATGGAAATGAGTTTTGGTGTTCGGATGTTAGAGCATGTTCGCTCTCGTGTTGAAGTTGATGAACCATGAGGTTCGACGGGTGGGATGAAACCCGAGAAATCGAGTGTTTTGGATCTCGATGTATGTTGGTAAAGGATTCTATGTGACGCGACATTAGGTGCCTCTTTTATACCTACTAGCGTGGTGTTCGACTCCGATTGTGTTGCGGTTACATTGTACTTAGGGTACCGAAGTGAAACCCTTAGGTTCATGAGTGATCGGGTGAAATTCGACAAACTAAAGCAATTGGATGATTGCGAGTGTATAGTTCGTGTAATTTGTGGTACACTTTTCGTTCGAAATGTTCAAGGATAGGTTAGGATCCTTGGTATGCTCAAAGTTGGAACAAGACATGGTGATGGGCCGTGCGAACCCAATTATTGGTAAAGTCTACCTTTGGTAGCATTGTACGGGTGTACGAGATGCAGTTATGGAACGTAATTCCAAGTGGAGGAGTTACACTCCCGCACGAGGAGGTTTTAGTGTGAGATTTTGGACAATGTTTTAGTAAACCGAAACTTGTGTCGGGACCTAGATTTGGTCGATTGTGGTAGAGTACAATTTCGGTTAAATTGTACTTATGATTTTGGATTTGAATTATCACCAAGGTGGTAATGTAGTAAATCTCGTTGAGAGATAATGGACGTGTTTGGCAAGCAAGGTGAAATCCCTCGGTTAAGGGATGTGTGGGTCGGATTCTCTTTTAGAGAATTATTGTTTTGTACCTATGTTTGGTATAGGTGGTTCTTGCTCGATTATGGTATGGTTGTTTGATGATGCATGATCTTTAGGGTCCGCTGACTTCATCATGGGAATACGTGACTGGTGGAGCATGACTTTCGGGGTCCGCTGACTTCATCATGAGCATGGTGTTATATCGGTGAAGCATGATCATCGGGTCCGCTGACTTCATCCGGTGTTGAGATTGGTGGAGTATGACCTTTGGGGTCCGCTGACTTCATCAAGGGAGTAGTGTTATGTCGGTATGGTGTAACACTATCGGGAAATGCGAGTACCGGTGGGAAATGCGAGTACCATTCCTATGTTGAGATTGTGAATCGCGTGTGGTTTCGGATTCACGATGACGCGTGTGGTTTCGGTCATCTTAACTAAATGAATCTCGTGTAGTTCGGATTCATGGTGACTCGTGTAGTTCGGTCATCTTATTGAGGTAGTAATCTCGTGTGGTTTCAGATTACTAAGGCTCGTGTAGTTAGGCCAACCTCGATGTTGTGGAAGTGAATCTCGTGTAGTTCGGATTCACAAATGACTCGTGTGGTTTCGGTCATTGTATTGAGGAGTGAGTCTCGTGTAGTTCGGATTCACAAATGACTCGTGTAGTTCGGTCATTCCTCCGGGATAGTGACTCTCGTGTAGTTCGGATTCACTATGGCGCGTGTAGTTCGGCCATTCCCGATTGTTGTTGTGGTGAAGGTAGTGAGTCGCGTGTAGTTCGGATTCACTGGGGCGCGTGTGTTTTCGGCCAGCCTTCGTGTCGTGTGATCTATTGGTTGTTTGATACACCAATGGTAGGGTCGTAAGGACCATGTTGCGGGAACTATCGGTCGTTTTATACGTCGATGGTGGGGTCGTGAGGACCATGTTGTGGGATTAGTGAGGCGATAGCCGTGTTTCGCTCACATGTTTGTTACGGGTGTGACGATGGTTGATTTCGTACACCTTGGGTTTTGCGTTTCCATAGTCGTTTTGGGCGCTATCGGTTCTAGCCGTTGGATTATGATGTTACGGTAGTTGCGTATTGGTCGTATGGCGCACTACAAGGGATGTTTAGTGATTGGTGTAATCCGTAAGGGTTCGTTTGGTTCGGTCTTCATCGTTTCGGGTTGTTGACCTTAGGTTGAGACCTTGTTGCTTTTGGCGTTATACTCGGTAATAGTACGCTAAGGGATTGATATCTCGGTACGAGATTAGTTGAGTTTTTCCCGATGTTAGGGAAGGAGCATAGTTTTAGTGCTCGGATTGTAGATTTGTGAAAATCGTGGGTGACAATTTTAGTTGTTGTAGGCGATTCGTTGGGAGAAATTGCTTAGGAAAGTCGGATTTGGACATATGTTGAGGACCGTTGAGTGGGGTCCAATTGGTTAAGTGACGAGGATCACGAGGACGTGATCGAGTTTAAGTGGGGGAGAGTTGTAAGACCCGAATATTTATCTTGTATACTTGTGTACTTATGACATTCGAGAACGGGCTTCGTTGAATATTGTTATGTAATTAAAAAGGTAAAAGAATCTGAAACTGGCTACTTGCGCGCCGCGCGGGTCTGGGGCGCGTCGCGCCAAATCACGCAGACAACTCTCTTCTTCTTTTTAATTGTTTTAAATGAAGGGCAATTGGGTAATTTCACTTGGGGCCGGATTTGTGAGCCATATTAGCTGGTTTGGATCAGTTTTGGATCATTTTCACATCCATTCATCACTCTCAAACTATTTTAGAGAGAGAGAGATTCTAGAGAGAGATTTAGGGTTTTGGTGAAGAAGGAGGCCGAATTGATCAAAAGCTCGAGTTCTAAAGTTGTTCCTTTCGTTTCTAGCTACGTTGTGGTGGTATTGGTAAGCTCAAACTCCGAATTTCATCTATTTGATTTGATATTCAAGTTAGGGTTTTGAGTTAGTTTGTGGTAAAACCCTTTTAGGTGATGAAATGGTTTAGTGAAGCTAGTAATCGGGTTTATTGTTAATTGTTGGTGGATTTTGGGTTGGTGAACTAATTGGCCATGTTTAGAACTTGAAATTGGGTTTAATCACTTAAGTTAGTGATTTTGGAAGTATTGAAACCCATTTAAGGTTGTTTGGTTGACTAATTTTGACTTTGGGTCAAATTAGGGTTTGGTGGTGATTATGACCCAATTGGCGATTTAATGAGGTTTATAAACTTGAAATGGATTAAGTTGAAGTATAAAACCAAGTTAAATGTGTTTTGGTGTCAAAACTTGTAAATGGTGAGATTTTGACCTTATGGGTCAAAATTAGGGTTTAAGTGTCAAAATGGGTATGACACGTGTTTAACACTTGAGTTCGGGTTTATTTGGCATATTAGGATCATTCTCACTTGTGTGAGTGATTATTGGTTAGTTTGGGCACGGTTTGTACTTGGTAGTGCATTTGGGTCAAATTTGCACTAAGTGTCGAATTGGGTTGATTTGTGAATCCACTCTAAGTGTATTGTTGTAATTGTGATAATGGAATAGGTATTTTCCATTGGCGAGTTGCGGTTTACTTGGAAGCTTTCTTCAAGACTTCAAGGTGAGTGATAATATCCTATGTGCATATGTATGTGTAGGATGGGTGCGGGTCGGGTGAAGTGATTCTCGGCTATAGAGCTCACTTCACATATAGATGGATTTGATGGACTTTTGTATGAGTCCAATTGGCACGGTTGTGCGTTTTGGTTGACCATCTTTGGCGAAGTACGCGTTCGCGTGTACATTATCACACGTGGTTGTGATGTGGTTGATATAACCCCAATGGCGAAGGGTATAATATTAAGAAGTGAATCGCGTGTGTATTCGAATTCACGATGACGCGTGTGGTTTCGGTCGTCTTATTGTATTGTGGAAATGAATCTCGTGTAGTTCGGATTCATGGTGACTCGTGTAGTTCGGTCATCTTATTGAGGTAGTAATCTCGTGTGGTTTCGGATTACTAAGGCTCGTGTAGTTCGGCCAACCTCGATGTTGTGAAGATAGTAATCTCGTGTGGTTTCGGATTACTAAGGCTCGTGTAGTTCGGCCAATCTTCATTGTGGTATTTGGTTCTCGGTATTGGGTTAAGGTGTTAACCTTGTTCGTTTATATTGTTATATATTAATGTATTGTTGTGTTGTAGCTAACCCTCCGGGTGTAGCTATTTGGCGTGGTTCACATCGTCGTTGGTGAACTTATATTTTTGTTGTTGTATCTTAGCTCGTGCTTAGTGTTTGTACGGTACGCCTAGACTAGCTTGCCTTTATGCTTGGTTGTTCGGTATGCGGTATTTGATATTTGTGTGGCGTATTCATTTTATACATATATATGTATTAGTATATTATCATTCACTAAGCGTTAGCTTACCCTCTCGTTGTTGACTCTTTTTATAGATTGCATGCGGACGGTGGCTCGGGTAAGCGCGGGGACTAGAAGACTTGCATAGTTGCTTTAGAGACTTGCTTTTGGATTTATTAGGATTGGGTAGCGTATCCCCAATCGCCATGCTCGGCTTTGTTTTGTATTAAAAGTCTTATGGTCGAAAATTGTATTTTGGTACTTAAGGGGTAATTTGGGTCAATGTGGGCCCCGCTTCGTAAACTAAATTTTATTAATGGAACGCGCTAGTTTTCATATATTGGACATGCGGTTAAAAGCGTTTTGTCTAAATACGTCGGGAACTAGTCAAACATTTTCGCATTTAAGAACTTTTTGGACAGTCCACTTTGGCGCGCCGCGCGGCCTATATGGCGCGCCGCGCAACATGCTGTTCAGGAATATTTTTTTTATTTTGCTGTTTCCACGTGGTTTTGTCGTTGGATGGTTTGGGTTGTTACAAGTTACATAACATACCCCTAAAATATTTGAGAAATACGACTTTTTAAATATATAAGATTTTCAAAATCAACTTGGTTGGTGAATGATTGTACTCCGTATCTTTAAAAACGCGTTTTAAAATCAAGTGGTTTACTTTTGCATATATATATATATATATATATATATATATATATATATATATATATATATATATATATATATATATATATATATATATATATATATATATGTTGAGCTGGTAACGAAATGAACGACCACAATTGTAATTCATATTATTCTATTATCACACGTAAACCGAGAGCAAACACCTTTTGTTTTCTCTTTTGCAAATCTTGAATACGGAGTATTATCATTTTAATTAATCAAGAGTTGATTAATTTGTTACTTGAGTTTGGACTAGCATCCATTGACGTTGTTTGAAGTGTAGTGTGGACTATCCAAAGAGACGGTCATACTTTTGATCGTAGGTTTCTCTCTGTTCGTCAGTTTCTTCAAGAAAGGTATATCGTTAACTCATCTTATGATTTAATATTCATGACAATTATTATGGTGTAACTGGATCTTTGGGATCGTTAATCATGTGCATGTTTTATTAAATTTAAATATATGAATATTTAATTTTGTAAATGGTTTATAAAATAATAATTGATTATTATTTTAACTATCCGCTGCGTTAATCTGATTTAAAAGTACACACGATTTTCCAACACGTGCCGCGAGCACACAGTCTTTATCGAGGTTAATAGTATCAATAAAAGACATGTGATGACAATGAAAATAGTAACTGGGATATACTTTTTATGAATACGGAGTATATAGGAGTATATATAAGATAAAAGAAGAGGTTAAAATTGTAAAAGGTATGTGCTAGATGGATATGACTGCTTTTTTGGTGACCCAAAAATCATTTGTAACAGCCATTTCATAAAGTCAAGCTCCAAATAAACAAGTGTCTGGATTACCGAATAATCCCGCCCTTAATTCATCCAATTAAGTTCTAAATAAACAGCCTCACGTGTTTTTTTTTTTTTTTTTATCAAGGTCTTCTGTGTTTTGTTGAGCACAAAAGCAACAAATCAAAGCATTAGCTGCGCGGGAAGATCATACTCGCTTCACACAGAGTTGTAATAATCATGACGTCAATAGAATTAGATGATAAATCAAAACCTAAATTAGTGGAAAATGAAGAAGACGATGAACACGATTCAAAAGAATTAGTGCTGCAAAGATACTTTCTACAGGAATGGAAGCTCGTCAAGTCTATCCTCAACGACATCGTTTCAAATGGCCGTGTCGTAGATCTCTCTTCCGTACGCAAGATCCGATCAATTGTACGCTTCTATCACTCACTCGCATTTCATATTTATATTATTTCCTAATTTCGTTAATGATATTAGAGTTTTTTGTTGATCTGAAATTATAATATATCTATAGCTCTATTAGAATTGATGTTATGTATTGATTTCCCCAATCAAGCTAAATAAATACTCATACACATATATTACATGTTAGTGTCAGTCGCGGAAGCAGTGTGAATATTTTTTTTTTAAAACGTAGCAATTGTTTTGGGCAAAATATAGAGGTTTTTGGGCAAAATTTGAAGGTTTTTGAGCAAAATTTGGATGTTTATGGACAACATTTGAAGGTTTTGGGGCAAAAAAAAAAAAAAACAAAAACAAATCCACTGGAGTCAAAGTCGAAAAATCCGAAATTTTATACTGAAAATTGATGAAAATTGCATATCCACTGGGGGCGGGCACTGCCCCTGGTTAGTGGTGGAGGTGATCATGTGTTACTATCTAATGTATGTAACTAATTAAAAGAAGCTGCAAATTAGGTTTAATTAATTATTAGCATTTTTGAATTACATAGGTAGTACTTGGAAATAATATTGGAGCCTCTGTACTTGGATGATAAACTCATTTTAACTGATTATTGTTCAGAAAAAGCATTATAATAAAATTTGGTATATATTATTTTGATAGCACTTTAGTTTAGCTGTTAGTTGTGTAATTGATAGGTTTATTTTGTAGTCGGTTTTCTTTTTTCTTTCACTGGTGATTGATAATCGACAAAGTAAGAATAGAGTAACTTCATTTTCTGTATCACCATTTCAAACTTATAGTTTGCATTAACAGGAGCCTAGGAAATCTTAGTTTGGACAAAGAACATCGTATTATAAATTTTAACCGCATAAAAATGCACATTTTATCATGTATGTCATGCCATATGCCCATATTTCATAGTTTTGGCCAGTAACTTTACAAGATCGTGGTAATGTATTTGACAAAAGAATGAATAACATTCCATAACCACTCATATGCCACTATTGTACATAGCTTTTTGATGCTTGGAATATGAAGTAATGATGTATAGTTCCTGTGAACTTATATGCTTTACTATTTACATATTATATATCTATCTAGCTCAGAATGATGCAATTCTGTCGGATGTAAACAGGAAATCATACTTTTCAGTAAATATGAAATAATCTGCAACATCATGTGCTATAATCTATAGTATTTTGCTCGTATTATACAGATGGACAAATATCAGGAACAAGGACAACTGTTAGAACCATACCTGGAGAGCATAATATCTCCCCTGATGCTTATTGTTCGTTCTAAGACAATCGAGCTAGGTGTAGAGTCCAAAGAACTTGTTGAAATAATCAAGCCTTTATGTATTATTATTTATTCCTTGGTTACAGTTTGTGGGTACAAAGCTGTGATCCGATTCTTTCCTCATCAAGTTTCTGATTTAGAACCAGCTGTATCTCTGTTGGAAAAATGTCATGGCACAACTCAAAAAACAGCATTAAGACAAGAAAGTACAGGAGAAATGGAGACAAAATGTGTGATACTATTGTGGCTATCAATACTTGTCTTGGTTCCTTTTGATATATCTTCAGTGGATACAAGTATTGCAAATACTCATTCTGTTGGTACAAATGAACCACCCCCTTTGGTGACTAGGATATTAGATATTTCAAAAGAGTACCTTTCAAATGCGGGTCCCATGCAAACGATAGCTGGATTGCTTCTTTCAAAGCTTCTAACACGTCCAGATATGTTGCCAGCCTTTACCAGGTTTTACTTATAAAAAATTCAGTGATTATTTAAGCTTTATCATTTAGTTGTAAAACAATTGTGAACAGAGACCAAATGCTAACAGAGACCAAATGCTATTCTTTTTTGTGTGTATATTAAGGAGTATCTTACTTAGAAACCATGGGCAGCTTGCAGTAATGCAATTTGAAGATATATTTCTGTTAATTTTTGGAAATGCAAGAATTTATAATTTGTGTTGCTAAGCTTATATCCAATTTGGATTCTACTTTTTACAGCTTTATTGAATGGACTCATGAAGTCCTTTCGTCTGCCACGGAAGATATAATACATCATTTCCGGTTACTTGGTGCAGTAGAATCCCTTGCTGCCATTTTCAAGGTATGCCTTTGATATTAGTTGCAATTTGTAATAATTACATATTTTTATTTTTATTTTTATTTTTATTTTTAACTTGCATTATTATCTCTATATGTTAGACTGGTACCCGGAAAGCGTTACTTGATATAGTTCCCGTTGTTTGGAATGACACATCCATCTTAATCAAGTCAACCCCTGCTGCTCGAAGTCCTTTACTTCGCAAAAATTTAGTCAAATTAACACAACGAGCGGGGCTCACTTGTTTACCTCATCGTCCAACAACCTGGCGCTATGTTGTAAGAGATCCTAAATCGTTTCTATTTGTTGATTCAAAAAAAAAAAAAGATGTCATTTCTTTGATATTGTGTTCACTTCATTAACGTAGGGTAAACACACTACACTTGGAGAGAATATATCACAAATTTCATCACGAACTGATTCAAGCAGTCATTTATCGAATTCTGGGGCACCCAATTCAGGCCATGATTACTTACTTCAAGAGGAAGAGATGGATGTTCCTGATATAATTGAAGAAATTATTGAGTTACTATTGTCTGGATTAAAAGATACGGTATGTTAAGTTGGAACATATTCTTAATTAAATATGTCTTCATTGTAAATAACAATTTAACCTTGTGTTTTGTTATTATATAAAAACGAAAAAAACCAACCTTACCATCTCCATTTGACGATCATTAACTTTTAGGATACTGTAGTTCGTTGGTCTGCTGCAAAAGGCATTGGGCGCATAACTTCACGTCTCACATATACTCTTGCAGAAGAAGTCCTATTATCTGTATTAGAACTCTTTTCACCTGGTGAGGTATGACAAACTTCTACATTTTTTTATTTTTATTTTTTATTTTTTATTTATTTTACAGTTGCTGACTTTTTACATAAACTACACAGGGTGATGGATCATGGCATGGTGGATGTTTGGCATTGGCTGAGCTAGCACGTAGAGGATTGCTCTTGCCCATTAGCCTTCCTAAAGTTGTACCTGTTGTTATAAAGGTTGTAGATACGATAACATGATTTCTGATAGTGTATATATATGGCTTATTGTTTACTTTTTTCTTAAAAAACTTTATGATCTACCCTTGTTTGCAGGCACTGCATTATGATGTACGCCGAGGTCCACATAGTGTCGGGTCTCATATTCGTGATGCTGCTGCTTATGTTTGTTGGGCATTTGGCCGTGCATATAATCACACTGATATGAAGGGTATTTTGGACCAGCTTGCACCACACCTTTTAATAATTGCATGCTATGATCGTGAGGTACCCAGTGAAACTCTATCATAACTAATACTATTTTACGTATTTAATCACCACATGAAGAGTTCATAAACTAAACAAACTTTGTAGGTTAATTGTAGAAGAGCAGCTGCAGCTGCTTTTCAAGAAAATGTTGGGAGACAAGGAAATTATCCTCATGGAATCGACATTGTGAATACGGCTGATTATTTTGCACTTTCTTCGCGTGTAAATTCTTATCTTAATGTTGCCGTTATCATAGCCCAATATAATGGCTACCTTCATTTATTTATGGATGAACTTGTATCTAACAAGATCTGTCACTGGGTATGTTCTTGTGAAATAAAAATCATCGATATTTTTTGACAGCATAAAACTAACTAACTGTTGATTGATCCTACAGGAAAAAGGACTGAGAGAACTTGCATCAAATGCTTTATCTGTTCTTGTGAAATATGATCCAGAATATTCTGCAAATTTTTTGCTTGAGAAATTAATCCCGTGTACTCTCGCATCAGATTTATGCATGCGCCATGGTGCAACGTTAGCAGTTGGTGAGCTTGTATTAGCTCTTAATACATGTGGTTACACTCTTCCAATAGGTTTGTAAATCTCCTACTCCTGAAATTTAATTTGGTATGTTCGTAAGCATTGGTTACTAACTTAAATGTCTGTTTGAATTTCTGATATCAGATAAGCAGAAAGCTGTTGCTGGTGTGGTCCCCGCGATAGAGAAAGCGAGATTGTATCGTGGAAAAGGTGGAGAGATAATGCGTGCTGCAGTTTCACGGTTTATTGAGTGCATTTCTATTGTGAACATCACGTTAACAGAAAAAATAAAAAGAAGTCTTCTTGAAACTCTTAATGAGAACTTAAGACATCCTAATGGTCAAATACAAGTAATTCTGCAAACCAACTTCTTTACCATTTACTTTAACAATTTAAACTCCTAATATTCTTCGTTTTGTTCATATACAGAATGCTGCCAATCAAGCTTTTAAACATTTTGTGCCAATTTACTTTGCAAAGGCTGACGATAAACGGACTTATGATATTACTCTAAAATACCTTGAGCAGCTAACCGATGCGAATGTAGCTGTGAGAAGAGGATCTGCGTTGGCAATTGGGGTTTTGCCCTTTGAGTTTCTTGCCACAAGATGGAAAATGGTGCTTGAGAAGCTCTGCAAGTCATGCGCAATCGAGGTAAATGATTAATGAAATTCTCTACTAATAGAAGCTACTAGTAGAGGTGGCCTTTTTGACTCACTTGTGAATGGGCCCATTTGAGGTCTCTTTAAATGGGTCAAACGGGTTAAAAGTCACTAGAAGTGTATTTCTAACACATATATTGGAATATATTATTACTAATATTTGACATATTGATTGTTTAAAAAAAAATTATGAACAATTTGGACAAAGGGTCATTTGGGTTAATCTAACTTGACCCATAAGATGTTACCTCTTTAGACACCCTATGCAGCCCAACTAGCAGACGAATGTCTCACATGACAGGATTATTTTTCTTGACAGGATAACCCTGAAGATAGGGATGCAGAAGCACGGGTAAATGCTGTTAAAGGACTTCTGTTAGTGTGTGAAACACTAACTTCAAATACCGAATGTTCTGGATTACAACCAGATGAGTACACGTCACTTTATACTACAATAAAAACCGAAGTGATGCAAAGTTTGTTCAATGCTCTAGAAGATTACTCCGTTGATAACAGAGGTGATGTAGGGTCATGGGTTCGTACAGCTGCAATGAATAGCCTTGAGAACTGTACATACATTTTATGCAAGAGGGATAAATCAGTTGGAAATGAATCATCACTTTTTGATTCTGATATTGCAACCAATTTAGTTGGAGGCATTGTTAAACAAGCTGTAGAAAAGATGGACAGATTAAGAGACATAGCTGCAAAAGTTCTTCAAAGGATTTTATACAATGAAACTGTTTTTGTTCCTCAAATACCTTATAGGGAAAAACTACAAAAGCTTGTTCCTAAAGAAGGTGAATTGAAGTGGGGGGTAAGTGGTAGTAAGTTTATGGTTTATAAATGTAGTCATTTATAATTTACAGCTGGCAACAATTCAGGTTGCATTTCATCTCTAATGTATGAAATGAATGAAGAAGCTGAATGGGTCAAAAGTCACTCGTATTCTGCTCATAAAATTAGTTCCCGAATGAAGTGATATAATTTATGTCATCATATTTGCTCATCAAGTCACCAATTTTTGAGTCCTGACCCGTTACTCAGTGGTGGTCCGAACCACCTAATTTCAGCCTGTATTTTTTATTGACTAACAAATCCTTAGTTTACTTGTATGCAGGTGCCCAGTTGTTCGTTCCCTCGTTTTGTTAAGTTGCTTCAGTTTAGTTGTTACAGTAAATATGTTTTGTCTGGGTTAGTAATTTCCATTGGTGGATTAGAAGAGTCGTTGAAAAAGGTTGCGCTTGGTGCTTTGTTAGATTATCTTCAAGCTGTTAAAGTTAAAGATGCTACTGAAACAAACGCCAGAGTTTTCAGTTTATCAAATGACATCCTTTGGGTTCTTCAGAAGTACAAAAGACGTGACAGAGTCATAATTCCCACCTTGAAGGTATTCTTGTTTATATTTATTTTTATATAATTAATTAATTAATACTCGGTGGTTTGTTATAATCATGTTCTTTTCAGACACTGGAGATTCTCTTCAGCAAAAGAATCTTCTTAGACATGGAGGTTAGTTCAATTACCATATAATATCAATGTGTTTGACTCCTCCAAGCCATTCAACCCGTTCCCTTCATCTGCATATTTGATTTTCCTTGAGTTGTATCAAATTTAATTGAAAGAACGATTATGCATCTAATAAATTCATGTTTTGATAACGATTTATAGGCTCAGACTCAAGTCTTTTGTACGGGCGTTATGGAGTCTCTCGCGATCGAGTTGAAAGGAACAAAGGATTTCTCAAAGTTATATGCTGGAATTGCAATACTTGGATACATAGCTTCAATTTCAGAAACAATCAATACCCAAGCTTTCTCTCATCTCCTGTCTTTCCTCTCCCATCGATATCCCAAGGTATGCGGGGCCCTTTGTCCTTCTGTAAATGTGATATAAGTAACTATTGTCAAATATGAATACCAAAGTTATATAGTATCAATAGTAATCTAAGTTTTAAATGAAATAGTTTGGATGTTTTTTTGCATTAAAATTGTACATTGTGTGATTTTCATGTGTATGATGTGCATCTCACTAGTGTTTTAGAGGCTAGTTATTTTTATTGTTTGACCCGTTTAAGATAAAACAGAACTTAAAGCAACCTTTATTTCTGGTGAACTTTGTGCACCGTTTTTGTTAACAGATACGAAAAGCATGTGCTGAACAAGTATATCTAGTTCTTATCCAAAATGGAGATCTTGTAGCGGAGGAAAATTTAGAAACTGCACTTGAAATAGTGTCGGAATGTTGCTGGGAAGGTGATGTGGAGGAAGCAAAACGACAAAGGCTAAAACTGTGTAGTATAGCCAATTTAGACGCAGAACAACTTGTTATGCATACCAAACAGACATCTGCAAAAGCATTACAACAGAAGGCTAAAGCTGATGATGAAAATGAATCATACTCATCCTTAGTAGGATCTGCTGGATTTTGAAATTGTTTGTGTACATTGGAATCTTGTTATAGCCATCAACCTCCATGATGTTGCTGTTATTAGGTACCCTGGTTTGGTTGCTGAAGAATATAATGATGAAGATAACTGCAGCTAAAAACTTGGTTGGTGTGATGCATTTTTGTTCTGCTTATGTTAGTTCAGGATTGTATTAGATTACACTTTTGACGCCACTGATATTGTTAGTTGTCTTCTTAAACTTATTATTGATCTAATGTAATCTGGTGGCAACATATATTTAATTTTGATAATTAAAGCCTTAAAGAGGAACCGGCTTTAGAAGTAGATACACTTATTTGCTAAGTTAATTAGATATTGTTAATTTAAAACAAGTATTGACGAAACAAATTAAAAAAGGACAAAGTAACAAGGACAATCACTGTGGTTTGTACCAAAATTACAGGTATAGTCTCCAAACGTCTTTTATGACAACGTTAGTCACACTGTGGTTTGCAAACATTGCAAGAACAGAGCCTCCGTTAGATAGGTTTTAAAATTTGCCATTAACGTGAAGCACATGTGTTTCACCTGATATTATGACGATGACATGGTAATTGCGGAGTAGGTTAGCTAGATGACATGGTGCATACCACATGGACTGTCCTTATAATAATATGACAATGAACTAAAACTAGTAACTGCACTATAAATGGTAGCACCGTTTGTTCCTTGTGCAGTTTTTATAACCACCCGCTAAACCAGATAAGAAAGTGAGAATATATATATTCTTAGAGAAAGCCTACAAAGATGGCCATTTCTTGTTTTCATATCGAAACCGACCAATCCATTATAATTCGGGTGAAGTGGATTGATTGATTTGATTTTGGTTTGAGTTTTTAGTACCCGAAATATAATACGGTTTATGGATTGGAGTTGGGTTCTTTTTTTTAGTTCCAAATCTAAATATGCTATTTGTTTACGGTATCTCTAACATATATAAATCGAGGGATGGATCGACGATGTGGCATCCATCTAGGGGCCTCCGGTTTTTAGGGCCACGTGTCACCAGGAAAAAATACGTCAGTTTTTATATTCTAAAGTTTTTATGACGAATCCATAACCTGCCACGTGTCCACATTCGGTATATTATAAATCTGGTATATTATATATATGATATTGATGATGATAATGATATACTCTTTTATATGTAATATATAACAACTCGATCATTTTCATCTATCAATTATTATAAATTTTCTTATAGTCAAAAGATATGTCAATTTAACAACCTACTCGCCACTTACTTTTTCATCTATGGTTTTTTATATGGTTTTAACCAAAACCAATCCATATAAACCCATTCTTATTTGGTTGGATTGGGTTGGTTATGTGATGTTTGGTTTGGTTAATGGCGCTAAAAATTATTCATGAAAACTAAATGTACCACATAAACAGTAAACCAACCGAACGAACACCGATATCCAAGATAATCTCATTTAATGAGAAAACAAAAATAACCAAACTCCGATATCACTAAGGAATAAAATAAAAACCAGACCTTGAGACAATGTAAATGCAGTTGTAGATGAAACGAAAGGCAAAATTCTCATTAGCCTCGCCTCTATAAACTTGCATCAATGTAATAATGTCACAATCTAAATCCTCACAATTTAAATGCTTCATGCTTGAAATTTAATACGTTCCCTTATTACAATTTTTCTTTAGTAATACAAAGCAAACTCACTATAGCTTATAGCCACGGGAAAACCTTTGGAGAGGTCGGCAATCGTGCAGTAAGAACTTCCACTCCCGTCTCAGTTACCTGCATGATAGATAACATAAACATGAATTACTATATCGATCATCCACAAACCTACTACCCAACCCAACCTACCCACCCATTTTACCACTTCAACCAAATATCCAAAACTGCCTAGCAGCATATATATCCAAACACATAACAAATGTAGTACAAACTAGATTATATTGGCAAGAAATATTATTTTGTAAAGTAACAGAGAAAAAAAAAACTCAGATACAACGTACCAAGAGAGTATGTTCGAACTGAGCACTACGTTTGCCATCTGCAGTAACAGCAGTCCAACCATCAGGCCACATCCTATCACGCCACACACCTTTATCATAGTCCCAAACTATGTGTTAGTAATGACAAACGAGAGACTTTAGTCATAAGATCACTCATATAATATATATATATATATATATATATATATATATATATATATATATATATATATATATATATATATATATATATATATTGATCATATATATTACCCATGTTTATCATAGGTTCAATAGTGAAGGTCTGTCCAGCTTTCATCACACCAACTGCTTTATTTTCTAATTCAAGTTAAGTTCATCAAAGCAATAAACAAAACATCCACCCGCACAAAAGATAATTTTTTAATCAAAAGAACAAAAAAATTGAAAAATGTGGATATTAGCCACACCACCACCCACACAGATTTAAGAGATTTTGCAAACAGTAAGGCTATATTTAGGATACTGGCATAATGGGGTATGTTTGGTGCACAATGGAAGAGTTCTCCGATACCATGTCCACAATACGATTTCACCTGAATTAAAACAAACATACGTTTGAACCGATCAAACTAAAGGGAAGGGAATGAAAAAAAAAAAAAAAAAAACAACTTATAGAGCTATGCAAATTACCACAGATAATCCTGACATGGTAGCATGTCTGTTTATGATCTCCCCTATTTCGCGAAAGCGTACTCCGGGTTTGACTGGATTTATATAAGCAAGTACAACAAAGAATTACCAATAGAGACGAGATAAGATATTGTTGAAAGAATAATTTAGCATGTATATTTATGATATCAAAGTACTCGTAAATCATTTTTATTGAAAAATTTACATAACCATTCAAAATTCTAGCCAATTATAAAAAACTGCATATAGATTATTTCTGGTTAAATAAACACAGCCTCAGCCAGATTTTGACAGGGTTAGGTACATCGGAAATCTGCCAACAATGAATTCTAAAATATATAAAATTATGAACAAAAGTACTTACCAATGAACAAGTCATCCGAAATAAATTGCAGTATGATAAAAAAAAATACCGAGAATTTATTCTAGTTTCTATACATAAAGATTCAAGACATTAAATTTTGGGTCATACATAAAATAGAAAAACTTACCAATATCTATTGCTTTTTCCAAGCACTCGTAAGTACATTTGACCAGTTTTTGAGATGCCTCATCCACATTACCAACAAAATAGGTTTCGTTTAGGTCACCTGCAACATTAACAAATTTAATAAACCCTGTTTTAAAGTTTTCTTCTGCTATATTACTTTAAATCTTTCAAGATATACTCAAGCATTTCTTCCTATAGAGCATCCTGTAACAAGAACTAACAATGCACAGCTAATTTGTCACATACAAATTTAATAATGACAAATACAGGCCAGTTTTTCTATTAACAGGTTTACGACACAAACCAATCCACATTCTTATAATATGGGAATCGAGTATTGGACCTCACCATGGACCCCTTTATAACAAACAGATACATCAACATTCACAATATCTCCATCTTCTAATTTCCTGCGAGTAGTAATGAACCATCCAAATAGAGAATTCAATCAGGCTTAATGAATTTGATAAAATTAAATTAAATATTTTATATTATACATTATAAATGCAAATCAAGAGAGACACAAGAGATGATAAAACCAGATAAAAGATCAATGGTGATTTGAAATTATAACATGATATAAAGAATTGATAGCACTTCAACAATGCATATAGTAGTTACCTTCCATCTGGAATCCCGTGGCAAATTACTTCATTGACGGACCTTGAAAAAAAAAAAAAAAAAAAAAAAACATTTTAATGAACAGAAACTAATAAAAGAGATTGAGAATGAAATATACAGAAGTACCTACGTGCAGCAAGACTTTGGAAAGAAATGATAATTCAATGGGGATGGATAAGCTCCTGCATCGAGTAATAATGTCATTAAACAAACATAAGTAGTCTGACTGTTATTTGCAACTGCAAACAGAGTACTTCCATACGTGCCATTTTCAGAAGGAAAAAGTACAGAAAATGAATTTTACTTCACCAAATTTTCATTTTAAGGTACAACCTATCTATTTGTCATCAAACTAGGACTTGAGGAGCATCACTAACAAATCGGCTTAATAATTAACATCTTAAGGTATACGAAAGTGCTTAAGATTAATGGATATACTAAATATGAAACTAAATATACAGATAAATAACATTGGCTTAATATTATGATCAAATTTGAGTGATCCCAAAAACGACCCTAACCACTTGGAACTTTAATTTCTCTGTTCTCACAAAATATTTTTTAAAATTGTTTTGAGGAATACGAATTGATTGAATAGTGTTGTTTTTTAATCAATTAGGTATATATTTCATTTATAGAAAAGAAAATTTGGTCGTGGAGGGTATACCTCCACATAGCTAGTTTAAGGTCTCATTCTTAACGAAATCAACAATGCAAATCACAGAAAAAAAAAATATCATTTGTGAAATGCTAATTTAAACAAATAGTTTCGTACTTTACATTATAGGTTGATAGGTTAGATGCCCCCTTGATTTGAAAAATAAAATAAGATAAAATAAAGTTTCGTACATTATATTGAAAATTGGGTATAGAGTACCTTCTATATTGTTTTCACTTTCTCAAAAAGGGAATAAAAATTAAAATGTGATTGGATTCATATGTGCAATAAGTAATATAATACAAAAATATATAGAAAACAAAATTGCGTTCATTTCATATTATAGAAGGGGAAAGAGTAAGCATATACATTTGTTTCAGTTCTTAAGGCAACTAAAGTAAAACTTGATACGAGTAAAAGAAGTCAGCATACCAGCAGCAATGGTTGCTTCATGAACAACTGCATCAATTTCGTCAGTAGTGACACCAGGGCGCACAACACGAGCAGCTGCATCCAATACTTCCCTTGCTATCTGTCAAAATATGATTCTTATTAATCATCAATATAGAAAATATTATTGTTTGCTCATAGTAATATAATGTAAAGTAAAGTATTTCTATACATATATTGGAGTAGCTTTTGATGGCAAAGAGAAATTAAATTGATATTAGAAATGAATGTAACAGCTAAAAGAACATACTCTGTTAGTTTCTCTCATTCTCTCAATTTGCTCTGGAGTTTTAATCTTCATAAACAAAATCATTTCAAAGTGCATTAGATTAGATAACCATGGATCAACAGAAAATTTCTTCAGCATCAACTACAAAAGCATAACTACCTCAACAACATGTTGCAGATCACTAGCAGGCTCAATTTTTGGAATTCCCTGAAAGAAACGTAGTTAATATAACCAGGTAACTAAGTGCGCATTATAAATGTAAATGCAAACAATAAACTTAAAGAGAAATTTCAATCATCATCCCATCGACTCACATCAATAGCCCAGTCAGGTAGCTCGATGCTTGCAGGTATTACACGTTTTTTTGATATGGGATATGGCCTTAATGGTCTGCAAAAACAACAATATACATAAGATTAAAAAATGCTCAAGCAAGTTGATAAGATAACTATTAGATCATATTTGCAAAGACAACTACTTTTAAATCTTATTTCACTGAGACATAAGCCCCAGAGGATGATAGTTGTGTTTTTTTTCAATGGAGGTAAAAAATTGAAAGTTCCAAATCAATGAATGTCAGAGTCCAACTTAGTTATCCAAATAACTTCTTATGTACAGAGAATGGTTAAATCTAAATGAGTTCCTAATTCATATATGTTTTAAGAACGGTCTCTAATTATGAATATTAGATAAAATAGAAGGCTATGTCAGAATGAATACCCTGTCCAGTCGAAATGAGGAAATTGTGCTGTTCGTGACTGTCCTTTCCTCATACAATAAAGCCAACCATCACTTGGTGAGGCTATATTTTGTTCCCATGGAGCATTTGTTCCAACTGAAGATAGTTTTGCCTTCAAATGAACAGATTTATGAGTGCTCCAAGATGCCTTAAAACAGTCCTGAGTACTATTATGAGTAAACCTTACATTAATTATCATTAACAAAATACAAAATACACCAACAAATAGAGTAAACAACTGGTATTAATACTAAAATAGGGCAAAACAGTAACAAACCAGAAAGCAGCACCTTCGCGTGGAAGCTTCAACTCAACACACTTGGGACACCTGAATATTGACAACACCTTAGATTAAAACATCAGATTACACAGCATGTATTCACATATAA
Organism: Rutidosis leptorrhynchoides; assembly: GCF_046630445.1. NCBI lineage: Eukaryota > Viridiplantae > Streptophyta > Magnoliopsida > Asterales > Asteraceae > Rutidosis > Rutidosis leptorrhynchoides. Next base: position 469,492,061 of record NC_092333.1, read on the forward strand.
ACTATGCTATATATGTAGGCATGGATGGGTACGGTGAGAACACTATTACAATAGAAATGGAAAAAACTGAAAAGAATTAATATTGAATCATATAAATTAAAAACTTCACAAATTTGACATTGTTATAACTCACATACATTCATTCAGACATTTAGGTCCCTTTTGCTCACGGAATCCAATGAGATTCCGGCGGAATTGGAATTGAATTTAGTTAGACATGTCTAAATTCAATTCCAATTCCGCCGGAATCTCATTCAATTCCGTGAGCCGAACAAGGCCTTACTGCCCGTTTGGCTCACGGAATCCGATGGGATTCCGGCGGAATTGGAATTGAATTTAGACGCGACGCGTGTCTAAATTCAATTCCAATTCCACCGGAATTTCATTGGATTCCGAGAGCCAAACGGGCCTACACGTAAGTAAAAATAATTATACATGCACATAATTGGAACTGATATACACCAGAAGTAGCTGTACCATTAAACAAATATGAGTCTTATTTAAAGGCTTCAAAATGATAATTAATAACTTTAACAGGGATATATTATATATATATTACAAAATTCAAATCAAATTGAAATTAATCGTTGAATATACTGAACAAGTGAAATAGGACACGTACTGAAGATGAGCAGGCTTTCCACATTTAACACATGATAAACTACTTTCCGTCACATCTGTACCGCCGGTCATTACTATCACCTGATCATCAAGAAATTAACAAAATAAACGAATTAATAATGATAAGTAAGTGATGATTGGATACATAAATGGAGAATTGAACTTACCTTTAGATTGAATTTGAATAATTTGATTGTAGAGAGGAGTTAGGGTTTATGTTCGATGATATTGACCGAGAAATTAGATGTATTGGAGGCGGCCCGATGTTATACGGCTGAAGGGCCTTTTTGGAGTATTAGCTTACATTGGGGTTAATATTGTAATTATGCAATCTCTCTCCGTTTCAATACGCGAATGCGAATGCGTTTTATAAAACTGAATAATTAAACCAATTCGAATTTTGATCTTGACATGTCGGTGGTTTTTAACCGTAGGCATTTTGCCAGGAAGTTTGAATGTAATAACTAGTTTAATAATAATTGTGAATAAACAATTAGATGATGTACAAAATGATTATATTAACATTTAAGATGAATAAATAAAAGATTATAATTACTTTAGACATAATAAGTATCCAAACAACTCTAACAAGAAAATGTATAAATATGAAAACTTCTCTACCATTTAGATCGGAGAATTTATGGAGGAAACGAATTTTACTTTTTCAAAAGATAAGTATTTAGAATCACTGAAGGGAAGGGAAGGGGGGGGGGGGGGGGGGTAACTCTCCCATCCGATCATTTTCCATGAAACACGCGCTTTCGGGCAAAAACTCGAACCACATTACAGTGATCTGATCCTTAAACCATTTTGAGGTGCAGGCGGAGCGGGCCGAACCTAGAATGTGGGTCGGTAAAACCTCATCGTGGTCACTCCATATATCGAGTAAATACACTGAAATTTTTTAAGGTAAGGTACTCGAACTTGAGACCTCACACCCCATCTAGCACACAATGTGTTCGGTGTACCACTATGCCACAACGGCGGGTACTATTTAGATAATGAAGGTACTTAATCGTTAAGAGATAACTTCAGTGATTCAGCGCAATTTTTTGAATGATTCAACACAATTTTTGAATGATTCGACACCACTTTTCATTCATATGTTATAAATAAACACGCTAATATTGAATGATTCGGTATTCAGTGTTGAATAATTGTATATAGAGACAATCAAATGCACGATATATCATAATAGTCTCTTGGACCACCTAAAATGATGATTAGTTTTTAGCTCAACGTGATGTCATTACTTTTTTAATAGAAATTTAAGACTATAATTAATGAAATATTTATAACTAAACTTTTAAATGTTACACTTACAAATATCATGTTATTATAACTATATACCATAAACAAATTATAAGTTGGTTTCACCTCTCACCAATCTTAGTTCGCTCAAGTGAGATGAAGCTACACAAAGACATCAATGAAGTATTTGTGTCATGGAATAACTCGTGAATACTATAAAAACGTCTCGCATTGGGGAGGTCATTGTAATCAAATATATAAACATAAGATTAACCCTACTTCTATCTATATATACAAAATACTATGGTTGACGTTATTGATGCTCATTAGTCATTTAGCATTGTTGATTAGGTTGTATTGATACTTTAGTACTCGAATCTATACTTGTGTTCTATCTTTCTAGGGTGTTTTCGTAATTCAAATATATGTTTGACGACCCTAGATGTGTATTATGTCTCAGTATCCAATTTGCACGCCACATTGGTTGGATCATCGTTGCACCAACTTTAGAAATGATTTCATCCTCTCATTAGCGGCTATATCTGATAACATTTAGGAGCTATATATTTTTAACTTTGTTTATGGTCATTTGACAGACCGGTTAACTACATTGCACTATTGTATTTTGTGATATGATGTGAAGAACTAAGAATTATCACCTACAATCCTACATTATCATGTCTTTCGTGCATTATATCCATCCTATATTGGATGTTGTGCTCTAGTTGTATTTTGAAACTCCTTTTATTCAATTAGATAGGTCAAGTTCTTGAATATTAAGTGGCTCATTATGCACGTGATTCTTTTTTTTTTTTTTTTTTTTTTTTTTTTTTTTTGAAAAGCAACAAATTTATATTGTTTCAAAACATGTGTATCGGCAGGGACATGGTAGCCCTGTATTGACTTTGTCAACCCATCCAGCGGTCCCCGGTAGCCCACTGGAGCCTGGCAAAACACCATCACCCATTTCCCCACAGCATGCTAGGCCCGATAAACGAACCTGCATTGTCATTGTTTCAATCTTCGCATGCGTGGGACCAAGGGATCATTTGAGCCCGGTAAGAATGGTTTTTGATCCAATTATTTGGAAAATCCTCACCTAGTGGGAATCGAACCCTCACCTCTCCTAAGGGAGAGTGAGTCATTCACCACTAGGCTATTGGCCCATTCTTAGCAACAAATTTATATATATCACTTAACAGAGGTACGCGAAAGGGAGCTAGCTATAATGCTATATACAGAAAAGTTAGCAGCTCCTGTATGCTTAGAAAAACATTATGCCTAAAAACACCTCACCACTATATATTGACAAATTTAGACTTTGCAACATGCTATAATATTTCCACGAATAAGATGAATATGTGAGTCAACCGATCCCTGAGCGTGTAGTAGTTGACAAGTCGAAGATAGCCGGATTTGAAAGCCATTGGTGCCACTCTATAATCTTTTTGCTTGAACGTCTCGAAACTTCACTCGAAGGATCTAACTTGTATCTCGTTTAGTATTTTGGGGCTCGTTCACGTTTTGTTTTCAAAAGCTTTGAGGTTACAATTCTTCCATATCAAATACCCGCTGACCCATCCCACGACTTTCCAAAATTTTCCACCCACAATGGATGTCAAAGGGAGTCATTACCTTGAAACATCTCAGAAATTGATAAATTGGTTACATTGTCAATTCCCCACCATGTGAAAACTTTCATCTAAACTTCCATTGCATGTTTACAGGAGGGGAGAGTTGCACTGTTTCTAGACCATCATCACATAAGGGACATCGTGTAGAATCAAGATCAATTCCCTTTTTTTAAACCTTAATACGTACCGGAATCCTTGGCCTTAGAGCACTCCATATAAACATTTTGTTAACATGTTTTACCAAGCTACTGGAAACGAAAACTTTACCCGAAGACAATTTCCAGATCCATTTGCCACGTTCATTTTTAGTGAAACTATTGAGTGAGATTGCAATCTTCATGTCAATTAGTTCCGCTTCAGTTCTTCCCGATGACAGCCTTTTCCAGTTCCAAATCCACTCCCAGCTCGAACCTGTTCACTTGATTCTGGCTACAATCCGCACATCAGCAACAATTCCCTTCGTTACGTGGGTCTTATGCATCGGCTGTGAATGACAAAACCTACCCTATTTCGTTTAAGGCATGCTTGAAATACATCAGTATTCCAGATGAAATGTTGATTCAAAAACATGATGCTCCACTGCTATTATTCGTTAAAATCAAAGATACTTTGCTCATCCCGCACATTAAACGCATTTGGTACATTAAGGGATTCGAGAATTTAGAAATACATCACATCGGTGGATCTTGGATAGATGTGACGTTCCCTACCAAAAACTCTCTTAAAAAATTTAAATGTAACGAGAAGATTATCTCCTATATAGAAGAATATAAAGCTTTTGATGAAAATTTTATTGTCAATGAAAGAGCGGTCTGGATCGAAATTGCAGGGCTTCCTGCAGGTGCTTGGAATGATGCAAGTTACAAAAGAATTGCGTCATCTTTTGGTAGCAAATCCTTTATTGCTACTCCAAATGGGAAGTCAGGATGTGGAAAACTTTGCATTATCACTCCTAGATTGGACTATATTCATGACTTAATTTCAGTGATGATCAAGAAGAAAGCATACAAAGTCTCGGTTCGTGAAACATCAAACTGGAATACGAATGTCCTTGAACTCGAAGAAGTTGAATCCTCAGACGAGGATGAGGTGCTGTCTGGTGATGAATCGGTTAATTCAGAGAAGGTTGCTGCTGATATTCTGAACGAACCCGTACTAGATGAAACTGTTATTACCCCATTGAACAATGTGGAAAAGGAAGAGAAAGTTGTGGAATTTAAAGAGACTTCACATGTTATTTCTACAGTAAATAATGTGGAAAAGGAAAAGAAAGTTGTTGAACCACAAGAGGTCTCATATGAAACTAGTGATGGCACATTTATGGCAGACACACCTGTTCATACTGTACATGTTAACAAAGATGAAAACAAAGGGGCATAATCTTCCTCAATTTCAAAACCACCTGGCCTTAATAGAGTTAGATTTCATTCTCCTATCCTTAGCTCAACTAACTCGTCAGGTGGTGAGAATAATATTTTTAGGAATAAGATTGTTAATATGGATACTGTCCTTGGTTATAATTTGGATCGCTCTTCTTTCGATCTAAAAAAAGTGGTCATTAGTATGAGAGGTTTTAATACCATCTCATGAATCTAATGTCACTCAATTTAGGTGGAGGGATGCAACTCACAATGAAGAAAAGATGGGTTAATCGTTTATGTTTAGAACACAACATTAGTATTTTGGGCATTCAAGAAACCAAACTTTATAATTTATGTCACTTCGCTGTCAAAGCCATGTGGGGCAATTTTATTTTTAAAGTTGCCTTTTCTCCGGCTACTGGAAGGTCAGGAGGCATTATCACAGTTTGGGACCCAAGAATTTTTGATAGTAAACGTGTTATTTCCTTTGATAATATGCTTATTGTGGAAGGAGTTTTTCTGGGATGTGCAACTATTACGTTCCTTATCAACATTTATGCACCACAGCCTCGAGCTAGAAAGATAAGACTATGGGATTACATTCGTAATTTTGTTTCCAACAATGCAGGCGAGTTCATTGTTTTTTGGTGATTTTAACTCTACCCGTTTTACTCATGAACGATATGGGTCAACATTCAATCATCTGGAAGCAAATGATTTCAACAGTTTTATCCAGGATTGCAATTTCGTAGACATTAACCTGGGTGGAAGGGCCTTTACTTGATTCAACAAATCCTTCACTCAACGTTCACTAATTGATAGGTTTTTGGTCTCGAATGACATCTTGGATATGTTCCCTTCTCTATCAGGAATTATTCTCTCAAATCTGTGGTCGGACCATTGTCCTATCTTACTTCGAAATGAAAAGATGGATTACGGTCCTATCCCCTTTAAACTTTTCCATTCTTAGTTTAACATTGATGGTTTTGATGAGGTGGTTATTCAGGCTTGGAATGATGCATCATCTGTAAGGAGTAGTAACCCTCAATTACGATTCAAAGACAAGTTAAAACATGTTAAAGAATCTTTAAAATCTTGGTACAAGGCACATAAGTGTAACCAAAATGTGGATAAGTTCAACATTATGCAGGAAATTGATTTCATTGATGCTGAAATAGATGGAGGAGCTGACCCTTTTCAGCTTGCTTCTAACAGATGTGAATGCCTTAATACCTTGGAAAAATTGAAGTCTATTAAATCAAGCAACAATGCTCAAAAATATAAGAAACTCGCTCATTCGTTGGGAGATGAAAACACGTCTTTCTTTCACACAGTGATCAATCGTAAGCGAAAGAAATTACAAATAGGAGTCATGTCTGATGGCGTTTGGGTTTCCAACCCTGCTGAGGTAAAAGAAATTTTCTTAAATTTCTTCGTTGGCAAATTCAAGTGTTCTGATCATGCTTTAATGGAAAATTCTATTCCTCACATTAAAGTTTTGCCTTCTGAAACAAGTGAGTCTATCTGTGTTGACTTCTCAGAATCTGAAATTAAACAAGCTATTTGGTCATGTGGTAGTGATAAGTCGCCGGTTCCGAATGGATTCACCTTCAAATTTGTAAAGTACTTTTGGGATCTCATCAAGGCTGAAACTTTGGATATGGTGAATGATTTCATGACCAATGCTTTTATTCTATGGGGATGTAACAGCTCGTTTTTTTCTCTTATTCCTAAAAAAGAGAACCCTATTCATGTTCGAGATTTTCGGCCAACTAGCTTGATTGGGTTCAATACAAAATAATTGCAAAGATCTTGGCCATCAGATTGGCCTCGGTGATTGGCGAGGTTTCTAGTTCGAATCAGTCAGCCTTCGTTAAAGGGAGACAAATCCTAGATGGCCCCTTAATGATCAATGAAGCCATTACCTGGTGCAAAAAAGGAAAGAAACAAGCTCTGATGTTCAAAATAGATTTTGAGAAGGCATTCGATACAATCCATTGGGATTTCATCTTCACAATGATGAATTTCATGGGTTTTAATGCGAGGTGGATTTCTTGGATTTGGGCATGCCTTGAATCATCAAAAGCTTCTCTCCTTCTTAATGGAAGTCCTTCTAAGGAATTTCAAATTGATAGAGGGTTACGCCAAGGTGATCCTTTATCACCGTTTCTCTTTATTATTGGGATGGAAGGTCTTCATGTAGTGAAACGACCCGTCCTAATCCACCTGGACGAAGTCATCAACATTTGGTCCCATTGCGAGGTACTGACCTAAATATGCCATGAATGACTCCAAGTAATATCTTTAAAATGAGCAAATGCACAGCGAAAGATTTCTTTCATACCTGAGGATAAACATGCTTAAAAGTGTCAACCAAAAAGGTTGGTGAGTTCATAGGTTTATCATAACAATCATTTCAATATTTTAATAGACCACAAGATTTCCTATACACAAATGTTTTAATAAAAATATTCTAAGTGGTTGAGCACTTGGTAACCATACTTAACATTTAATCAACGTCGCATATTCCCTTTATTATGAAATCTCACTACACTGTACCAAGAGTAGTCACCGAAACGAAGTACTGTGCAACCGTTGAATACTGGTCGTCCAGTCCGGTTGGGGTTGTCAGGCCCGATAGATCTATCAATAGGATTCGCGTTTACAATACCACATGTAAATGGTAGTTACCAAGCTATTAGGGAAGATATGCAGGGTGGTACAACTCAACGTAGAATATATTTTAAGTACTTGTGTCTATCTCGTAAACATTTATAAAAGCAGCGCATGTATTCTCAGCCCAAAAATATATATTGCAAAAGCAATTAAAAAGGGAGCAAATGAAACTCACCTAATGTATTTTGTAGTAAAAAGACATATGACGGCATTGAACAAGTATAGGGTTGGCCTCGGATTCACGAAACTTAATGGGAAGAGCTTCAAAAATAAATAAATAAACTGCCTGCGCTTACGCTCGAACCCCCAACCTCTCGCTAACCCACAAACACCACTAACCATCCAACTGTCTGTTACATTGCCTGATTTATTCACGCCTAAAATTCTTTTAACCTTACATGCTTCCCTCTCCATCTTTGGCCCAAGTTTGACTTCGGCCCAACTAGTAAACTCGTCCCAACAATACACTTATATATATACGGCCCATCAGAATGAAATCCATTTAAACGTTTAATTGGATCCACAAGCCCAACAATTAAATGAAAAAATAAAACTGCTGCAAACTAGGATTGAACTCAAGACCTCCTGTTCAAACAACCACCCTCTACCCACTCCTCCATCTATTTCTTTTTGTAATAAATGGAATCCTTAATCAATTAAACCCTAATATTTCTGTTTCATCTTCTTCAAAACCCACTTAATTCTCTATATCATCATCATCGTTGTCTACAGGTTTTATTATTTTTTCCATTAACATCACCATTATCGTCAATTATTTTATCATCAAGTCTATCATCATCTTCACCTTACTATTATACCATCATCTTTATTACCTTTAATTGATAATCCAGCATAAAAAAAAAATCATGCAACTCACCACCAATCCTTGTCTTTTCTTTTATTATTATTATTATTATTATTATTATTATTATTATTATTATTATTATTATTATTATTATATTATTATTATTATTATTATTATATTATTATTATTATTATTATTATTATTATTATTATTATTATTATTATTATTATTATTATTATTATTATTATTATTATTATTATTATTATTATTATATATTTCCTATTTGATTCATGAAAAGCAAACATCATCATATACTTGTCCAACATCATTATCAACAAGCATCATCTTTATTTTCCTTTTTTCACAATCATGGACCCATCATACATTTATCATCATTCATTTTGCATCGTCTTCATCACATAACACCACACATTTCAATACTTCTCTAATCTATCACGAGCAACAATTAGTTCGATGTGACCCGCATCGCCAATATAACTCCGCATCATCAAAACCTCATCATCATTAACCGAAAATGGTAATGCTCTCCAATGGCTCGTAACAGCTGGTACACTTCAAACATACTCGGCTTCTCCTTAGGACCCGGGACCACACCACTACACGCGACTTTCAAAAACTGATAAATCTATCAACGTATCTATTTTCACGTAATGACTCATGAATCATAAACTCTGGTTTCAACCGATAACTGAGTCACCCACTTGGCTAAATTCCATTTAAACATTTCGGAAGCTTTTAGTTACATGAGTCTAGTTTTTTTTTCTCCCGTTACTAATTCTAAAAGTACAACACCAACACTAAAAACATTTCCTTTCGGTGTAGCCACGAGTGTACTCGCGTATTCAGGTGCCACGTAGCCTAAATCACCAGACTTACCATTTACGAAAGTACTTAAATGTGTGTTGACAGGATTTATGAGTCACACGAGTCCAAAATCAGATATTCGTGGATCGAGGTTTTCCTCTAATAGGATACATTTTTAACTTATGTTTCTATGAAGGATTCGCGGGTTGAAGTGGTGATGAAGTGGAGTTTAAACAAGGTTCAATTCAAGATGGTGTGTGTGTCGAAGTGGTGAGGTTTAAGGTGGTGGATGATCCGGGTTCGAATAGTAATAGAAAATAGGAAGGACGGGTAGCAACATTTGAAGTAGAAATAAATACGACGTGGTGGTTAAATGGTAGTTCATGGTGGTGATGGGTGAAAGGTTGAAGTAAAAAGACAAGGTGATGGAGAAGAAGGAGAAAGGAAATGGTGAAGTGGGTTGATCATGTGTGGTTTAATGTAAGTATGGTATGGTATATAAATATAAATGAGGTTCAGTTGAAGAAAAACAAAAAAATACAAAACAGTAAATCTCATGATTTCAATATTAGAATAGTTGATAATAGTGGTGATGATCACGGGTCTCATATTCTATGTATATATGTATATTATATACTTAAAGATAGATAAAGATGAGTAGACAGATAACAGAAAGTTGCATTGAATCCAAAAAAACATAAAAATTCTTCATTCAAATTTGGCGATAGGCAAATTTTAGAACGTACATATATATATATATATATATATATATATATATATATATATATATATATATATATATATATATATAATAATATAATAATATTTATTATTAAACATGTGTAAATCAAAAGTTAGCAGACTCAATAATGAACTTTTGAGCCGACAATTTTAATAGGAGCATTATCTGATATTAAGTTGATAATTAGTGGCGGATAAAAATTCTCAAAAAAATTCCAAATTTTTTTTACAGTAATTATCTTTATTTATTTCAGTCATTATGGTATACAATTTGATCATTAATTTATTAAATAAAAATTACATTAATTATTCACTCTCAACCCCAAGTAAAATATGAAAAGTTTTAAAATTCAACAAATGGTTCCTAAATATATCTTTAATAAGCCTAAAATTTATAGAACTCATTTTCGGATCACCGTTTATTTTAAAGTAATATCAGTTTAAATTTAACTTGCTTAATATCAATCGGAACATCAATGAGTATTACAATTATTTAATATTTATTTTTAATATACTTTATTTGTATATAGATATGTTTTAAATAATAATTATTATTTTTACATAATTAATTTCTAACAATTATATCATAAATTATATTTCAAGTCATATATATATTTATTTAAATATATACATATCTATTTACAATTAGTTGTTCGTGAATCGTCGGAAATAGTCAAAGGGTAATTTGAATATATGAACATAGTTTCCAAAGTTTTCGAGACTCAACATTACAGACTTTACTTATCGTGTCGGAAACATATAAAGATTAAGTTTAAATTTGGTCGGAAATTTTCGGATCGTCACAGTACCTACCCGTTAAAGAAATTTCGTCCCGAAATTTGAGTGGGGTCGTCATAACTAACAATAAAAATGTTTTCATGACGAATATGAGTTGATAATTAGAGTTTTATTATTGTTGAGTAATATGGATAAGATAATTCGATTACTCGAAGAGTACGAGTGAAGCTATCACAAAAGATTGAGATAAAGATTTAACTTTTGATGTAGTCACGGTTGAATTCCGGAATTCAAGGGATTTAGAGAAATCTTAATAATAAGATTTGGTTCTTAGAATCCTCCTTGGTTAAACGTGATGATCTTTCTCGATTGCTCTGTCTGATATTTTACTATAAATCCACTCCCTTCATTTTCTTTATATTTTGGAGTTCCATACTTTTATTTTCTCTTCCCGACTCTAAGTCAAGCAAATAATGGTTCAGAATTTGTATGTATGGAGTTTCGAATGAACATGGCTAATGTTCTAAGAGAGAATTTGTAGCAGCACGATCTTGGTTTGTTAAATTATCAGAATGCCAGAGAAAAGATAGTACTATCAAGAAATTATGTTCTTGATATGTTTATATTTTAGATAGAATGTAAGAGTCGTGTAACATGGCACATGATGACGTTAAGATCTGTGAATCATCACGTTCCATTAGAAACTCAGCATGACTTACTGTAATATAATCACGTTGATCAAGTGTCATTATATTATACTAACTCATGCATCAGTTCCCAACATTACTTCAATAACATTCATATTTTAAGCTCGACAATTTACAAAATATAGAAACTAACAGTTTCTATATGATGTAACACTGATAGCACTAATAGATTAATGATTCTGATAAGAATAGTTATGAAAATATCTTCAGGAATATGGAAGATATTTATAATGAAAGATAGGATGATATCTTGGAATTTCTAATATCGAAGGATGGTGAAGAAAATTTGTCCGCAAGAGTTTGGAGTCAGAAGCAAGGTATTCGCTAAAGATTTCATCAGAAACAGAATCATCAGGATTCTTAATGTACAAGTTTAGTCCTTGCGATTTGTTCATAGACTCCTTCGTAGTTTGCTCAAACTGTTTTTCAGTACCAAATTTTTTATCGAGCGTTCCTAACACTCCTTTTTTTATCATTAAACTTTTGGCCTCAGTTTTCTCTGCATTTAATGCTACGATATCTGAATCATCGGTTATCAATCCGAGGTGGTTTTAGGAGAATTGTGTTTTTAGATGATTAAACGCTGATGGTAGTATGGTGAAATATAAAAGGTTCCCCGGTAACAATAAAAGAGCATACAAATAAATCAAGGTGATAATAAGGTTGTTTCGAACGAAAATTCGAAGTTGGCTTGCTGGAGCTGTGACAAAATTTGCTATTTTGAAAGGGAACTGCAAAGTTATTTTGGGTAATAATAACGCCAAAGATGCTAGCACAGATACGTGTTAAACTTTTACTCAGGTTTCGAGTATTTTCAGGTGCATGACTATATGCATCAATCTTTTCTTCCGTAGATGAAATGCGATTGATTCATCCTATCGATTGAGATGTTTTCAAGAATCATGAAAGGTTTGAACGCAGATTGTAATCGTCAAGATACAAAGGAGGTTTAAGATGAAATCAAGTGGCAAACTTGAAGAAATGTTGTTTAAGATGAAATCAAGTGGCAAACTTGAAGAAATGTTTAGTTTCATATGTTATATTCAATATTTTAGTTCATTTAATTGTCCAATGTTATTAGTCCACAGTCGATAGTCCACAGTTGACAGTCCAATAATTCATATATAATTTAATATATAATATTCGAATTAATTAATACGTATCGTGACCCGTGTACATGTCCCAGACTCGATCACAATTCAAACTATATATATTATTGTAGAATCAACCTCAACCCTGTATAGAGAACTCGATCATTACTGCATATAGAGTGTCTATGGTGATTCCAAATAATATATATAGATGCGTCGATATGATATGTCAAAACCTTGTATACGTGTCCCGATATTTAAAGTGCGTAAAATAAATAACAGAAAATAAATGACGATAAATAAAGTGCGTAAAGTAAATAACAGAAATTAAATGACGTTAAATAAAATTGCGAGAATTAAAATTGCGATAAAATAAATTGCGATAATTAAATTGCGATAAATAAAATGTAATATGGAATTAACAGTTAGCTAGGAACAGTTAGCTAGGATTTTGTTAGCGTGGTTTCTTAACAAAATTTCATATTGTCAATTAGTCTGTTTCTAATCAATTTTTATTGTGTCCATTATTTCTTCATTATGCCACTTGTTGGATTCTGATAGGTCAAAATCCAAATATAAAATTGAATGAAAATGGTTATTTTGTGGTGAACGGATTCGTATAGATGTGGTTGTAAGTAGGATAGTATATAACAGTTGAATCAGATTCGTAGAATGTACAGTGTAACTTATTAATGCGAAATCTAAATATTCCTCGGGTATTACCTAACCGTTAAAATATTTTCACCATTAACAGTTTGTACAATAAAATTTTTTAATTACAATCTTTATGAAAACATATATACATATATATTTTCTTCAGACGTAATCATGGATTTAATGAGTCAATGTGATATTAAACTCATCAGATTTACGGCTAGAACTAGAGTACATAATCTCTAAAACATTAGAGATTACATAATCATCACGAAGGATGAAGATAGTTTATGTAGAACGATTCGTAGAACGATGATTATGCTTGAGGTAAAGATTGCGAGGTTGAGACGTGTGATGATGTTGTTGTTATTGGTACTGATTATGCTGCTGGTGCTGCTGATGGTGGTACTGTTGCTGTCGGTGCTACAAGTGTTGTTGGTGCTGAGGTTGGTGATGATGTTGGTGTAGTAAGTATAGCTTGTAGATCACGCACCATTCTTGTCAGGGTTTCTATCCTACCCTCTATCATTTCTATCCATCCACTCATCTGATTCGATAGATCTTGATTATCAATTCGAAGTTCCATAACTTCTTCTAATATTCCCCTTCGATTGGTATTCGGAAGTAGAGGTTGAATATTTTCTGAGATTGCAGTAATGCGACCTTCGAGGAGGAATATTTTAGCAAGAAGGGTGAATACAGTGTTGCACATAGGTTCACCGGTGAGTACATCATTTTCTCCGATGTTAGGAGGTAAGTTTGGTTCGCGGTAGGGCTCGCCTTCTTCATTTCTCCATCGAGTGAGTAAGTCTTGGACCCACCCCCATCTCCTCCAGAAAGAAAAATAACTAAATGGTTGAGGCACTTCTGGTTCATTGACTTCGGAATCTGCTTCAATATACATCTCGAAATCGCTTCCGGAACTAATGGAATCCAAGCTAGGTGTAGGATCCATCTCTCACGATCAGTTAAAGGGTTTTGATATGAAATGATTTTTGAATATCGAATGATATTCTAATTATATATAGAATATCTATACATACTTCCAAAGATCCCGTGAATTACGGAGAAAATTAAGGAAACGTGTCAGATAAGGTCTACAGTGACAGATACGCTAAGATATGGATTTTGTCTATACACTATTTATGCAATCATTGCAGTAAGATGTGTCTAGACTAAGAATGATAAGCAAGTAATTTCCTAAGGATGATAAACTGATGATTTCCGACAAAGATGATAAGCAAAATTTTTGACATGCAGACACGGTCGAAGTCCAGACTCACTAATGCATCCTAACAACTACTAGTTAGACACACTAATGCAAGACCTGGTTCGCTACGACCACCGCTCTGATACCAACTGAAACGACCCGTCCTAATCCACCTGGACGAAGTCATCAACATTTGGTCCCATTGCGAGGTACTGACCTAAATATGCCATGAATGACTCCAAGTAATATCTTTAAAATGAGCAAATGCACAGCGGAAGATTTCTTTCATACCTGAGGATAAACATGCTTAAAAGTGTCAACCAAAAAGGTTGGTGAGTTCATAGGTTTATCATAACAATCATTTCAATATTTTAATAGATCACAAGATTTCCTATATACAAACGTTTTAATAAAAATATTCTAAGTGGTTGAGCACTTGGTAACCATACTTAACATTTAATCAACGTCGCATATTCCCTTTATTATGAAATCTCACTACACTGTACCAAGAGTAGTCACCGAAACGAAGTACTGTGCAACCGTTGAATACTGGTCGTCCAGTCCGGTTGGGGTTGTCAGGCCCGATAGATCTATCAATAGGATTCGCGTTTACAATACCACATGTAAATGGTAGTTACCAAGCTATTAAGGAAGATATGCAGGGTGGTACAACTCAACGTAGAATATATTTTAAGTACTTGTGTCTATCTCGTAAACATTTATAAAAGCAGTGCATGTATTCTCAGCCCAAAAATATATATTGCAAAAGCAATTAAAAAGGGAGCAAATGAAACTCACCTAATGTATTTTGTAGTAAAAATACATATGACGGCATTGAACAAGTATAGGGTTGGCCTCGGATTCACGAAACTTAATGGGAAGAGCTTCAAAAATAAATAAATAAACTGCCTGCGCTTACACTCGAACCCCCAACCTCTCGCTAACCCACAAACACCACTAACCATCCAACTGTCTGTTACATTGCCTGATTTATTCACGCCTAAAATTCTTTTAACCTTACATGCTTCCCTCTCCATCTTTGGCCCAAGTTTGACTTCGGCCCAACTAGTAAACTCGTCCCAACAATACACTTATATATATATACGGCCCATCAGAATGAAATCCATTTAAACGTTTATATGGATCCACAAGCCCAACAGTTAAATGAAAAAATAAAACTGCTGCAAACTAGGATTGAACTCAAGACCTCCTGTTCAAACAACCACCCTCTACCCACTCCTCCATCTATTTCTTTTTGTAATAAATGGAATCCTTAATCTATTAAACCCTAATATTTCTGTTTCATCTTCTTCAAAACCCACTTAATTCTCTATATCATCATCATCGTTGTCTACAGGTTTTATTAATTTTTCCATTAACATCACCATTATCGTCAATTATTTTATCATCAAGTCTATCATCATCTTCACCTTACTATTATACCATCATCTGATGATCCAGCATAAAAAAAAATTCATGCGACTCACCACCAATCCTTGTCTTTTCTTTTTTATTATTATTATTATTATTATTATTATTATTATTATTATTATTATTATTATTATTATTATTATTATTATAATTATATATTTCCTATTTGATTCATGAAAAGCAAACATCATCATATACTTGTCCAACATCATTATCAACAAGCATCATCTTTATTTTTCCTTTTTTCACCATCATGGACCCATCATACATTTATCATCATTCATTTTGCATCGTCTTCATCATATAACACCACACATTTCAATACTTCTCTAATCTATCACGAGCAACAATAAGTTCGATGTGACCCGCATCACCAATATAACTCGGCATCATCAAAACCTCATCATCATTAACCAAAAATGGTAATGCTCTCCAAAGGCTCGTAACAGCTGGTACACTTCAAACATACTCGGCTTCTCTTTAGGACCCGGGACCACACCACTACACGCCACTTTCAAAAACTGATAAATCTATCAACGTATCTATTTTTACGTAATGACTCATGAATCATAAACTCTGGTTTCAACCGATAACTGAGTCACCCACTTGGCTAAATTCCCTTTAAACATTTCAGAAGCTTTTAGTTACATGAGTCTAGCTTTTTTTTCTCCCGTTACTAATTCTAAAAGTACAACACCAACACTAAAAACATTTCCTTTCGGTGTAGCCACAAGTGTACTCGCGTATTCGGGTGCCACGTAGCCTAAATCACCAGACTTACCATTTACGAAAGTACTTAAATGTGTGTTGACAGGATTTATGAGTCTCACGAGTCCAAAATCAGATATTCGTGGATCGAGGTTTTCCTCTAATAGGATACATTTTTAACTTATGTTTCTATGAAGGATTCGCGGGTTGAAGTGGTGATGAAGTGGAGTTTAAACAAGGTTCAATTCAAGATGGTGTGTGTGTCGAAGTGGTGAGGTTTAAAGTGGTGGATGATCCAGGTTCGAATAGTAATAGAAAATTGGAAGGACGGGTAGCAACATTTGAAGTAGAAATAAATACGAGGTGGTGGTTAAATGGTAGTTCATGGTGGTGACGGGTGAAAGTGTGATAACCCGTCCTAATCCTCCTGGACGAAGTCATCAACATTTGGTCCCATTGCGAGGCGTTGACTTAAATATGCCATGAACGACTCCAAGTAATATCTCTAAGATGAGCAAATGCACAGCGGAAGGTTTCTTTCATACCTGAGAATAAACATGCTTAAAAGTGTCAACCAAAAGGTTGGTGAGTTCATAGGTTTATCATAACAATCATTTCAATATATTAATAGACCACAAGATTTCCGTTTATAAATATATGTACACTCACAAGTGTATAAAAGTATTCTATAAGTTGTAGGCACCCGGTAACAAGCCTTAACGTTCATGTTTTACCCTCTGAAGTACACCAGATCAGGTGTGTTTAATATAACTTCGAAGTACTAAAGCATCCCATAGTCAGGATGGGGTTTGTCAGGCCCAATAGATCTATCTTTAGGATTCGCGCCTACCGTACATAGACAAGTAGTTTAATGTTACCAAGCTAAGGGTATATTTCTGGTTTAAACCCACGTAGAATTTGTTTTAGTACTTGTGCCTATTTCGTAAAACATATATAAAACATCGCATGTATTCTCAGCCCGAAAATATATATTGCAAAAGCAATTAAAAAGAGAGCAAATGAAACTCACATATTGTATTTTGTAGTAAAAATACAGATAACAACATTGAACAATTGTAGGGTTGGTGATGTTTTAGCAGAGTAGTATATAAAATAGCTATATTTTTGCTAGGAAATACTATTAAATACGATACAATTTTACACAAGATATTTATTTATTTAGAGAATGGATATACTTAAACCTTGCTACAACACTTATAGCCAGTGTACCTAATCGTACAGTAGTGTAGTTTTTAGTAAGTCCGGTTCGTTCCACAGGGAATCTTTTTAAACAAAGCTTAACGCTATATTAGTTTACTTTTATAAAATACAAACATATATATAAGTAATATTATTATTATAAAGGGGGGTTTTTACCGTTTAATGACCGGTTTGTCGATTTTAAAACTTTAGTCACAGTTAAAACCAAATGTAAAATATTAAAAATAAATACAAGACTTAAATTAAAACGTAAAGTAAATAACGATAATGAAATTGCAAATAATAAAAGTGCGATAAAATAAACTTGCGATAATTAAAAAGTACGATAATTAAAAGTGCAATTAAATACAATAACAATAAATAAAAATGCGATAATTAGAAGTGCAATTAAATATAAAATAAAGGAAATTAAATATGAAATAAAAGAATTATGCTTATTTAAACTTCCGTAATCATGATGTTTGACGTGTTGATTTTAGTTTTACGCCCATGGGTTAATTGTCCTTTGTCCTGGATTATTTAATATGTCCGTCTGGTTTTTGTCCATAACAGTCCATCAGTCATAAATATAAAATGCGAGTGTCCTCGTCAAATTATTCTTATACCCGAAGTTAAATATTCCAACTAATTGGGGACTTAAACTGTAACAAGATTTTAATACTTTGTTTAATAATTACACCAGGATGTCGACTGAGTGTAATCCAAGGTTTTAATATTTTGTTATCAATTATACCAAGTGTCCTTGTACATAATTTCACCCCTGTTTTAATTATTCTAGTGGCTATTAATCCATTCCCGTGTCCGGTTAAATGAACGATTATTCGTACATATAAATACCCCGCCCATCGTGTCCGATCGAGTGTATATGGTAATTTATAGGGACGCCCAATTGTAAATCTTTATATTAACATTAACAAACTATCATTTAGTTAAACAAATATAAAGCCCATTAATAGCTCATAGTCTAATTTCCACAAGTGTCGTTCTTTTGTCCAAACCTCAATTATGGTACAAAGCCCAATTACCCAATTTTAGTAATTAGCTCAACATCATGATTACTTCGGATTAAATAAGCATAATAATAACTTAGCTACGAGACATTAATATAAAAAGGTTGAACATAACTTACAATGATTAAAAATAGCGTAGCGTTACACGGACAGAATTTCGACTTACACCCTTACAACATTTGCTAACATACCCTTATTATTAGGATTAAAATTAAAATTAAAATTAAAATATAAATTATATATATATATTTTACGTATATAGATAGAGAGATGGATATATATTATTTTTGCGTTCACCAAACTGCGAATTTATAGGAGATGTGGCCTGACTTTTCATGCCATGCGATCACATGGACTTTCTTCTTCCTGGCCATGCGATCGCATGGCCAGCTGGGAGAGCTCACATGTTGCTTGTTTCCTTGTGCCGACGTTTTATAAATATAATATAATATATATATTAATTTTAAGAATTAATTATATATTATATTATATTCATATGTATAGTTGACTTGTAATTTTTAGTCCGTTGCGTCGAGCGTTGAGAGTTGACTCTGGTCCCGGTTCCGGATTTTCGAACGTCCTTGCGTACAATTTAATATCTTGTACTTTTTGTTTTGAATCTTGTACTCTTGTAATTTTGAGACGTTTCTTATCAATAATTGGAACCTCGTTGATTGTATTTTGTACTTTTGAGCTTTTTGGTCGTTTGCGTCTTTAATTCGTCGAATCTGTCTTTTGTCTTCACCTTTTTTTTATTTAAACGAATATTACTTGTAAATAGAACAATTACAACTAAAAGCTTGTCTTTCTTGAGGAATAATGCTATGAAATATATGTTCGTTTTTAGCATTATCAAATATTCCCACACTTGAGCGTTGCTTGTCCTCAAGCAATATCGTCTTGAAATACTAGAATCACTTCTTTATTCTTCACACTTTGTACATCAGTGATTTCTATACGGCGGTATAAACAATGGTAGTAACGATATGGTTTACAGTCCCACATGACTATAAAAATTTAGATCCATTAAGGAAATTGGATCTTTATGAAAACATTTGATCTTTTGAAAATTAAATCTAGTTTTTACCCTAGATAAGTTTTCCGGAATAACCCTTTACCGGTGTTTGCAAAATATTTTTGTGGGTTTGGTGGGTTTCAGATTTGAAAATTTTAGCTCAAAAATTATGGTTTTGTGTCACCCACTTGCTAACCTTGTATTTGGAAAGCAACACGTCCAGTTTACTTGTCCTGTATATTACCTTTCGGTAAACTACCGTCCGGTTGTAAAGGAAAGCGTTGAACAAGCAACTGTTAAGGCAATGTCTAATGACATGCATTTGATTATGGTCTATAACGTGTCGGACGCAATTACTATCCTTGGTAGGAGCAATAGTAAAGCTCACCCTTATGATTTTTCGGTCTGGCACAAGGTCCTGTCTTTGACCATGCTATGCAACCACCGTTCTTACGGTTGACACCCGATTTAGTTCAGGTGACCTAATGAATTCCAGGTGAATTCCTAGGATTTTACGTTCAATGGTAATGAACGCATTGAAAATAGGGTTTTCAGAAAACAAATCGGTTTGTAATTTTAATCAAAATATTTTCTCGTTCAAGCTCGAGTTTAGATATCATTGAATTCCATGAGTTTGTAATTCTCAATCTTTAAGGTTAATCTCAAGGATTGAGTAATATCAGGCTTAAAAGCTGATTTTTGATCTTTTAAGGAGATTATCCTTTCTGGGGATCTGATTTATTAGTCTTATCCAGCTAATTTGCATGGTGCCCCCCCATTTTACGAGATAAATCCTTCTCATGGTTAGGATAAATCTGACCACTTGGCGACCCTGTTTAATGCTAAGGTCCGTGGATTTCCTGCTGATTTTAGTGATGACTTTTCTAGATTTTTCGTCAACCTACAGCTGGTCTGGACGACAACTTCATGACCTAAATCAAGAAGCGCGTGTCTTTTTCGGAAGACTTTACTTCCTTTTAATGATGGAATTGATTCATCGTGTAGATCCATCTCTTCTTTTCTTTCATCGGGTAAAACAGTTTAGTTTAGTCCAAAGCAAAAGTATTTTCAGTTATTTGTTACAGATATATGTGACATATGTTTAAGATAACTTGGTAAATTTTCCCACACTTGGCTTTTATTTTCCTTTTTATCGTCCTCTATTCCATTTTAAATGAATTTTAATATTTTGGTTTGTTTCTCAATTTATGTCCTTTCTGAGGTAACAATAATTTCGGTGTTAAAACCTAGTTTTATTGTTCATAAATATGTATAAACATGATTTTGAGTTCATTTAATTGAAAATTTTTAAAAATTTTACTAGAATTGGGTAGTCAGTATATAAGACTAGGGCTGTTCTTTATTATCAGAGAGCACTAGATTCTAATACAACTACTGCTTTACTAGTATTTTTAATGGTAACCAAGTGTATAAAGTAAAAAATTTTAAAATCCGAAAGAATTTAACCCCTTCTCACACTTAAGATCTTGCAATGCCCTCATTTGCAAGAAATCAGTAACAATTTAAATTATTGAGGGTGATTTGTGTGAAATTGATTAAATTTTACCAAAGTTTCCAAACATATTGGCGTTTGTTTGCTGAATGATAAATGGTGCACATCATTTGTTCATTCCGTCTTGTTGTTATTTCACATATATTTTGCATCTTGTCGTCAAAATTAGTTGCTTTTGCTGAACTTAATGACAGTCTTTGAAAATGCGCTGTTTTACCCTGTTTTGTACAATCGACAATATACATACATACAAATATAATCATGCATGGCAATTTGAAATGGGACTTAATATCCCACTTTCAAATTCTAAATATGAAATATTAGTACACAATAATAATAAAATAATAAAAATTACACAAATATATCCAATAACATAAGTTTAAACATGAAAAAGTCAAAAGATAAAAACATAAAAAATCATAAAAATAACCAAATGGAACTAAATCAGTCTGGATAGGGGTTCCAGTTCATCTCATCGGGTGGGTTCCATTGTTGGTTATAGGTGTTCTGATAGGCTTGGTTATAGTCATACCGCTTAAAGGGTGGTCGGATATCGGGGCTATGTGGCGGAAAATGAGCATGTCGAGTAGGTACATAGTTATTTGGTACCTGATATGATAGCTGGCTCATGATTTGGTGCTGATGAACTAACCAGCTATCGTGTTGGGGTCGCCTATAATCCTCGTATACTCGCTCGGAGTTCCACTGCTCATACATACTATGTCTTGCCGCGTTCGTCATTGCTTCCTCATCTATACGTACGTGGACGTCAAGAATAGCATCTCGAAAGACATCCCTAATGTCTTCCGCCTCCTCCATTTCCTCATCTGAGCCTCTCTCTACCTGAGGATGAGATCCCTCATAGGGTACTGCCTGGTTATGTCTACTTTTCAATACCTTAGCACCCACATAAACTTTCAATCCTAAGGGCTCAACCTGTTCTCTACAAATCTGTAATGGACCCCCTTGGTTCCTATCAACACCTAAATACTCTCCAATGAGAGTAACAAAAATACCTCCTCCTATTATACTCCCGTCCTGCATTCCCTCTACCATTTTAGATAAATAAAAAGCAACACAGTAAGGGATATTGACAAAGCTTCTAGGATCCCGAATACAATTTAGGTAGAATAAATCATATAAGGTAATTTTTTCTTTATTATGACCTCTTTGTGTAATCGAGTTAGCCAAAAATCTATGAATAATACGAAGCTCGGCTCTGTCAATATGTGTATAGGAGTGTCCTCCTGCTCGTGTAAAAACATCAAAATGTGACATACGCCTCCAAATGGCGTCAGCGTCAAAGTTTCTATCTACCCGTTCACCATAATGAATCAAGTTTGTACAATCGGGTAATAACAACTCACCAGGAGTATATATCTGTAAAGCCCTGGCCATGTCCAACATGGACATTCTGTACATCCTACCGCCAAGGATAAACCTAAGAAATCTTCTATCATCTATTCTAACTATATTTGTATCAAGTGATACAGTACTTATCAACTCAACACACCATTCCTTATATACAGGTCTACGAATGGTGAAAAGACGTTCCCAATCTGTAAAAGAAGAACTGCCATACCTTTGAACTAAAATCTGTCTAACACGGTCAGCTAGATGGACCGTTTCCAAAGGGGCCCAATCGATTACCCTTGGCACCTCTACTTTTTTTGTTACCAATTTGAATTTGTTCCTTTGATATGTCTCGTAATCTCTCCATCTTCTATCAAATCTCAGATTAGGATGTAGAGTGTGCTCAGGAATCGTTGGGAATTCTACTGGCGGCCTCATTGGGAATACTATGAATTCATCAACAAACTGTACCGGATCATAATAAGGTATGTGCTGATCAGGCTGTTGTTGTTGTTCCTGTTGTGGTTCTTGTTCGTGTTGCATTTCTGGTACTGGTTCTGGTGCTGGTGCTGGTCGTCTAGATGATGATGCTCCTGAACCTCCAGTATCGGCTCTCTGTAAAACACATTAAACACAAAATTTGTGCATCCAAATATGCATTAGTGTTAGCAAAATAACAACTTAAAACAATCACTATAACATGTTAAATCAAAATTAAACTTATACACATTTTCACAATTTTTCACAATTCTACACTTTTCAAATAAGCACATATGAAAATGTATACAAAATTCATAAGCATTTAACTCAAATAACATGTCAAAATATTCATTACTAATAATTAAACAAGTCTCAAATGGCAAATATATCAAATTAATCAAGTTCATGAATTTTGGACTTAAAAAGTCCACTTTAATCTCCAAAAATCATGTTTAGGATCATTGTTTGGATCATTTAACTATCTAAACATGTTACACTACTCAATTTAGCAATAATTCATGACAAAAATCGGCCATAACCTGTTTATATCAAAAAGCCCCAAATTGCTCAAGAACACAAACCCTAGATTTCTAAAAAATTTGAAGTTTTTGGCTTCAAATCATGTTAAATAGCATCAATCTAGGTTATACATGCATAAAATACTAACAATTTAACACTAATTACACTAGAAATTAACAAAATTGCATTAGGTAAAAAATTGGTAATTATCACAAAAACTAGGAATTTATAGAGTTTAGGGGTGTAATTTTTACCAATTTGCTGAAGAATGAGAATCTAGGCAAGATTAGAGCAAGAAAAATGACGAATTACGGTGGAAAAATGGCAAAAATTGGTGAATTTTTGGGTGAGTTTCGTGAATGTGTGTGTGTTGTGGTGAGGAAGACAGAACAGGCTGCTGTATGTATCAGGTCTGATTTTTGCCTCCATGCGATCGCATGGAGGTATAGTGAAAATACCATGCGATCGCATGGGGGTCCGGGTACAGTGTTTTCAGTTTTTTATTTTTATTTTATAAAACCTTATACTTTATAAAACTTATAATTAATTAAATTTTAAAAATTTTGTTTTCCTTTAGGAGCGAGGGCGTTTCGGATCGTTGTCCTAGTCTGTCCCTCGAAAAAATTTTAAAATTTGTCAAATCAAAGCGTGGTTTTTTAAAAGTAAAGATTTTTGGGTTTTTTTAATATTTTTGGCATACTTTAATTCAATAAGATTAACAATAATGATAATAAAAGTTCTCGTCCCTCCCTCGGGTAAAGCAATTTCGGTTCAAAGACCTAGTCTTCAACTTACGACGAATTTTAAAAATCATATTTTTAACTTAATGATATAAAGTAAATTTTTGTTTTTAAATTCACACATCTTAAATATAAAATTCAATATTAATATTAAAAATTCACACCAAACTTAAAATTTGAAATGCATAAAATTAAAAATTCATATTTTAAAAATTAAAAATTCACACCAAACTTAATTTAAAAATTCATATTATAAATTCACACCAAACTTATATTAATTTTTTTCAAATATTTACAATTTTAAATATATTGATTTTACAAAGTTTACAATATTAATTTAAGATTTATATATTAATTTTAAAAAAAATGGTAAAAATTAAAATTAAAAATCTTTTTGGCTTTTTATCCCACTTTAATCAATCAAATATTATCAAAAATATACGCCCCTCTTTTCGGTAAAGTAATTTCGGTTCCAAGACCTAATTTAACTCATGACGAATTTTTGAAATATTTTGGGTTGATTGATTAAAGATATTTATACCTTAAGAATAAACGTTAAATTTCGCAGTGATGTAATAAATTTTTGAATGATATCAATAATTTCGATCGCCAAACCCAATTTTATTTAATACCAATTTAATACTTTATAGCGAACAAATTAGCGTTTATTATCAAAAGGTTAAAAATAAAAATAAAAATAAAAACTGTACAGACATACCTGTGAAATAGATTTCTTAGTTATATGATCTATCCCATTCATAAGATAGTCGGTTTAATTGGTTTTCCATAGCTACATAGGCGTAACCTCGAGCATTCAGTGTCTTTTCTTCTAAACATATGAACGGTCCGTCTCTGCATAAAGTAACAAATTCGGTATTTGAATAGGTTTGATTATTTGAACATTTACCTCCATGTGACCATTTTCCGCATTTGTGACATCTTTCTAGGTGTCGTGCTCTTCTTTTCGCTGCGGATTTTGATTTTCCTTTACCAAATTGTAACTTATTATCTTCGCATCTGGATTCTTTTCTAACTCCGTCCATTCTTTCTCTGATTACTGATACTATTTCACTCGGCAGTATGTCATTATTACGTTTAGTGATCAAAGCGTGTAGCATTAGACCATGGTTTAGTTCACAGGCAGTCTTCATTTCCTAAAAAAAATAAAAATTCAGAATGGGGGGAGAAGACTAGTTCTTTAGGGTCTGCTAGGGAAAGACCATTCGGGTTCCATTTTCGAGAACTACACGAAAACAGACAATCTAACTCTAACAGAAATACATATTATCCTTTAAAGACTTGATTCTCCCCACACTTAGTCAGCTGTGGTGTCGAAATTGTGATTAACTTCGTTGTCGACTTCCATCGGACCATGTATGTAATGTTTAACTCTGTGACCATTAACTTTAAATTCAATCCCATTTGAATTTATTAATTCTATCGTTCTGTATGGGAAAACTCTTTTGACTATGAATGGTCCAGACCATCTTGATTTCAATTTTCCAGGAAATAGCTTGAATCGTGAATTGAAAAGAAGAACTCTGTCTCCTTCTTTAAATTCTTTTGAACTTCTGATTCTTTTATCATGCCATTTCTTCGTTCTTTCTTTATAGATTAACAAATTTTCGTATGCTTCATGTCTTAATTCTTCTAATTCGTTTAGTTGACTTAATCGTAGACGTCCGGCTTCATGTAATTCAAGATTACATGTCTTCAAAGCCCAAAATGCTTTGTGTTCAATTTCTACTGGAAGATGACATGCTTTTCCATAAGCAAGTCTAAAAGGTGTGGTTCCAATTGGAGTTTTGTAGGTTGTTCTAAAAGCCCAGAGTGCATCCTCCAATTTAATGGACCATTCTTTCGGATTTGATCCTACGGTTTTCTCTAGAATGCATTTTAAAGCTCGGTTGGTATTTTCAACTTGTCCACTTGTTTGTGGATGATATGCGGTGGAGATTTTATGAGTTACTCCATATCTTTTAAGAACTTTCTCAAGTTGATTATTACAGAAATGAGTACCCCGATCACTTATTAAAGCTTTCGGTGTTCCAAACCTTGCAAAAGGACGTTTTAAAAAGTTGACTACAACTCGTGCATCGTTAGTTGGGAGAGCTTGTGCTTCCGCCCATTTAGATACATAATCAATGGCTACGAGTATATATAGATTATTATGAGATTTTGGAAATGGACCCATAAAGTCAATACCCCAAATGTCAAATACTTCACATACTTGGATGACATTTTGTGGCATTTCATCACGTTGACTTATTTTTCCTGCCCTTTAACAAGCATCACAGGATTTGCAAAGAAGGTGTGCGTCTTTGTAAATTGTAGGCCAATAGAATCCAGCATCATAAACTTTTCTTGCTGTTAGTTAAGGACCATAATGCCCTCCTGTTGGTCCTGTGTGACAATGGTTTAATATTTTACTAGCTTCATCTCCAAATACACATCGGCATATTATTCCATCGGGACAACTTTTAAACAGATGTGGATCTTCCCAAAAATAGTGTTTTATATCACTGAAGAATTTCTTTCGTCTTTGGTACGATAATCCTTTTTCAAGGAATCCACATACTAAATAGTTTGCATAGTCTGCAAACCATGGAATTTCTTTATAATCTATCTTCAATAGATATTCATCAAGAAAGTTGTCTTGTATGGCCGATTCATTTAGAACTTCTAATTCGGGATTTTCAAGACGAGAAAGATGATCAGCGGCGAGATTTTCTGCTCCTCTTTTATCTCGGATTTCAATATCAAACTCTTGTAAGAGTAAGATCCAATGGATTAATCTTGGTTTAGCATCTTGTTTCGAAAATAGGTATCTAAGAGCAGAATGGTCGGTATAGACCACCGTTTTTGCTAGAACGAGATATGATCGAAATTTGTCAAAAGCAAAGACAATAGCAAGGAGTTCTTTTTCAGTAGTTGTATAGTTCGTTTGTGCTCCTTGTAACGTCTTACTAGCATAGTATATAGGTTGAAATCGTTTTTCAATCCTTTGTCCTAAAACGGCTCCCATTGCAAAATCACTTGCATCGCACATTAGTTCAAATGGTAGATTCCAATTTGGTGTTATCATGATCGGCGCATTAGTGAGTTTCTCTTTAAGAATATTAAAAGATTTGATACACTCATCTGAAAAGATGAATGGAGCATCCTTTTCTAGGAGTTTATTCATAGGAGTGGCAATTTTAGAAAAATCTTTTATGAAACGTCGGTAAAAACCGGCATGCCCTAGAAAACTCCTAACTCCTCTAACATTGGTGGGATGTGGAAGTTTAGCAATTACATCTACTTTAGCTCTATCCACTTCAATTCCTTCTTTTGAAATTTTATGTCCAAGAACGATGCCTTCTTTAACCATGAAATGGCATTTCTCCCAATTAAGAACTAGATTTGATTGTTCACATCTAATAAGCATTCGTTCCAGATTAACTAGACATGTTTTAAATGTATCACCGAAGACTGAAAAGTCATCCATGAAAACTTCCATGCATTCTTCTATCATGTCGTGAAAAATCGCCATCATACACCTTTGAAAGGTTGCAGGGGCGTTGCAAAGTCCAAATGGCATGCGTTTGTAAGCAAAAGTACCATAAGGGCACGTGAATGTGGTTTTCTCTTGATCTTCGGGTGCTATTGGAATTTGAAAATATCTGGAAAATCCATCTAGAAAAAAATAGTAACTATTCCCGGCTAATCTTTCCAACATTTGATCTATGAAAGGTAAGGGAAAGTGATCTTTTCTGGTGGCGTCATTTAATTTTCTATAATCAATACATACACGCCATCCTGTTACAGTCCTAGTAGGAATAAGCTAATTTTTCTCATTTGTAATGACAGTTATGCCACCCTTCTTAGGCACACATTGAACTGGACTTACCCATGGACTATCAGAAATTGGATAAATTAAACCTGCATCTAGCAGTTTAATAATCTCTTTCTTAACTAAATCTTGCATATTAGGATTTAGTCTTCGTTGGCGTTGCACATACGTTTTATGACCTTCTTCCATAAGGATTTTATTTGTGCAATAAGAAGGACTTATTCCTTTAATATCATGAATCTTCCATGCAATGGCTGGTTTATGAGCTTTCAACACAGAAATGAGTTGTGATTTCTCATTTTCAGTAAGAGAAGACGATATTATTACAGGTAATTCAGATTCACCATGTAAATAAGCGTATTCCAAATGGTTTGGAAGTGGCTTTAACTCTAATTTCGGAGGTTCTTCTATCGATGATTTGTATCGATATCTGTCTTCTTCTTTTAGCATTTGAATTTCTTCTGTTGTTGGTTCATATCCATTAGCTATAAGTGTAGCTAACATTTCAGCTTCATCAATTGGTTCATTACCTTCTCCTAAATAACATTCTCCTGTTCCTTGTAATTCTGGAAATTCTTCTAATAATTCTGCATGTGCATCTATAGTTTGAATATAATAACATGTATCATCTGCAGATTGTGGTTGTTGCATTGCTCTATCAACTGAAAAGGTAACACTCTCATCCTCTATACTTAGGGTCAATTTCTTACCGAACACGTCTATCATTGCTTTAGCCGTATTTAAGAATGGTCTTCCTAATATGAGAGGAACTTGAGAATCTTCTTCCATGTCCAGAACAACAAAATCTACTGGAAATACTAAAGTACCAACTTTAACTAGCATGTTCTCCATTATCCCTCTAGGATATTTTATTGATCTATCGGCTAGTTGTATGCTTATTCTGGTTGGTTTCAATTCTCCAAGGTCTAGTTTAGCGTATAGTGAATACGGCATTAGATTTATACTAGCACCTAAGTCTGCCAATGCTTCTATTGAACTAAGACTACCCAGAAAACATGGAATTGTGAAACTTCCTGGATCAGATAGTTTTTCTGGTATCTTATTCAACAGCACTGCTGAACAATTAGCATTCATGGTAACAGCCGAGAGTTCTTCCATTTTCTTTCTATTTGAAATTAGATCTTTCAAGAATTTAGCATATCTAGGCATTCCTGAAATCACATCAATGAAAGGAAGATTTACATTTATCTGTTTAAACATATCCAAGAATTTATATTGCTCGGCTTCAAGTTTCTCTTTCTTCATTTTACTCGGGTAAGGAAGTGGTGGTTGGTATGGTTTAACATAAGGTTTATCCTTAGCTGTGTTATCTTCATTAACCTTTTCAACTACCGGTTCTTTTTCCTTATCTTGATCAGGTTGTGGTTCTTGTGGAGTAGGAATAGCTTCATCAGAAGTTACAGGTATTTCAGGTGGTTTAAGTGTTGTACCACTTCTTGTGGTAATGGCTTTAGCTGTTTCATTCCGGGGGTTAGCGTTTGTATCACTAGGTAGACTTCCCGGTTTTCTTTCACCTATTAACCTTGCTAGGTTACTTACTTCTTGTTCCAGATTTTGAATAGAAGCTTGTTGATTTCTAAATGCTTGAGCATTTTGTTCATTGGTTTGTTTCTGAGATGTGAAAAATTTCGTTTGAGTTTCAACTAGCTTTGTCATCATATCTTCTAAATTCGGCTTTTTATCATCGGTTTGTTGTGGTGGTTTGTTTTGAAAATTTGGTCTTTACTGATTGTAATTATTATTAGATACTTGTTGATTGCTAGGACCTTGTTGGTTGTTGTATGGAATATTTCTGTTATAATTCTGGTTTTGATTGTAAATCGGTCTTGGCGGTTGATAATTATTCTGATAATTATTTCCAGGCCTTTGGTTTATGTATGAAATATTCTCTCTTTGTTCCATTGTTAATTCAATACTGAGACAATCTTTTGTCAAATGTGGTCCTCCACACTGTTCACAACTAATTCGTATTGAGTGAATATCCTTTGTCATCTTTTCCATTCGTCTCTCCACAGCATCTATCTTTGCGGAAATGGAGTCTAAGTCATGGCTAGAATCGGCTCTAGCTGCTTTAGATGATCTAACGATATCTTTTTCTTGGTGCCACTCATGTGAGTGGGAAGCAGTGTTATCAATAATTTTGTAAGCATCAGTTTCGGTTTTCTTCATAATAGAACCACCAGCTGCTATATCTATGTCTTTCCTTGTAGTGATGTCGCATCCTTGGTAGAATATTTGTACTATTTGACAGGTATCTAAACCATGTTGCGGACATCCTCTTAATAACTTTCCATATCTTGTCCACGCCTCATATAGAGTTTCATTCGGCTTCTGTGTGAACGTAACAATTTCTGCTTGAAGTCTTACGGCTTTAGATGCCGGAAAGAATTGTTTAAGAAATTTTTCAACTAAAACGTCCCATGTATCAATCGCCCCTTCAGGTAACGATTCCAACCAATCTTTGGCTTCTCCCTTTAAAGTCCAGGGAAATAACATGAGATATATCTGTTCATCCTCCACTTTTCGGATTTTAAATAGTGTGCAGATCCTATTAAAGGTACGTAAATGTTCATTTGGATCTTCCTTCGGCGCACCACTAAATTGGCATTGATTAGTCACCATGTGTAGAATTTGTCCTTTGATTTCATAATCTGGCGCATTAATGTCTGGATGAGTAATTGCGTGACCTTGGCCAGTGCGTTTAGCTCTCATTCGGTCTTCCATACTTAAAGGTTCCAGATTCTCCATAATTGAATTTGTTGAATCGGAATCACTAGAGGATTCTGATTTAATGGTTCGTTCCTCAACAATCTCTGTTTGAATGATTGGTGGTTCCGGAGGAAAGTTTAATGGTTCAGGATCTACGAATCGTTCCTGAATATTCTCCGGATTCTCAATTGTGAGGTCGGGTTCAAAAAATGGATTATCGGAAATTTGAACTGGAGTACTTGGTCGACTGGATGACGATTCTAAAGAAAAATCAACGGCAGTAATATTTGCTAAATGTCTTGATCTAGTTACAGGTGGTGAACGTACAAAAGGTGGTGAACGTCTTGCTCGGTGCATTCACTGAATATCCTATTAGTTTTTAAAAGGAAAGAAAAATTATAATAAGTTATCCAATCAATAGACTTTTCTGATTTTGCCCACGTTTCGAATAGCTAAAAGATGCAGCAGAGGGGCAGGATTCGTTTGGTCTCAATATAATTGAGGACTGTTTGGCTCCAATAATCCGGTCCACGTACAAATCCAACTATTACTACGAACCAGAAAATTTTGATGTCTATTAATTTAACCACTTAAAATAAATTTTCATAATTTTAAGAAATTTAGATAAGAAGTAGAATAAAAATCTATGTCCTAAACTAGAATAGCGAGAAATAAGAAAGAAAAAGAGCGCGTCGGAAAAAAAATCGAAAAAGAAAAATGGTTGAAAAATAAAAGGTGACGGAAAAATAAAAGAAACTTATAACACTTAAAATCACTTGACTAACCTAACCTTATAACTACAACTAACTTAAAATTATAATCGCAAATTGAAATTACTAATTGGAATGATAATTGATACATAGGTAAAAGGTGTCTAAAAATATTAAAGCTTACAAGTAAAACTATATCCCAAATGGAAATAACTTAAAAAGAAACTAAAACTTAAAAAGGCGTCGCAAAATTCTAAATTACTTAAATCTTAGTCTAAAGAAAAAGCACTTAAGGGATTTTACGGCAAGGCCTAAAAATCTAGAAATAAAAATAACCATAGCAAAAACTATGAATTAAAAATAAATACGATCGAAAAATACAAATATTACGCTAAAATGATTAAAAAGGGACAAAATATAAAAATATACAAAAAGTTGTAAAAATTACAATTTTTATAAAAATATTATTTTTATATTATTTATTTTATAAAACTATTAATTTTACAATTTAATTAAACTAATTAAACTAAATAATACAAATTAATAATAAAAACTAAATTAATATATATAATATATAACCCTAATTAGGGTTTAAATATAATAATAATAATTATTATACGTAATTAATGCAGGCTGCAGTCTGGCGTGTCAGATGGGCTCATGCGATCGCATGAGTCCTAAACTATACGGCCATGCGATCGCATGGGCTAGTGTTTCGGGCCACAGAGTGGGCTGCTACAGTACCGGACTCGAGTTTTAAATTTTTTTTTTCTTCTGTTTTTGCTGTAAAATATAAAATATATTTATAAATTAAATAAAACTTATATTTTTACAAACTAAAAAAAATAGAAATAAAGAAACTTTATAAAATTTAAATATTTACCAAACTCTTAAAAAAATATTTATATTTTTGTTTTTCTTTTAATATTTTTGAATATTTAAAACGTATTTTTACAAAAGCGTACTAAAAATAAATTTTTTTTTTTTTTAGTATATTAGCGTTGCGCTTCCGGCTTTTAAGCTAGATTGGATCCCCGGCAGCGGCGCCAAAAATACTTGATGTTTTAGCAGAGTAGTATATAAAATAGCTATATTTTTGCTAGGAAATACTATTAAATACGATACAATTTTACACAAGATATTTATTTATTTAGAGAATGGATATACTTAAACCTTGCTACAACACTTATAGCCAGTGTACCTAATCGTACAGTAGTGTAGTTTTTAGTAAGTCCGGTTCGTTCCACAGGGAATCTTTTTAAACAAAGCTTAACGCTATATTAGTTTACTTTTATAAAAATACAAACATATATATAAGTAATATTATTATTATAAAGGGGGGTTTTTACCGTTTAATGATCGGTTTGTCGATTTTAAAACTTTAGTCACAGTTAAAACCAAATGTAAAATATTAAAAATAAATACAAGACTTAAATTAAAACGTAAAGTAAATAACGATAATGAAATTGCAAATAATAAAAGTGCGATAAAATAAACTTGCGATAATTAAAAAGTACGATAATTAAAAGTGCAATTAAATACAATAACAATAAATAAAAATGCGATAATTAGAAGTGCAATTAAATATAAAATAAAGGAAATTAAATATGAAATAAAAGAATTATGCTTATTTAAACTTCCGTAATCATGATGTTTGACGTGTTGATTTTAGTTTTACGCCCATGGGTTAATTGTCCTTTGTCCTGGATTATTTAATATGTCCGTCTGGTTTTTGTCCATAACAGTCCATCAGTCATAAATATAAAATGCGAGTGTCCTCGTCAAATTATTCTTATACCCGAAGTTAAATATTCCAACTAATTGGGGACTTAAACTGTAACAAGATTTTAATACTTTGTTTAATAATTACACCAGGATGTCGACTGAGTGTAATCCAAGGTTTTAATATTTTGTTATCAATTATACCAAGTGTCCTTGTACATAATTTCACCCCTGTTTTAATTATTCTAGTGGCTATTAATCCATTCCCGTGTCCGGTTAAATGAACGATTATTCGTACATATAAATACCCCGCCCATCGTGTCCGATCGAGTGTATATGGTAATTTATAGGGACGCCCAATTGTAAATCTTTATATTAACATTAACAAACTATCATTTAGTTAAACAAATATAAAGCCCATTAATAGCTCATAGTCTAATTTCTACAAGTGTCGTTCTTTTGTCCAAACCTCAATTATGGTACAAAGCCCAATTACCCAATTTTAGTAATTAGCCCAACATCATGATTACTTCGGATTAAATAAGTATAATAATAACTTAGCTACGAGACATTAATATAAAAAGGTTGAACATAACTTACAATGATTAAAAATAGCGTAGCGTTACACGGACAGAATTTCGACTTACACCCTTACAACATTCGCTAACATACCCTTATTGTGACGACCCGGAAATTTCCGACCAAATTTAAACCTAACTTTTATATGTTTCCGACACGATAAGCAGAATTTGTAATGTTGAATCTCAAAAAGTTTGGAACTACATTCATGTAATCAATTACCCTTTGAACGTGTTCGACGATTCACGAACAATTATGTGTATATAGATATGTATATATAATATATAATAACTGAAAACATTAACAAAGTATTTGATATATATGATACTTTACATGAACGTATTTGTTTCGATATATTTATCAACAGAATTAAGAGATAATATCAAATGATTGAATTATCAGATACATTATGATATGATTACGGGCCAATGTTATGAGGTCCACTGTGATTTAAGAAATCTATTCTTTTTGACAATATTCGGAAAATGGTAAAGTGATCTATAAGTAAGAACGTGGAGTGTAAATAACTTAGGTGTTGGATATCGACAAGTTAAGTAACTCGACATTTTTCATTAAGATGATTTCATACGTTTATTAAACCTTTGGACTTTATCACATGCTTCACCAACAGACTGTAATTTAAAAACTTGAAACCTATTATGAATATATATAATTCTACTTTTCTAAAATGTTTTATGATATAACGATTTAAATTAATATTAAATATATTTATACGCGTATTATACGTACATAGTTTTATACTTTTACTATACTTTAACTTTACCTTTACTTTACTTTTACTTTACTTTAACTTTAATAATTCATACTTTAATAATTCACTTTAATAATTCATACTTTAATAATTCACTTTAATAATTCATACTTTAATAATTCACTTTAATAATTCATACTTTAATAATTCACTTTAATAATTCATACTTTAATAATTCACTTTAATAATTCATACTTTAATAATTCACTTTAATAATTCAAAAATCTATTATAAATAGAATTCAATAGGTTTCATTATTTCATAGAAACATGAAAATATATTTCTCTAAACTCTCTCAATCGAATTACATATATATATTTACTTAGTATTATTTCAAGATATTATTAGTATACATAAAATACTACGACAGAGTTATATTCAGACGATTTCAAAATAAGTTTTCAAACGGGATAGAGCTAAGGAAATTATGGGTTATAGCTATGGAGGTTATGGGTATTGTTCAAGGGTATTGCTCGTGAGGTCAACCTAACGTTTATCATTTTCGTTGCGTCTACGTACTTTCCTGCAATATTGAATCACAATATTGATACGTGAGCATTCATATCTTATCTTTTATATATTAATAGTGTATCCCTGACTAGTGCTCGAGTATATATGATTATGCATGTTTGTATGCTTAGTTTCGTCGTTAAATAGTTTATGATAAATCACAAATTTGATACATATGCTACTGAGATAAGGTATATGATATGCATGTCGTTGAAAAGCTAAAGAAAAATTAATAACTTTTCATTTAGAAATCGTGTGGGTTCAATGAACGGATTAAAAGATATGGTCAAATGAATTATTATTAATTTTAATATTTATTACTAAAAATTAATATTTTTATTGAAACTATCATTTTATTATTTTTATCATTATTATTATTATCAATATTATTTAATCAAATAAATATGCGTATAAAGATATTTTTACCACACGTAATATAATTACATTAATAATACATACCACTATATTTTTATGATATTAAGTGAATTTTATAAATTTTATTACTTGAGATATATAAAAGTATATTTTTATCATATATGAATTTAAATATAAATTTTTATTTATTAATAAATGACTTGTATTATTTAGTATAATAAGATCTGATAAATATATTTAAATATATAAAACGACTATATATAAGTTATATAATAAACATGTATAGATTTTGGAAGTCATTTTGGGTCAAGTTGACTTTTGTTGACTTTTGCATGTCGGTCTCGAGCATTAGGATTGTGATACACTACGACTTGACCTAAATTGTTAGACAGATATTGACCAACATATAAATATATATACTTAATATAGGTTCGTGAATCCGAGACAAACCCTGCACTTGTTCAGTGCCGTCATATACATAATTGCTACGAAATACAGTATTGTGAGTTTCATTACTCCCTTTTTATATATATTTTTGGGCTGAGAATACATGCGCTGTTTTATAAATGTTTTACGAAATAGGCACAAGTACTAAAACTAATTCTATGTGGGTTTAAACCAGAAATATACCCTTAGCTTGGTAACATTAAACTACTTGTCTATGTACAGTAGGCGCGAATCCTAAAGATAGATCTATTGGGCCTGACAAACCCCATCCTGACTATGGGATGCTTTAGTACTTCGAGGTTATTTTAAACACACCTGATCTGGTGTACTTCAGAGGGTAAAACATGAACGTTAAGGCTTGTTACTGGGTTCCTACAACTTATAAAATACTTTTATACACTTGCGAGTGTACGGATATTTATAGAAACTGAAATCTTGTGGTCTATTACTATTACGGAAATGATGGATTATGATAAACTAATGAACTCACCAACCTTTTGGTTGACACTTTAAAGCATGTTTATTCTCAGGTATTAAAGAAATCTTCCGCTGTGCATTAGCTCATTTTAAGGATATTACTTGGAGTCATTCAAGACATACTTTGAAAGACGTTGCATTCGAGTCATTGAGTTCATCAAGATTAATATTAAGTCAATTATAGTTGGATGTAATATGAAATGGTATGCATGCCGTCAATTTTTGATGTAAAGAAAGTTTGTCTTTTAAAAACGAATGCAATGTTTGGAAAACGTATCATATAGAGGTCAAATACCTCGCGATGTAATCAACTATTGTGAATCGTTTATAATTTATATGAACGGGTCCTTTCAGTTGGTATCAGAGCCAGGTTCTCTTAGCGAACCAGGTCTTGCATTAGTGTGTCTAACTGATAGTTGTTAAGATGCATCAGTGAGTCTGGACTTCGACCGTGTCTGCATGTTAAAAGTTTTGCTTATCATTTTTAGTCTGAAATCATCTACTTACCACCCTTAGGAAATTACCTGCTTATCATTCTTAAGTCTAGACGCGTTTTCCTACATTTATTGCATAATAGTGTATAGACGAATTCTTATCTTAGCATATCTGTTACTGTGAACTTTGACTGACATCTTTCAAAGATTCCTCCGTAATTTATGGGATTTTGGTATTATATATACATATGTAAATTATGTATTGAAGAATACCAAATCTAAATTCTACAATCTATTTCATACAAAAAAATTCTTTCCCTGATCATACAAGATGGATCCCTCAACCAGTTTGAGTTCCTCGGATTCCGACAGCTATGCCGATATGGATTTCCACATGAGCTCCGAAAGCAGCGTGACCGGAATGGATCAACCAATTAGCCATCATCTATTCTGGATGAATTGGGGATGGGTTCGTAATCTACTTAACCATTGGAGACAAGAAGAAGGTGATCCCTTTCATCCACCACATTGCCCTCTTGGCAATGAACCTGAAGCACTTACTGGCGAACCTGTCCGAAACACCATTTTCTCTCTCATTTCCAGAGTATCTCGTCATGATTATATACTACACCAAATTCTAGATCTTATTTATCCGCTCGTCCGAACCGACAATCACCCTGGTGTAATAGAAGAAGTCAACGAGCTTCGCGCTCGGGTAGTGGCTTTGGAGAATATGGTGCAAAGGTTACAAACACCAGCAGCAGCACCAGCAGCATAACCAGTACCACCATCAACAACATCAACAGTACCATTACCACCACCAACAACAACCACATCGCAAACCTCAACTTCACAATCTGTCCCACGAGCATCGACGTCATACGCCATGTAGATACCAAGGAATACCACAACGATGAAGTATTGATTCATAACTTCATTAGAGAAACATTCTACTACAATTATGTAATTTCTAAAGTTTAGAAATTATCTATCCTAGCCTTAACGATAAATCAAATGAGTTTAATTTAATATTAACTCATTAAATCTATATTACATCTGAAGAAATATACACATATATATATTTCCATAAAGACTGTAATAAAATTCTTTTGTATAAAATATTAATTGTGAATTTTTTTTAACGGGTAGGTAATACCCGAGAGATATATAAATTCACAATTAATATGTTACATTCTTCGAATCTGATTCAGCAAATCATCCATTATACTCCCTACTTTCACAACAATATACATTCTTTTATAGAAATCAAAACAACCATACTCATTCAAAATCTAATTACATATTCTGATTTTGAAATCTCAGAATTCGATTCAAGATATAACTGAAATCATCACTCTTAGATTTCTACATCTTTCAAAACTATACTTTGACTTCAAAACTGTCCTAGAACCTCATTTCTATTCATGGAACTCACAAAAATATTTGTATCATTCAAAATCTTAGAACATCATATGTATATTAACAATTACAATATGTGTTCAAACACTTCGAAATTCTTAAAGACATACGAGATGATGATCCAACCACACATTACCCACTGTCATGCACCTGAAAAGCTCTCGAAACAAAAGTTATAGTTTAACACGTATCCGTGTCAGATCCTTTGATATTTATTACCAAATATAATGTTTCAATCTCTTTCCAAAATAGACAGTTTTGTCATAGCTTCAACAAATCACCTTCATTTGTTTATACGAATAAACCTTATTATAACAATTACCCCTTCATCATTGTTACCGGGAACCTTTCATATCTCGCCACATTAGCAGTAAACTTATCAACAACTTCATTAACCTTCGACTTAAGCCTCTCCGAAAAGCCACTATACTTATTCATTAAAACCCCATCATGTACTCACCTACATCCTGCAACAATAATTGTCACACCAACTACTGGGAATTAGCAATCAGTATTTTAAATTTCGCAACAATTTTACGTCAAAAGTTATATGTATACATATAACGTCTATCTCCTAGACTTACATACTTCGAATGTGAATTTTCTGAAAAACATCCCAAACTATGAACTAGTTCTCCGAAATTGGAAAAATGCTGATGAAGCAGCAAAAATTGTAAACGACTTTAACAGTCAAAAGTTTGATGATAAAGAATAGTATGGTGGTAAAGCTGAGAAAAAGAGAAGGTTTGAAACTGGAAAACGGATTGAGTAGACCATGAAGGAGGCTGTGGACAAATCATAAAGACTAAACCTGCCTTCAAAGGATCCAAATGATTCAGTGTCTACTGAAATCGTTAGCAAACACCTTACTTCTTATTCTAAACCTTCACAGACAAATCTTCTTCATCATCCATCTATGTTAAGAATTCTAAGATATCGTCGTATCTTTTATTATAAATATCTTTGATATTCCTGAAGATATTTTCACAACTATTCTTATCTGAAATCTTCTATCTATTCGCAATATCTGCGTTACAACATAAAAAGAAACTGTGTTAGTTTCTAAATTCCGAAGAAAAAAAAATTCGAATTTAAAATAGGAATGTTTTTGAAGTAGTGTTGGGAACTGAAGCATGAGTTAGTATAATATAATGACACTTGATCAATGTGATTATATTACAGTAAGTCATACTGAGTTTCTAATGGAACGTGATGATTCACAGAACATACCGTCATCATGTACTATTTACACGACTCTTACATTCTACCCAATTTCCAAACATATTAAGAACATATCATCTTGATAGCTCTATATTTTCGGATATTCTGGTAATTTGCCAAATCAAGATCGTGCCATTATGATTTTGTTCTTGGAACATTAACTATGTTCATCCAAAAATTCATATCTACAAATTCTAGACCATTATCCGCTTGACTTAAGGTCGGGAAGAGAAAACGAAAGCATGAAGCTCCGAAATATAATGGAGAATATAAAGCCCGATAACAACCCCGAAATTACAAACCTAGTATACCAATGCGTATAGCAATATAAAGACACGGGAGAATGAAAAACACAATAACCCCAAGGTAATGATAGAAGAAAATAACTTCCTCCGGTGGTAGATGAAAAAGAAGAATGACAGATATGAAAGTTAAGAGTATATCAAGAATCAATACTGGATGAAGCATATTAATGAATGCTTTAAAGTATGAATTGGGGAGAAAGACTAGAAGGTGTGAGCTGTGGAAATAAAGAAACGAAGGGGGTGGATTTATAGTAAAATATCAGACAGAGAAATCGAGACAGATTATCGCATTTAATCAAATAAGATCCTGATTTCCTTAATCGCCCAAGAACCAAATCTTATTGCAAAGATTTTCTTTAAATTCCATGAATTCCAGAAATCAATCATAACTACGTCATCGGTTAAAACGAATATACGTTTACTCATTTCACTCTCTTGCGATAGCTTCACTTATACTCTTCGCGTAATCAAATCGTTTTATCTATATTACTCAATGATGATAAAACTCTATTTATAAACTCATATTCGTCATGAAAACATTTTTAAAGTTAGCCATGACGACCTCGATCAAATTTCGGGACGAAATTTCTTTAACGGGTAGATACTGTGACGACCCGGAAATTTCCGACCAAATTTAAACCTAACTTTTATATGTTTCCGACACGATAAGCAGAATTTGTAATGTTGAATCTCAAAAAGTTTGGAACTACATTCATGTAATCAATTACCCTTTGAACGTGTTCGACGATTCACGAACAATTATGTGTATATAGATATGTATATATAATATATAATAACTGAAAACATTAACAAAGTATTTGATATATATGATACTTTACATGAACGTATTTGTTTCGATATATTTATCAACAGAATTAAGAGATAATATCAAATGATTGAATTATCAGATACATTATGATATGATTACGGGCCAATGTTATGAGGTCCACTGTGATTTAAGAAATCTATTCTTTTTGACAATATTCGGAAAATGGTAAAGTGATCTATAAGTAAGAACGTGGAGTGTAAATAACTTAGGTGTTGGATATCGACAAGTTAAGTAACTCGACATTTTTCATTAAGATGATTTCATACGTTTATTAAACCTTTGGACTTTATCCCATGCTTCACCAACAGACTGTAATTTAAAAACCTGAAACCTATTATGAATATATATAATTCTACTTTTCTAAAATGTTTTATGATATAATGATTTAAATTAATATTAAATATATTTATACGCGTATTATACGTACATAGTTTTATACTTTTACTATACTTTAACTTTACCTTTACTTTACTTTTACTTTACTTTTACTTTACTTTAACTTTAATAATTCATACTTTAATAATTCACTTTAATAATTCATACTTTAATAATTCACTTTAATAATTCATACTTTAATAATTCACTTTAATAATTCATACTTTAATAATTCACTTTAATAATTCATACTTTAATAATTCACTTTAATAATTCAAAAATCTATTATAAATAGAATTCAATAGGTTTCATTATTTCATAGAAACATGAAAATATATTTCTCTAAACTCTCTCAATCGAATTACATATATATATTTACTTAGCATTATTTCAAGATATTATTAGTATACATAAAATACTACGACAGAGTTATATTCAGACGATTTCAAAATAAGTTTTCAAACGGGATAGAGCTAAGGAAATTATGGGTTATAGCTATGGAGGTTATGGGTATTGTTCAAGGGTATTGCTCGTGAGGTCAACATAACGTTTATCATTTTCGTTGCGTCTACGTACTTTCCTGCAATATTGAATCACAATATTGATACGTGAGCATTCATATCTTATCTTTTATATATTAATAG
Source organism: Rutidosis leptorrhynchoides (assembly GCF_046630445.1). Lineage (NCBI taxonomy): Eukaryota > Viridiplantae > Streptophyta > Magnoliopsida > Asterales > Asteraceae > Rutidosis > Rutidosis leptorrhynchoides. Next base: position 469,533,746 of record NC_092333.1, read on the forward strand.
TGTATCCCTGACTAGTGCTCGAGTATATATGATTATGCATGTTTGTATGCTTAGTTTCGTCGTTAAATAGTTTATGATAAATCACAAATTTGATACATATGCTACTGAGATAAGGTATATGATATGCATGTCGTTGAAAAGCTAAAGAAAAATTAATAACTTTTCATTTAGAAATCGTGTGGGTTCAATGAACGGATTAAAAGATATGGTCAAATGAATTATTATTAATTTTAATATTTATTACTAAAAATTAATATTTTTATTGAAACTATCATTTTATTATTTTTATCATTATTATTATTATCAATATTATTTAATCAAATAAATATGCGTATAAAGATATTTTTACCACACGTAATATAATTACATTAATAATACATACCACTATATTTTTATGATATTAAGTGAATTTTATAAATTTTATTACTTGAGATATATAAAAGTATATTTTTATCATATATGAATTTAAATATAAATTTTTATTTATTAATAAATGACTTGTATTATTTAGTATAATAAGATCTGATAAATATATTTAAATATATAAAACGACTATATATAAGTTATATAATAAACATGTATAGATTTTGGAAGTCATTTTGGGTCAAGTTGACTTTTGTTGACTTTTGCATGTCGGTCTCGAGCATTAGGATTGTGATACACTACGACTTGACCTAAATTGTTAGACAGATATTGACCAACATATAAATATATATACTTAATATAGGTTCGTGAATCCGAGACAAACCCTGCACTTGTTCAGTGCCGTCATATACATAATTGCTACGAAATACAGTATTGTGAGTTTCATTACTCCCTTTTTATATATATTTTTGGGCTGAGAATACATGCGCTGTTTTATAAATGTTTTACGAAATAGGCACAAGTACTAAAACTAATTCTATGTGGGTTTAAACCAGAAATATACCCTTAGCTTGGTAACATTAAACTACTTGTCTATGTACGGTAGGCGCGAATCCTAAAGATAGATCTATTGGGCCTGACAAACCCCATCCTGACTATGGGATGCTTTAGTACTTCGAGGTTATTTTAAACACACCTGATCTGGTGTACTTCAGAGGGTAAAACATGAACGTTAAGGCTTGTTACTGGGTGCCTACAACTTATAGAATACTTTTATACACTTGCGAGTGTACGGATATTTATAGAAACTGAAATCTTGTGGTCTATTACTATTACGGAAATGATGGATTATGATAAACTAATGAACTCACCAACCTTTTGGTTGACACTTTAAAGCATGTTTATTCTCAGGTATTAAAGAAATCTTCCGCTGTGCATTGGCTCATTTTAAGGATATTACTTGGAGTCATTCAAGACATACTTTGAAAGACGTTGCATTCGAGTCGTTGAGTTCATCAAGATTAATATTAAGTCAATTATAGTTGGATGTAATATGAAATGGTATGCATGCCGTCAATTTTTGATGTAAAGAAAGTTTGTCTTTTAAAACCGAATGCAATGTTTGGAAAACGTATCATATAGAGGTCAAATACCTCGCGATGTAATCAACTATTGTGAATCGTTTATAATTTATATGAATGGGTCCTTTCACTTATTATTAGGATTAAAATTAAAATTAAAATTAAAATATAAATTATATATATATATTTTACGTATATAGATAGAGAGATGGATATATATTATTTTTGCGTTCACCAAACTGCGAATTTATAGGAGATGTGGCCTGAATTTTCATGCCATGCGATCGCATGGACTTTCTTCTTCCTGGCCATGCGATCGCATGGCCAGCTGGGAGAGCTCACATGTTGCTTGTTTCCTTGTGCCGACGTTTTATAAATATAATATAATATATATATTAATTTTAAGAATTAATTATATATTATATTATATTCATATGCATAGTTGACTTGTAATTTTTAGTCCGTTGCGTCGAGCGTTGAGAGTTGACTCTGGTCCCGGTTCCGGATTTTCGAACGTCCTTGCGTACAATTTAATATCTTGTACTTTTTGTTTTGAATCTTGTACTCTTGTAATTTTGAGACGTTTCTTATCAATAATTGGAACCTCGTTGATTGTATTTTGTACTTTTGAGCTTTTTGGTCGTTTGCGTCTTCAATTCGTCGAATCTGTCTTTTGTCTTCACCTTTTATTATTTAAACGAATATTACTTGTAAATAGAACAATTGCAACTAAAAGCTTGTCTTTCTTGAGGAATAATGCTATGAAATATATGTTCGTTTTTAGCATTATCAGTTGGCCTCGGATTCACGAACCTATATCATGTATATATATATTAATACCTATAATTTAAGTCAAATAAATTTATGTATTATTATTAATATAAGTGTTTTTAGTAATTCATGTGTTTCATTATTAACTTAAATATATTTACTTTATATAATTTAAATAAAATAATTTATAAAGTATAGTCTTATTAAGTATATTTTTATATATCTAACTTTGATTGTAATAATAATAATATTAGTAGTAATATTGATAATAATAATATTAATATAATTCTAATAATAATAATGGTAAAAGTATTGATAGTAATAATATTAAAAATATTAATAATAATGTTAATATTAATAATGATAATAATGATAAAAAATATTAATAATGATAATAAAAATATTAATGATGATAAATAATAAAAAGTTGTATTATTTTTACAATAATTATGATCCTAACTCTTAATACTAATAGTACATATAATAATACTTGATAGTAATTAATGTTAATAATAATAACAATAATAATAATAATATTAATAATAAGATAATATTAATAATAAAAATATGTAACTACCTCAAAGAAGTAACTCTTAAAAATTTCCCAAGTCCGGGTTTGAACCCGCGACGTCCCGCTAACCCGTTAACACCTTTAAATCAATGAACCAAAGATTTATTTTGGTCTTATCCCGCATGATTAACTAGTTCATCATCATCAAACACTTATCGTTTCATTTGAGCATTTCGTCATCAATTCGATACCATAATCATCATCATTATCGCCCTACCATTCTAATCAATACACGAATCTAGAATTTATATAACCCCTAATATTCTGTTTCTTCTTCCTCTAAATCAATTCATCATCATAGTAACCTTAACATTGCCATCTCATTGTCATCGTGTCACCCACATATTTTCTAATCCAACTCTCGGCCCAACAAAAGTAAAACAGCCCAATTACAAACATGGTAGCCCAACAAAAAAAATATATCGTGGCCCAATCCAACTCTTGGATCACGGCTCAATTAATCACAAATTCATAGGCCCAATTGTGCAAAAGAAAAGAGTCCATTACTTTAACATTTTTAGGCGTTTGCAATAATAGAACTTGGTCTAGTTGCACGTGAAATTGAGAAGGTGTTTGGTGACCGTCATTTTCATCATAGCTGTACATCACCTTCTTTTTAATAGGACAGAATATAAACTAATGCTAGTAACAATCAAAACTATTCGAGTGTTTCACGTAACGGTTGCAGCAAAGATCGAATGAAAACAGTAGAAGGAAGGATTCGTATAGCAACATAAACCGTAGAATACGCAACAGTAGTGAACAAAAGTATTAGTAAAAAAAAATATGGTGGGTTCGTGAGGGTTTTCTTGCGAAACAGAAAACTGGGTGAGAGAATTATGAGAGAGAGAGGTTAAAGAGAGTGTTGATATATAGGTGGTGATCAAACAGTTTACTTGAGTGTGTCGAGCAGCACATAATACGGAAATGGGAACACGTTGTAGAGAGGGATCGAAATGACAAACAAGAACCCAAATACATAGTAAACTCGACCCACATATCGACTAAAATAGTATTAGCAATCGAGAATAAATCGTGAGTTGAACCAGAAACAAAAGTATACAGAAACCCAGTAGTAGCTAGACAGAAGACGATAGTAGTTTCATGGGTGATTTCGATAGTGATGGTGGTGGTTTCATGGAGGTTAGTGAGAGGGATATGGAGAGAGAGAGAGAGACGAGAATGAGAGTTGTAGGGTGGTGGTGAGGGTGATCTCCGGTGGTGATGGGGTGAGTTTGATGATGGTGATGAGTTTCACAATTTTAGAAGTGATGGTTCAACGGTGTGAAGTGAGCGAAGGTAACGGGCTGAGCATATTAGTAAGGGTGGTGATGGTGGTGGTCATGAGGTCGAAGGTGATGGCCGATGGTAGGAGATAGGGTGGTGGATATGGGTGTTGTAACAGAAGGCGATTTTGAAGAAGCAAGTGTGATTCAAGTGTTGTGCTACAAATGATGGTTGGGTAAGGTAAAAGAAGAAGGCAAGTAGTAAAAGAAGTTGTGGGTGTGGTTCTCGGTTGATGAAGCAATCTATATATGCATCTAACATATTTATATACATACAAGTACAGTAAAATAAAAATAATATTATAATATAAAAATATCCATCAATCAATAACACTAAAGAACAATCAATAATGGTATTTGATGTAATTAGCAGCCGGAGATTTGGAGTATTCAGTGTCAGACATCCAATTATATCGTGTCTATTGCTAAACAGTTACGGATAAAATTATTCCTAAAAATCCCAAATTTTTAGATTAAATATATTTAATTATTTCACTCATTAACTGTTTGAAACCTGATCAAAAAGGTTCGTTAATTATTTATTTTATGTTCCAAATAATATGTACGGAGTACTAAAATTTTATCTAGAAAGGTAAAAATATTTTTATCAAATCTAAAATGTTCGTAATCGATTTACAGTTCAACTTTTATTTTAAATCTTCATAAACTCGTATTAGATCTATATGAACACTAGTGAAACACCAACAGAGTATTACAATTGTTTACTATTTAAGCTCGAAATTATTTATTTTTCATATACTATATGTATATATAAATACATTTTAATATCAGGTTTTATTATATAACTAAATATATATATTTTTTGAAATAAATATATTTACAATTAACATTCATGTATATATACATATATATTTATGTATCTATTTACAAATAGTTGTTCGTGAATCGTCGAGGACAGTCGAAGGTCAATTGAATATATGAAATAGTTCAAAATTTTTGAGACTCAACCTAACAAACTTTGCTTATCGTGTCAAAAATATAATATCGTATCAAGAGTTTGATTAAAAATTAGTCGAAATTTTCCGGGTCGTGACAGAAAGGTTGAAGTAAAAAGACAAGGTGATGGAGAAGAAGGAGAAAGGAAATGGTGAAGTGGGTTGATCATGTGTGGTTTAATGTAAGTATGGTATATAAATATAAATGAGGTTCAGTTGAAGAAAAACAAAAAATACAAAACAGTAAATCTCATGATTTCAATATTAGAATAGTTGATAATAGTGGTGATGATCACGGGTCTCACATTCTATGTATATATGTATATTATATACTTAAAGATAGATAAAAATGAGTAGACAGATAACAGAAAGTTGCATTGAATCCAAAAAAAACACAAAAATTCTTCATTCAAATTTGGTGATAGGCAAATTTTAGAACGTACATATATATATATATATATATATATATATATATATATATATATATATATATATATATATATATATATATATATATATATATATATATATATATATATATATATATATATATATATATATATAATAATATTTATTATTAAACATGTGTAATGTAATAGAAACAGTAAATCAAAAGTTAGCAGACTCAGTAATGAACTTTTGAGCCGACAATTTTAATAGGAGCATTATCTGATATTCAGTTAATAATTAGTGGCGGATAAAAATTTTCAAAAAAATTCCAATTTTTTTTTACAGTAATTATCTTTATTTATTTCAGTCATTATGGTATACAATTTGATCATTAATTTATTAAATAAAAATTACATTAATTATTCACTCCCAATCCCAAGTAAAATATGAAAAGTTTTAAAATTCAACAAATGGTTCCTAAATATATCTTTAATAAGCCTAAAATTTATAGAACTCATTTTCGGATCACCGTTTATTTTAAAGTAATATCAATTTAAATTTAACTTGCTTAATATCAATCAGAACATCAATGAGTATTACAATTATTTAATATTTATTTTTAATATACTTTATTTGTATATAGATATGTTTTAAATAATAATTATTATTTTTACATAATTAATTTCTAACAATTATATCATAAATTATATTTCAAGTCATATATATATTTATTTAAATATATACATATCTATTTACAATTAGTTATTCGTGAATCATCGGAAATAGTCAAAGGGTAATTTGAATATATGAACATAGTTTCCAAAGTTTTCGAGACTCAACATTACAGACTTTACTTATCGTGTCGGAAACATATAAAGATTAAGTTTAAATTTGGTCAGAAATTTCCGGATCGTCACATGTAGCTTTGCAAGATGCAATGGCGGCTTCTCTCTATCACCCACTTCGTATTGGTAATGATCACTTTTCTTTCGAGTTATCGTCTTGTATGTATGCGGGCGATGTGATTTTCATAGGGGAATGGAATGACACAAATATCGAAAATTTAGTTATCATTTTGACGTGTTTCTTCTCTGTCTTGGGATTAAAAATGAATCCTCAAAAATCTGTGCTTTATGGTTTTGGCGTACCTCATATCTCGGTCTCGGCTGCTGCAAACAGAATTGGGTGTGCAGATGCGACGAGTCCTTTTACCCACCTTGGCCTGCCAGTGGGTCGAAACACGCATAAAGCTGAAAGTGGGGATCCTATTTTGGATAAAGCAAAAAAACATCTTGCCTCATGGAAATCAAACCTTATCTCGATGGGCAGAAGACTCACTCTTATTAAATCGGTACTCGGATCGGTAGGCACTTATTGCATGTCGATGTTTAGAGCTCCCAAGAAAGTTATTGACAAGCTAGAATCGTTGAGAGCTTCCTTTTTCTGGGGTGAAAAAGATAATGCACGTAAAATACATTGGGTTAAGTGGAGGTTGATCCTTAATCCTTTAGATCATGGTGGTCTCGGTGTGCCTAGCCTTAATTCACTTAACTTGGCTCTTGTCTATAAATGGAAGTGGAGGTTCGTATCGGATAAGAGTGCAAGCTGGGCTCAACTAATCACGGATATACATGGATCAAGTCAAGGCGCTAATATTCCATGTGCTTCTAACGCTCACAGGACATGGGCTTCCATTTCAAAAACTATTGATTTACTTCACTCTCATTACTTACTAGATGCTTCACTGCTTCGACTGAACATAGGAAATGGCTCCACGGCTAAATTCTAGTTCGACCCGTGGCACAATGGGCTCCCTTTTTCATCATGTTTTCCTAGACTTCTAGCGCTTGATTCTTATAACAACTCATCTGTTGCTGATCGATTGGTCAATAATACATGGAGCTATTTTTGGAGAAGAAGCCCTCGGTATGGTATTGAGGTGGAGAATCTACAACAACTTAATCAAATTCTTAATTCGGTTACATTATCGCAAACTCGTGATTATTGGACTTGGAACGGTGACCTTTTCTCTATTTCAAAGGCTCACAAGCTCATTGATAAGCATGATTTGTCTCCTCGTGTTAATGTCACAAAGTGGTGCAATCAAGCTCCTATAAAAATCAACATATTCATATGGCGCTTAAAGCTTTGCAGGCTCGCGACGAAGAAAAATCTTATTGCTCGTGGTATAGATATCGAGGATCCAGGATGCTGTTTGTGTGAGGAAACTTTTGAAGATGAAAATCATATCTTCCTACATTGTGACACTAGCTGCGACAACCCGAAAATTTCTGAACAAATTTAAACTTGATCTTTATATGTTTCTGACACGATAAGCAAAGTCTATAATGTTGAAATCTCAAAAACTTTGAACTGTGTTCATGTATTCATTTACCTTTCGACTGTTCTCGACGATTCACGAACCATTATGTGTAAATAGATATGTATAAATATATACATACGTGTGAGTACTAAATTGAGAAATATTAACAAAACATTAAACGATTTGATTGACAGGTAAACATATTGGGAAATCTATTTTATGACATGTAAACGTTAGCAAAATAATAAACGTATAATGTTATACTTATTCGTTATAGATAAACGTCTACGTAATAAAACGTGTTATGTGAAACGTATATATATATATATATATATATATATATATATATATATATATATATATATATATATATATATATATATATATATATATATATATATATATATATATATATATATATGTGACAAGATATAATATTTATTTAATTATATAACTATTTAATTATATTTATCTTTCTTATAATAAAGATTCTAAATAATATTAATTGATATATTTTAATAAATATTGAGAAGACGATTTATAGAAGCAAATGACCAAAACACTTGAATGATTATGATTACACTTCAAGTAATATAGTTATTAGTGAATTAAAAATAATTATTGTTAAAGGTACACATCACGTAACGTAAAGTGTTAGTTTTCTAAGCGTACGAACATGCGTTCGAGAAACCGAAACCGCGACTTGAGTCGAATGTCATCGTACAAATCATCAGAACTAAAACTATAAACAAACTATGCATGTAAATATTATATAATATATAATATATAAATAATTATATAAATTAAATATATAATATTATATTATAAAACGAGTGTTGGCAAGACTTTTGGTACATATGTGAGCTGGAAGAGGCAGCCATGCAATCGCATGGCATTTGCCTTACTGAACCATGCGATCGCATGGTATGATTGGTGAGGCCAAGTCTTTATATTTCGCTCGAATTCATTTTGTGATTCGTTCATTTTCATTCACTCGCAAACACACATATACTCCCTCTGTATTACTATATTTATTATTTATATTAATATTAAGATTAATATTATTAGTAATAATATTTTTATTAGAAGTATTAGTATTATTATTACATAAAATACTACGACGAGGTTCTGCTCGCGTGTTTTCAAAACAAGTTTTTCGAGAGGGATAGAGCTAAGGAAATTATGGGTTATAGCCATGGAGGTTATGGGTATGGTTCGGGGTATGCTCGTGAGGTCAATCTAATGTTTATCATCTCCGTTGCGTCTACGTACTTTCCTGCAATATTGAATCACAATATTGATACGTGAGCACTCCTAACTTAACTTTTATATATTGTTAGTGTATCCCTGACTAGTGCTCGAGTATATTTGATTATGCATGCTTGTACGCTTATTGTAGTCGTTAGATAGCTTATGATGAATCCTGAATTTGATACATATGCGATTGAGAAAAGGTATATGATATGCATGTCGTTGGAAAGCTGACGAAAAATTAAGAACTTTTCATTTAGAACTCCTGTGATTTCGATGAATGGAAGATATGGTCAACTGAATTTTAGTATTAATATTAAAATGATTATTATTATTGTTACTATTGTTATTATTATTATTATCATCTAATAGTTATTATTATTATTATTATCGTTATCGTTATCGTTATTATTATTATTATTATTATTATTATTATTATTATTATTATTATTATTATTATTATTATTATTATTATCATTAAAATAATTATTAGTATTATCATTAGTATTATTATAATTAGTACCATTATCATAAAAACCGATATAGTACCAACTAATTATTATGATTAATATCTTTATCATTATTATGAATGCGATATAAAAGAGAACTAAAAGCTATTAAACAAATCGATTAGAAAATAATGGGTAACGACCCTCATTTTTCCATTCTATACTTTTCCTTATTAAATGCCCAACAATACAATTAAACTTAATAATTAAACTTTAATCGATAAATTATTAAGTGTTAGGAATTATAAAATACGATAATTAACTTTGTACATTAATTGACAAGTTAATAAAAGTAATAAGTTAATTACTCTTTGTGAACAAATAAATAACTTTAAGACTTGTGTACTAATTAATAAGTCAACATGGATAATTAAGGGGTAATTAAGCTAAATTAAAGTGCAAGGTTTAAAGTGAAAATATTAAACCCTAATCTCCCTAAACCCTAGCCGATTTTTAGAGGGTAAAATTACCCTCATACCCTCCAAAATTTCGGCCCAAATCACCAACCCTAACCCCTTTTCCAAGTTAGACTTGTTCCCTAAGTAATTCCTTATAAAACCCTAATTCTAGAATAATCCTAACACTCCTATAAATAGGGACCTAGGCTAAACCATTCCATGTACCAAATCACAAACAAATCCCTCACTCAAATCTCTCTCTCCCTCTCTTGATTTCGGCCCCAAAAACCGAAATCCACCACCACACCATCGAAATCCTTGAGGGTTTCCAAGTAATCTACAAGTGTTCTTCGCGTTCTTCGTGATCTTCAAGAATCGTCAAGGTGTTCTTCAAGATAATCAAGGCTTTGATCTTTCATCTTCATCGAGTTCTTCTTTTCTTTGTTAATCTTCTTGGATCTTCAAAGGTATAATATAAAACCCTAAACTATTTCCTTAATTCTTTGATCTTTGTTTTAATCTATATTTATATAAATTCATAAACACATAAACATAAGAACAAACCTAGATCTACATGTAAATATATATATATATATATATATATATATATATATATATATATATATATATATATATATACATGTGTGTATGTGTCGACTAGAAAAAAAAAAGGAAGGAAGTTTTGATCTTTAAAACCCTAGGTACACTTAGAAGATTTTTTAGTGTTTAATTAAGGAAACAAAATAAACTTATATATATATACATATAAATCGACATACATATATATACTTGAAAAAAAAATTGAATATATATATATATATATATATATATATATATATATATACACACGACTTCACATACATATATAAATACTAAAACCCTAAACCCTAATTACACCTAAACTATACTACTTTAATCAAAACCCTAGTTTATTAAAAACCCTAATTAATAAGTAAACCCTAGACATTTATGAAACCCTAGAACATTAATTGCTAAACCCTAGTTATTAATTACTACTTTAACTAACCCTAATTAATAAAACCCTAATACTATTAATTAACATATATACACTATTACTATTATTAGCACCTATAACCTACTACTTATATTGTAACACATAAAAATCTTTTTGGGATATGTATTAGAGATGTATAGATCTTCGAACTTTCTTGACGAATGGTTTCTACGAAACTCTAGGCGGAAGGGTTTGGATTTCCGATTTAAAGGGTCCTATAGCTCAAGCCCCTAGACCTGAAATGGCCATTCGAAGGGAAATGGGTGATTGGAAGCTTATCTAATACGACAAGTATCCTAAAATGGAAAACACTCTTTAAGTAGAAACTTTCTAAGTATATAAACTTACTAAAATAGGGAACCTACTAAAATAGGAAACTTTCTAAAAATGGAAACTTTCTAAAAATAGAAACTTACTAGGAATAGAAACTTAGTGAAACAAACTATACATAAACACGTACTTAAACTCAAACATGGGCAAAACACTTAACTACTCTTAAATGTCAATAGTTTGACTTTCCTGCTCACTCGTTCAACTTTCTATTCCGAGGAATAACTCTCTCTCTCTCTCTACTTACTAAGGTGAACTTCATAGCCCCATTTGCTATTGTGCACAACTTACTTACTTTACTTGGGGTGAGACACATGTTGTTTTTACTTTTTACACTTTAGACACAAGTACCAAACTGTTAAACTATGCTGTACCCGGCTATGTCTGACTAAGTCCCTACAGTGATATTTTTAATTGCTGCGGCATGCTTAATTATTGGGGGTAGGCCTATCGGGAGTAACGTCTCCGATACATTTGACTAAGTCTTTGTATTACTTGATAATGAAATTAAAACCGACAAGGACAGGCACAACTTGTCATGGGGCAAACTTGAACGTTTAGTCTAAATATCACGCTTTGGCATAACTTTTTGATCCTGCGGGAGATCAACTTTACAAACTAAATCTTGTGGTCTAAAACAACGGTCAAACTTTTGTTAAACCTATGAAGTTCACTCAACCTTTTTGGTTGACACTTTAGCATGTTTTGTCTCAGGTGCTGTTTGATTCAAGCTTACTTATCTACTGCTTATGTGATGCTACTTGGACATAGGATCAAGAGATTATCGCATTTATTACTATTGCATTTAAACAATTACTTTATTCCTTTGTAACGACATTTCATTTTCTGCTGCGTACTCATTGAAGTTAATTTTCTCATTTAGTATTGTTCTCATTATTATAATATGTTGGTATATTTTGATATTAAGTCACATTTCGCCCAGATCCTAAATGGGGGGGTGTCACAGATTGGTATCAGAGCTGATTTAATGCGCTTATTAGCGGATTAATCGTAGAGGGGGTTCTCACAGTGTTACTTGTGACGAAGCATTGGATCTTGCCCCTCGCGAGTCTTTTAAGTTGGCCATTTTACCGAGAGGTTAGCCGTAAAATCAGTGTCTGAGGTACACTTAGTGGTCACGAAAGAACGGCACTAAGTGGGATGAAAAATTCCCCACTCTGCGACACAGAGCATCACAGATTGGTATCAGAGCATAACCAGACTGTTATAGAGAACCATGATTGCATTTTTATGTGTACCTTATGTGTTAGCTAGGGTGCCTTAGCAATTTAGGAAACTATAACCTTTCCTGCCTTAGACTTTAAAGCACTTAGGATTCCCCTATAATCTTAACATTTATTCTTTCCTAAACTTGACTAAAAGATTCTAATCAAAGTCTCTTTCCTAATGATAGGATGTCAAGCTCAAGCGTTAACAAGCCTAACAAGGCAATTCACAACCCTACTACCGAAGTAGGTGTTGGACACTCTGAAACATCAATACATGTTCGAAGTCCTTCTGACAGTCCTGCTTCACCAAACTATAGTCCAAATACTCTGCGAAATTCACAAAGGTCTCCTCAATATTATCCAACTCCGAGAATCGAAGATAAAGGAAAACGTCATGAAGAAGCTGGTCCATCAAGGAAGAGAGCCCGGACTCCTTCTTATAATGATGCTGCTAAGTATGAGGGTTTGCTTCACCACATGGTGAGAGTGGAGGTCCGTATGGATGAGAAGGACCACGAAATTAAGAAGTTGGTGGAGGAAAATGTTGAACTAAGAAAAGAATTAAGGCTCCTAAAGTACGAGGAAGAACGCAACACTCGTTGGGGGAAGCAATCACTTGCTCATCTCCAGGAGGATGTTAACTTCCAAATGAAAATGGAGAGAAGTCGAGTCGACAAACAACTTGCCTTAAGGAAGAACGCAACTGTTAACAAGTGATTGCTTCTAAAGTTGTTGGAATTGCTCACCAATGCCGTTAACAGTCGTGTTACCAATCTTTACGACAATCTCGAATATCTCTACGAAAAGCAAAAAGGGAAGAACGAGCGATATGATAAGTTTATCAACGAGTCTCTCGACTCTCAAACCGAAAGGCTAGAGAAACTTGTGAAGGATAACATGGAAAAAGTGATGAAGCAGTTTGAGGACGAGAAGAAGAAATATAAAGACTATTTCAATCTTAATATTCTTTAGTTATCTTTCCTATTTTTTCATCTATGTAAAGGCTATGCCTTAAAACTATTTCTATTTCCGAATCATGTAATAAAAAGGCTTATTTAATGCCTCGTTCCTTAATAATATAAAGTGTTTTATATATATATCATGTGATATCAATGTTTATCTTATTCCTACTTGTAATTTCTCAACCCTATAATTTGTTAACTTATCCGACTTATGTTCACTTATGTAGCGACATCATGGTTCGTCCAGCTGCACCTACTGTTAACAATATCGTATTGACTACTGAGCAATTCCAACAACTACTCACTGCCGCACAAGGCAACAATCAAGCTAACAATGTTAATCCTCAACCGAAACCTTGTTCCTACAAGGATTTTTCAAACAGTCACCCTCCTGCGTTCAAAGGAAATGAAGAAGCTGTCAAGCTAGTTCGCTGGTTCGAGAAGATGGAATCTATTTTCCGTATTTGCAACTGTGGAGATCGATCGAGTAAAGTATGCCACTAGCTCATTAGGTGATAATGCTTTAACTTGGTGGTCAGCTCATGCCAAGTCTGTAGGGATTGACAATGCTAATGCAATTCCATGGGACGAACTCAAAAGCATGATGGTCAACAAATTCTGCCCTCGAAGTCAAGTCCAGAAGCTTGAAGCTGAGTTCTGGGAACTCAAGGTCAAGGGTACTGATATTGAGAACTATACCAATCGTTATTTGGAACTTTCTACTCTATGTCCTGAGATGTTTCCTACTGAAGCTAGAAGAATTGAGCGTTATATTGAAGGTCTTCCCGAGGATGTTCAAGGGAATGTTATAGCTGCCGAGAAGGTTACTCTGGATAATGTGATTCTTATGGCACAAATCTAATGTTGGCCAAGAGAAGAAGAGCGTCGGCTAATAAGCAGGTTGAAACCAAGGGTAATGATGGTAAGAGGAAGTTTGAGCCATCTCAAGGTTCGGCTCAGAATGATAATAAGAAGCCTGCGGATAACACAAGGTTGAATTATAAGGGTACTTATCCTTTCTGTATTCGTTGTGAGAGGCATCACCCGGGGAAGTGTACTGCGATTTGTGCGTTGTGTAAGAAAGTGGGACACGTTGCTAAGAAGTGTAAGACTCCTCTGAAGGATAAGGCTATTGTTCCAGCCAAAGCTCCTCCAACCTGCTATACTTGTGGAGAAAAGGGACACATTAGTCCTAATTGTCCTAAGAAGAAGGATAATCCAGCTACTGGAGCTAATACTACTGCTGCGAAGGGTCATGCGTTTGTTATAACTGCTGCTGAAGCCCGAGATGAAGATGAAGTTATCACGGGTACGTATCTTGTCGATAATTGTTATGCAACTATTTTGTTCGATACTGGTGCCGATAGAAGTTACGTGTCTAGTGATTTTTGTACCCTATTTACTGAAATACCTCAACCCTTAGAAACTAAATGATATGTAGAAGTAGCCAATGGAAGGATCATACAAGTCGATAAAATCTATAAAAACTGCAACCTAATCTTAGCCGATAAGGAATTTAAGATAGACCTTTTGCCGGTCGAGCTCGGAAGTTTTGACGTCGTAGTTGGAATGGATTGGTTACGTCAATTACATGCTGTTATCATGTGTTACGATAAAAATGTTCATGTTCCATTGGGAAATGGAGAGACTCTCATCATCCAAGGTGAAAAGAGTGGTTCCAATCTCAACATCATCTCCTGTATTAAAACTCGCAAATACCTTATGAAAGGTTATCCAGCTATTCTAGCTCACGTTAAGATGATTGAATTGAAAGAGAAGCGTATTGAAGATGTACCAGTAGTTAAAGACTTTCCCGATGTGTTTCCCAAAGATCTTCCTGGTCATCCACGTCCTCGATAAGTTGAATTTCAAATTGATTTAACTCCCGGTGCTGCTCCTATTGCTAAAGTGTCGTATCGTTTAGCACCCTCCGAGATGAAGGAATTATCCAACCAACTCCAAGAACTATTGGATAAAGGTTTCATTCGTCCTAGCTCGTCCCCATGGGGAGCTCCTATTCTGTTTGTTAAGAAGAAAGATGGTACGTTAAGGATGTGCATTGATTATCTCGAACTTAACAAGCTTACTATCAAGAACCGTTATCCGTTGCCACGTATTGATGATCTATTTGACCAACTTCAAGGGTCAAGCGTCTATTAAAAAATTGATTTGAGATCTGGTTATCACCAACTCCAAGTCAAGGAATCCGATATTCCTAAGACTGCTTTTTGTACTTGATATGGACATTATGAATTCTGTGTCATGCCTTTTGGTTTGACCAATGCTCCTGCTGTATTCATGGATCTTATGAATCGTGTCTGCAAGCCTTACATCGATAAATTCGTTATTATGTTCATTGATGATATTTTGATCTATTCCAAGAGTGAGAAAGAACATGAGCAACATTTGCGTATGATTCTTAAACTCTTAAGAAAGGAACAACTCTATGCTAAATTTTCTAAGTGAGAGTTTTGGCTCAAAACGGTACAATTCCTTGGACATGTTGTTGATAGAGACGGAATACATGTCGATCCAGCTAAGATTACTGTTATTCAGAACTGGGAGATACCAAAGACTGCGAAGCATATTTGCCAATTTTTGGGACTTTCCGGTTACTATCGAAGGTTCATAAAAGATTTTTCTCTCATAGCTAAACCTCTTACGAAGCTAACTCAAAAAGGGAAGAAATTTGAGTGGTCCGAAGAACATGAATATGCTTTCAAGATTCTGAAGGAGAAATTGACCACAGCCCTGATTCTATCTTTACCTTAAGGTACTGACGACTTTGTTGTTTACTGCGATGCTTCGAAGCAAGGCTTTGTTGTGTTCTAATGCAACGTGAAAAAGTTATTGCCTACGCATCTAGGCAGTTGAAGAAACATGAAGAGAATTATACCACACATGACCTTGAGTTAGGTACCGTGGTATTTGCATTAAAGATATGGAGACATTATTTGTATGGTACCCATTTTACAGTGTACACTGATCATAAAAGTCTTCGACACATCTTTGATCAAAAACAGCTGAACATGAGGCAAAGCCGATGGCTCGAGTTATTGAACGATTATCACTGTGAGCTAAAATATCATCATGGCAAGGCGAATCTAGTTGCCGATGCCCTTAGTCGAAAAGACGATGTTAAACGTGTTTGTGCTCTAAACCTGAAAATCAAATCAAATCTTATCTCACGAATCTGTGAAGCTCAATTAAAAGCCATTAAACCGACACTTATCGAAGGTGAAGGACCCATTGGTTTTGAGAACCAACTTCAAGTGAAAGCTAATGGTACACGGTACTTTGGCAACAGGATTTGGGTTCCTCGTTTCGATAATCTTCGCAAACTAGTCTTGGATGAAGCACATAAGACTAGATATTCTATTCATCCCGGTTCCGGTAAAATGTATCACGATGTGAAGCAATTCTACTGGTGGCCTAACATGAAAGCCGAAATTGCTACTTATGTTAGTAAGTATCTTACTTGTTTGAAGGTCAAAGCTGAACATCAAAAGCCTTCTAGTCTATTGACACAACCCGATATTCCGCAGTGGAAGTGGGAATGTATCACTATGGACTTTGTTACTAAGTTACCTAAGATTGCGAACGGTAACGATACTATTTGGATCGTAGTTGATCGTCTTACTAAATCTGCACATTTCATACCGATCAAGGAAATTGACAAGATGAAGAGATTAGCACAGCTTTATATTAAAGAAATCGTCTCACGTCATGGTGCTCCTATTTCGATTATTTCTGATCGCGACAGTCGATCCGTTTCCAGATTCTGGAAAACTTTACAATCTGCTCTTGGAACTCAACTCGACATGAGTACAGCTTATCATCCCCAAACTGATGGTCAAAGTGAACGGACTATTCAAACCATGGAAGATATGCTACGTGCTTGTGCAATCGATTTCGGCAAAGGATGAGATAGACATCTACCTTTGGTTGAATTTTCTTACAACAACAGTTATCACTCTAGCATTAAAGCTACACCTTTTAAAGCTTTATATGGATGAAAGTGTAGATCCCCTCTGTGTTGGGATGAACTTGAGGACATGCATTTAACTGGTCCTGAAATTATCCACGAAACTACCGAAAAGATCGTTCAGATTAAGCAACGTTTAGAAACTGCCCGTAGCCGACAAAAGAGCTATGCCGATAAGAAACGAAAAGACATCGAATACCAAGTTGGTGATAAATTCATGTTGAAAGTATCCACTTGGAAAGGTGTTGTCCACTTCGGTAAGCGAAGTAAACTCAGTCCACGATATGTAGGACCTTTCACAATCACTGAAAGAGTCGGTCCCATGGAATATCGATTAGAACTACCAACCGAACTCAGTCAAGTACATGATGTGTTTCATGTCTCAAATCTTAAACGGTGTCTTGCTGATGACACACTCGTTATTCCTCTGGATGATGTCCGCATTGATGAGCAAATGCACTTTGTTGAAGAACCTATAGAAATCATGGAAGGAGAGGTCAAACAAACGCGTAAAAGCAACATACCTATCGTTAAAGTCTGGTGGAATTCGCGTAGAGGCCCCGAATATATCTGGGAACGCAAAGACCACATGAAACGGAAATATCCCCATCTCTTCTCAACTGCTGATGCAAACGAGGAAACTACCTAAAAACTTCGGGACGAAGTTTTCAATAACGGGGAGGTACTATAACGACCCTCATTTTTCCATTCTATACTTTTCCTTATTAAATGCACAACAATACAATTAAACTTAATAATTAAAATTTAATCGATAAATTATTAAGTGTTAGGAATTATAAAATACGATAATTAACTTTGTACATTAATTGACAAGTTAATAAAAATAATAAGTTAATTAGTCTTTGTGAACAAATAAATAACTTTAAGACTTGTGTACTAATTAATAAGTAAACATGGATAATTAAGGGGTAATTAAGCTAAATTAAAGTGCAAGGTTTAAAGTGAAAATATTAAACCCTAATCTCCCTAAACCCTAGCCGATTTTTAGAGGGTAAAATTACCCTCATACCCTCCAAAATTTCGGCCCAAATCACCAACCCTAACCCCTTTTCCAAGTTAGACTTGTTCCCTAAGTAATTTCTTATAAAACCCTAATTCTAGAATAATCCTAACACTCCTATAAATTGGGATCTAGGCTAAAATATTCCATGTACCAAATCACAAACAAATCCCTCACTCAAATCTCTCTCTCTCCCTCTCTTAATTTCGGCCCCAAAAACCAAAATCCACCACCACACCATCGAAATCCTTGAGGGTTTCCAAGTAATCTTCAAGTGTTCTTCGCGTTCTTCGTGATCTTCAAGAATCTTCAAAGTGTTCTTCAAGATATTCAAGGCTTTGATCTTTCATCTTCATCGATTTCTTCTTTTCTTTGTTAATCTTCTTGGATCTTCAAAGGTATAATATAAAACCCTAAACTATTTCCTTAATTCTTTGATCTTTGTTTTAATCTATATTTATATAAATTCATAAACACATAAACATAAGAACAAACCTAGATCTACATGTAAAATATATATATATATATATATATATATATATATATATATACATGCGTGTGTATGTGTCGACTAGAAAAAAAAAAGAAGGAAGGAAGTTTTGATCTTTAAAACCCTAGGTACACTTAGAAGATTTGTTAGTGTTTAATTAAGGAAACAAAATAAACTTATATATATATATATATATATATATATATATATATATATATATATATATATACATATAAATTGACATACATATATATACTTGTAAAAAAAAAATTTGTATACATATATATATATATATATATATATACACACACACACACGACTTCACATACATATATATATATATATATATATATATATATATATATATATATATATATATATATATATACTAAAACCCTAAACCCTAATTACACCTAAACTATACTACTTTAATCAAAACCCTAGTTTATTAAAAACCCTAATTAATAAGTAAACCCTAGACATTTATGAAACCCTAGAACATTAAATAATAAACCCTAGTTATTAATTACTTCTTTAACTAACCCTAATTAATGAAACCCTAATACTATTAATTAACATGTATACACTATTACTATTATTAGCACCTATAACCTACTACTTATATTGTAACACATAAAAACCTTTTTGGGATATGTATTAGAGATGTATAGATCTCCGAACTTTCTTGACGAATGGTTTCTACGAAACTCTAGGCAGAAGCATTTGGATATCCGATTTAAAGGGTCCTATAGCTCAAGCCCCTAGACCTGAAATGGCCATTCGAAGGGAAAAGGGTGATTGGAAGCTTATCTAATACGACAAGTATCCTAAAATGGAAAACACTCTTTAAGTAGAAACTTTCTAAGTATATAAACTTACTAAAATAGGGAACCTACTAAAATAGGAAACTTTCTAAAAATGGAAACTTTCTAAAAATAGTAACTTACTAGGAATAGAAACTTAGTGAAACAAACTATACATAAACACGTACTTAAACTCAAACATGGGCAAAACACTTAACTACTCTTAAATGTCAATAGGTTGACTTTCCTGCTCACTCGTTCAACTTTTTATTCCGAGGAATAACTCTCTCTCTCTCTCTCTACTTACTAAGGTGAACTTCATAGCCCCACTTTCTATTGTGCACAACTTACTTACTTTACTTGGGGTGAGACACATGCTGTTTTTACTTTTTACACTTTAGACACAAGTACCAAACTATTAAACTATGCTATACCCGGCTATGTCTGACTAAGTCCCTACAGTGATATTTTTAATTGCTGCGGCATGCTTAATTATTGGGGGTAGGCCTATCGGGAGTAACGTCCCCGATACATTTGACTAAGTCTTTGTATTACTTGATAATGAAATTAAAACCGACAAGGACAGGCACAACTTGTCATGGGGCAAACTTGAACGTTTAGTTTAAATATCACGCTTTGGCATAACTTTTTGATCCTGCGGGAGATCAACTTTACAAACTAAATCTTGTGGTCTAAAACAACGGTCAAACTTTTGTTAAACCTATGAAGTTCACTCAACCTTTTTGGTTGACACTTTAGCATGTTTTGTCTCAGGTGCTGTTTAATTCAAGCTTACTTATCTACTGCTTATGTGATGCTACTTGGACATAGGATCAAGAGATTATCGCATTTATTACTATTGCATTTAAACAATTACTTTATTCCTTTGTAACAACATTTCATTTTCCGCTGCGTACTCATTGAAGTTAATTTTCTCATTTAGTATTGTTCTCATTATTATAATATGTTGGTATATTTTGATATTAAGTCACATTTCGCCCAGGCCCTAAATGGGGGTGTGATAGTATGATTATCATGATGAAATTAAAATATTGTAAGATATTAATTTAAGTGAAAAATATTGTTTTCATTATTTTTATTGTTATTATTAAAAGTATTATTAATATTAAAACTATTATTTTACTAAAATTATCATTTTTAATAGAAATATCATTGTTATTATAAGATATCATTATTATTATCATTTTAGTATTATTATTGATTATCATTTTGAATAGAATTATTATCTTTATAAAATATTATTATTATTACTGTTAATATTAAAAAGTATCGTTATTATTATCATTAATAGAATTATCATTTATCATAATTAATAACATCTTTAGTAAATATAATTATTGTTATTATTATTAGTAGAATAACAATAATTATTATTATTATAATATAACTTTTACTTATTATTATCAATATTATTTATTCAAATAAATATGGGATGCAAATATTTTTTTTACCACGCGTAATATAATTACATTAATAATACCTATCACTATAGTTTTACGATATTAATTGAACTTCATAAATTTTATTACTTAAGATATATAAAAATATATTTTTATCATATATAAACTTTAATATAAATTTTTATTATTTACTTTAATAAAATCTGATAAATATATTTAAAACGAGTATATTTATAATAAACATGTATAGATTTTGGGAAGACATTTTAGAGTCAAATTGACTTTTGTTGACTTTGCATGATAAACTCGAGCATTAGGATTGTGATACACTACGACTTGACCTAAATTGTTAGACAGATATTGACCAACATATAAATATATATACTTAATATATGTTCGAGAATCCAAGACCAACCTTGCACTTTTTCAATGCCATCATATGTATTTTTACTACGAAATACAGTATTGTGAGTTTCATTTGCTCCCTTTTTAAATGCTTTTGCAATATATATTTTTGGGACTGAGAATACATGCGCTGTTTTTATAAATATTTTACGAAATAGACACAAGTAATCGAAACTACATTCTACTCATTTGATTCGGGTGCGGGTATGAAAGCCGATGTTGCTAAATACGTAGGAGAATGTTTGACGTGTTCTAAGGTCAAAGCTGAGCATCAGAAACCATCAGGTCTACTTCAACAACCCGAAATCCTAGAATGGAAATGGGAAAACATTACCATGGATTTCATCACTAAATTGCCAAGGACTGCAAGTGGTTTTGATACTATTTGGGTAATAGTTGATCGTCTCACCAAATCAGCACACTTCCTGCCAATAAGACATGACAAGATGGAGAAGTTAGCACGACTGTATTTGAAGGAAGTCGTCTCCAGACATGGAATACCAATCTCTATTATCTCTGATAGGGATGGCAGATTTATTTCAAGATTCTGGCAGACATTACAGCAAGCATTAGGAACTCGTCTAAACATGAGTACTGCCTATCATCCACAAACTGATGGCCAGAGCGAAAGGACGATACAAACGCTTGAAGACATGCTACGAGCATGTGTTATTGATTTCGGAAATAGTTGGGATCGACATCTACCGTTAGCAGAATTTTCCTACAACAACAGCTACCATTCAAGCATTGAGATGGCGCCGTTTGAAGCACTTTATGGTAGAAAGTGCAGGTCTCCAATTTGTTGGAGTGAAGTGGGGGATAGACAGATTACGGGTCCGGAGATTATACAAGAAACTACCGAGAAGATCATCCAAATTCAACAACGGTTGAAAACCGCCCAAAGTCGACAAAAGAGCTACGCTGACATTAAAAGAAAAGATATAGAATTTGAAATTGGAGAGATGGTCATGCTTAAAGTTGCACCTTGGAAAGGCGTTGTTCGATTTGGTAAACGAGGGAAATTAAATCCAAGGTATATTGGGCCATTCAAGATTATTGATCGTGTCGGACCAGTAGCTTACCGACTTGAGTTACCTCAACAACTCGCGGCTGTACATAACACTTTCCACGTCTCGAATTTGAAGAAATGTTTTGCTAAAGAAGATCTCACTATTCCGTTAGATGAAATCCAAATCAACGAAAAACTCCAATTCATCGAAGAACCTGTCGAAATAATGGATCGTGAGGTTAAAAGACTTAAGTAAAACAAGATACCAATTGTTAAGGTCCGATGGAATGCTCGTAGAGGACCCGAGTTCACCTGGGAGCATGAAGATCAGATGAAGAAGAAATACCCGCATCTATTTCCAGAAGATTCGTCAACACCTTCAACAGCTTAAAATTTCGGGACGAAAATTATTTAACGGGTAGGTACTGTAGTGACCCGAACTTTTCCATGTTTATATATATTAATTGAGATTGATATTTACATGATTAAATGTTTCCAACATGTTAAGCAATCAAACTTGTTAAGACTTGATAAATTGAAATATGTTTCATATAGACAATTGACCACCCAAGTTAACCGGCGATTCACGAATGTTAAAACTTGTAAAAATGACATGACGATATATATATGGATATACATATGGTTAACATGAGATTATGATAAGTAAGTATCTCCATAAGTATATTAACAATGAGTTATATACATATAAACAAGACTACTAACTTAAGGATTTCGAAACGAGACATATATGTAACGATTATCGTTGTAACGACATTTAAATGTATATATATCATATTAAGATATATTAATATATCATAATATCATGATAATATAATAATTTAACATCTCATTAGATATAATAAACAATGGGTTAACAACATTAATTGAGATCGTTAACTTAAAGGTTTCAAAACAACACTTACATGTAACGACTAACGATGACTTAACGACTCAGTTAAAATGTATATACATGTAGTGTATTTAGATGTATTAAAATACTTTTGGAAGACTTCAAGATATATATCAAAACACTCATACTTAACGAAAATAGTTACAGTTACTTTCCCATTCTTTTCTTTCATCAAGAATTCTAGTCGTATTCTTACCCGTATTATACACAGCTTCAAAACGTACTTACTATGAGTATATACCAATAGGAACTAGCATGGGATTCCACTCTTGATTATGTCATGTATGACTAATCAATTTTAACTTCTACCATGAGCTAGTCAACTAACTAGAACTCCTTTTAACCCCACTCACCACTCACCAATTACCACTCATCATTCACTCCATTTCACTTCCAATTCTCTTTCTAATTCTCTCTCAACACACACACACACTATTATGAACGTATTTTTCCAGTAGTTAATCATCATCTTCATCAAAAATTACTTCAAGAATCAAGCTATAATCATCATAGGAAGAACACTTCAAGAACACTTCAAAAATCCCTTCAAGTTTACTAATTTACTTCCAAGCTTTCTAATCCATTCCAAGTAATCATCTAAGATCAAGAAACCTTTGTTATATACAGTAGGTTATCTTTCTTATTCAAGGTAATATTCATATTCAAACTTTGATTCAATTTCTATAACTATAAACTATCTTAATTCGAGTAAAAATCTTACTTGAACTTGTTTTTGTGTCATGATCCTACTTCAAGAACTTTCAAGCCATCCAAGATCCTTTGAAGCTAGATCATTTATTGTCACTTCCAGTAGGTTTACCTACTAAACTTGAGGTAGTAATGATGTTCATAACATCATTCGATTCTTACATATAAAACTATCTTATTCGAAGGTTTAAACTCGTAATCACTAGAACATAGTTTAGTTAATTCTAAACTTGTTCGCAAACAAAAGTTAATCCTTCTAACTTGACTTTTAAAATTAACTACACACATGTTCTATATCTATATGATATGCTAACTTAATGATTTAAAACCTGGAAACACGAAAAACACCGTAAAACCGGATTTACGCCGTCGTAGTAACACCGCGGGCTGTTTTGGGTTAGTTAATTAAAAACTATGATAAACTTTGATTTAAAAGTTGTTATTCTGAGAAAATGATTTTTATTATGAACATGAAACTATATCCAAAAATTATGGTTAAACTCAAAGTGGAAGTATGTTTTCTAAAATGGTCATCTAGACGTCGTTCTTTCGACTGAAATGACTACCTTTACAAAAACAACTTGTAACTTATTTTTCCGACTATAAACCTATACTTTTTCTGTTTAGATTCATAAAATAGAGTTCAATATGAAACCATAGCAATTTGATTCACTCAAAACGGATTTAAAATGAAGAAGTTATGGGTAAAACAAGATTGGGTAATTTTTCTCATTTTAGCTACGTGAAAATTGGTAACAAATCTATTCCAACCATAATTTAATCAACTTGTATTGTATATTATGTAATCTTGAGATACCATAGACACGTATACAATGTTTCGACCTATCATGTCGACACATCTATATATATTTCGGAACAACCATAGACACTCTATATGTGAATGTTGGAGTTAGCTATACAGGGTTGAGGTTGATTCCAAAATATATATAGTTTGAGTTGTGATCAATACTGAGATACGTATACACTGGGTCGTGGATTGATTCAAGATAATATTTATCGATTTATTTCTGTACATCTAACTGTGGACAACTAGTTGTAGGTTACTAACGAGGACAGCTGACTTAATAAACTTAAAACATCAAAATATATTAAAAGTGTTGTAAATATATTTTGAACATACTTTAATATATATGTATATATTGTTATAGGTTCGTGAATCAACAGTGGCCAAGTCTTACTTCTCGACGAAGTAAAAATCTGTGAAAGTGAGTTATAGTCCCACTTTTAAAATCTAATATTTTTGGGATGAGAATACATGCAGGTTTTATAAATGATTTACAAAATAGACACAAGTACGTGAAAATACATTCTATGGTTGAATTATCGAAATCGAATATGCCCCTTTTTATTAAGTCTGGTAATCTAAGAATTAGGGAACAGACACCCTAATTGACGCGAATCCTAAAGATAGATCTATTGGGCCTAACAAACCCCATCCAAAGTACCGGATGCTTTAGTACTTCGAAATTTATATCATATCCGAAGGGTGTCCCGGAATGATGGGGATATTCTTATATATGCATCTTGTTAATGTCGGTTACCAGGTGTTCACCATATGAATGATTTTTATCTCTATGTATGGGATGTGTATTGAAATATGAAATCTTGTGGTCTATTATTATGATTTAATATATATAGGTTAAACCTATAACTCACCAACATTTTTGTTGACGTTTTAAGCATGTTTATTCTCAGGTGATTATTAAGAGCTTCCGCTGTCGCATACTTAAATAAGGACGAGATTTGGAGTCCATGCTTGTATGATATTGTGTAAAAACTGCATTCAAGAAACTTATTTTGTTGTAACATATTTGTATTGTAAACCATTATGTATTGGTCGTGTGTAAACCGGATATTTTAGATTATCATTATTTGATAATCTACGTAAAGCTTTTTAAAACCTTTATCTATGAAATAAAGGTTATGGTTTGTTTTAAAAATGAATGCAGTCTTTAAAAAACGTCTCATATAGAGGTCAAAACCTCGCAACGAAATCAATTAATATGGAACGTTTTTAATCAATAAGAACGGGACATTTCAGTTGGTATCCGAGCGTTGGTCTTAGAGAACCAGAATTTTGCATTAGTGTGTCTTATCGAGTTTGTTAGGATGCATTAGTGAGTCTGGACTTCGACCGTGTTCACTTAAAAAATGATTGCTTAACAAATTTTGTTGGAAACTATATATTTTTAACATGTGAATATTATGTGATATATTAATCTCTTAACGCGTTTGATATTATGTGATAGATGTCTACCTCTAGAACAAGTTCCATTGACTCACCTAATAATAATGAAGAGTCAAATGTAAATTGGAATGATTCGTGGACTGATTCACAAGTTCCCGAAGAGGAACCGGAAGAAGTGTCGGAACCGGAAGAAGTGTCGGAACCGGATGAAGAAATAGAACCGGTGGGGGAAATAATAAAACGGTTAAGTAAAAGAAAATCCTCAACCAACCGACCAAGGTTAATTATGGTCAATGGTGTTTCCGCCAAGGAAGCAAAATATTGGGAGGATTACCAATTCTCCGATGAATCGGATTCTGACGAGAATTCCGATGATGTTATAGAAATTACCCCAACTGAATTTAAAAAGGCAAAAGAAAATAATAAGGGAAAGGGCATGAAAATAGAGAAATCTAATTCCAACCCCGATGAACTTTATATGTATCGTCAACCCCCGAAGTCCTTAAGTTGTAACAATGACCCGGGAACCTCTAAACCACCAGGTTTTTCTAAACCAATGTGGAAAACGACGGCTCGTATTAGGGGAACATCATATATCCCTAGAAACTTGGCAAAACGAACCAAAACCGAAGAAGAAGAAACAAGCGAGTCGGAATAAGATAGTTGTATTCGTGTGGTGTAATATATGTAATATAGTGTGCTTATGCTTTATGATATATGTAAAAATTGCTTGTATTAATAAGTATTTTTTTTTATGAATCTAACTCTTGTCTATTTTACAGTATAAAAACACAAAATGGATAGACAACCCAATATTTTAAGAGACCTACCCGGAGACATGATTGATGAAATCTTGTCTAGAGTCGGTCAGAATTCTTCGGCACAACTATTTAAGGCGAGATCAGTTTGCAAGACATTCGAAGAACGTTCCAAGAATGCCTTGGTTTATAAAAGGCTTTCGTTCGAAAGATGGGGGATATCACATTGGGAAATCCGTAAGTTACGATGTGTTTACTTTGACGCATATATTGCGGGGAACCCAAATGCTATTTTACGCAATGGGTTAAGAAATTATTTTGACTCAATATATCCGAATATTGGACTTCGTGATTTAGAAAAAGCGGCTAACATGCAACATAAAGAAGCATGTTATGCTTACGGATTAGTAATGTTCGCTTCTCACCAAAGTGAGAACAAGAACATCGGGCTACAACTATTAAACAAAACGTTCCCACAAGTGACGGAGTCGGTAATTAGGGTAAGAAATGAGGTTTTTAGATTGTTACGGGACTGTTGGACATTACGTAACCCTCGTCCCTTTGACGACGTTACAACACGCTGTCTTATCAACGGCCATAACGGTTATGTTCCACAAGACCAAGGATGGGAAGTAATCCTAGTAAAACCAGAATGCATGACTTGTTTCTGGACTTATGAATTACGTGTCTTTATTGCCTTTGCTGAACGACTTGTGTACTAGCTAGAATTATCTTCACAACCATCTTGTATCAAATTTATTGTGTGCTATATTTCATGCTATATTATCTGCTGAAATTAATTTACCATTTGCTAATTCGAGTAAAAATTTACTATCCAAAGGCGTCAATGGACAACTTAATTTAGCACAAAAATCTCTACTCATATAGCTTCTATCCGCACCCGAATCAAATAATTAACCTTTCAAGCCATCCAAGATCCTTTGAAGCTAGATCATTTCTTGTCACTTCCAGTAGGTTTACCTACTAAACTTGAGGTAGTAATGATGTTCATAACATCATTCGATTCATACATATAAAACTATCTTATTCGAAGGTTTAAACTCGTAATCACTAGAACATAGTTTAGTTAATTCTAAACTTGTTCGCAAACAAAAGTTAATCCTTCTAACTTGACTTTTAAAATTAACTACACACATGTTCTATATCTATATGATATGCTAACTTAATGATTTAAAATCTGGAAACACGAATAACACCGTAAAACCGGACATACGCCGTCGTAGTGAACCCGGGGGCTGTTTTGGGTTAGATAATTAAAAACTATGATAAACTTTAATTTAAAAGTTGTTCTTCCTTAAAAAATGATTTTTATTATGAACATGAAACTATATCCAAAAATCATGATTAAACTCAAAGTGAAAGTATGTTTTTCAAAATGGTCATCAAGACGTCGTTCTTTCGACTGAAATGACTACCTCTTACAATAACGACTTCTAACTTATATTTCCGACTATAAACTTATACTTTTTCTGTTTAGATTCATAAATTTCAGTTCAATATGAAACCATAGCAACTTGAATCACTCAAAACGGATTTAAAACGAAGAAGTTATGGGTAAAACAAAATTGGATATTTTTACTTGTTGTAGCTACGTGAAATTTGTAACAAATCTATACAAATCATAACTTAACTAACTTATATTGTATTATACATGTATACATATATTATGTAATCTTGGGATACCATAGACACGTATACAATAGTTTGACATATCATATCGACCAATCTATATATATTGTTTGGGAACAACCATAGACACTCTATATGCAGTAATGTTCGAGTTAGCTATACAGGGTTGAGGTTGATTCCAAAATAATATATATACTTTGAGTTATGATCTAGCCCGAGACTTGTATATACTGGGTCGTGGATTGATTCGAGATAATATATATTGATTTAATTCTGTACATCTAACTGTGGACAACTAGTTGTAGATTACTAACGTTGGACTGCTAACTTAACAAACTTAAATCGTTAAAACGTAATAAAACATATTGTGAATATATTTCGATCATACTTTGATATATATGTATATATTTGTTATAGGTTCGTGAATCGATCAGTGGCCAAGTCTAATTCTCAACGAATTAAGAATCTGTGAAAGTGAGTTATAGTCCCACTTTTAAAATCTAACATTTTGGGATGAGAATACATGCAGTTTTATAAATGTTTTACAAAATAGACACAAGTATACGAAACTACATTCTATGGTTGAATTATTATTACCGAATATCACCCCTTTTAGTCTGGTAATCTAAGAATTAGGGAACATAAACCCTAATTGATGCGAATTCTAAAGATAGATCTATTGGGCTTAATAAACCCCTGAAAGAAACCGTCCTAATCCATCCGGACGAAGTCCATATCGATTACAAACGATTCACAACAGTTGATTACATCGCGAGGTAATTGACCTCTATATGATAAATTTTACAAACATTGTATTCGTTTTTAAAAGACAAACTTTCGTTACATCGACAGTTGACAGGCATGTAAAGCATTTCATAATATATCCAAATATAATTGACTTAATAATAATCTTGAGGAACTCAACGACTCGAATGCAACATCTTTTGAAATATGTCATGAATGACTCCAAGTAATATCTCTAATATGAGCAAATGCACAGCGGAAGATTTCTTTCGTACCTGAGAATAAACATGCTTTAAAGTGTCAACCAAAAGGTTGGTGAGTTCATTAGTTCAACATAAATAATAATTTCATAATTTTAATAGACCACAAGATTTCATATTTCCATTTCTCATAAACATACGTCCCATGCATAGAGACAAAAATATCATTCATATGGATTGAACACCTGGTAACCGACATTCACAATATACATATAAGAATATCCCCATCATTTCGGGATCCTCCTTCGAATATGATATAAATTTCGAAGTACTAAAGCATCCGGTACTTTGGATGGGGCTTGTTGGGCCCGATAGATCTATCTTTAGAGTTCGCGTCAATTAGGGTGTCTGTTCCCTAATTCTTAGATTACCAGACTTAAATAAAAGGGGCATATTCAGTTTCGATCATTCAACCATAGAACGTAATTTCGATTACTTGTGTCTATTTCGTAAAACAGTTATAAAAGTTGCGCATGTATTCTCAGCCCAAAAATATAAAGGGTAAAAAGGTAAATGAAACTCACGCATGTAAATATTGTAAAACAGTTAATAAAGCATTTGCATGTATTCTCAGCCCAAAAACGTAAAGAGTAAAAAGGGAGTAAATGAACTCACAATACTGTATTTTGTAGTAAAAATACATATGACGACATTGAACAATGCAGGGTTGGCCTCGGATTCACGAACCTCATATAAGCCCTTTTTTAATAAATAAAAAAAACGTCCCAAGCTAGGCTTGAACCCCTGACCTCTCGTTAATCCACAAACACCCCATACCATCCTTCTGTCATTTCATTTCTATTTTAAACCCGAATTATAAACTATATATCCTATATCGTCTGCTCTTCTTCTTTAAGCTTCCCTCATCTCATCATCACTAAACATCATTGTTTTCGTATGCCTATCATCATTATCATCATACATTCGCGTTTTCAGTTTCCTCATCCTTTATTCTTAAGGTGCTAAGTGGATTAAATGTTTGAGATATTAAGTCCAACTTATATATCTCATCCCATTAAACAAAACAAGCCCACTAGAAAGTTTAAAAAAAAAAAAAAAAAAAAAAAAAAAAAAAAACGCAGCCCAAACATGGTAACATAATTCAGTTCGCTTGATTAATTACCCTAGTGTCTGTTTTCATATTCTTCCCCACCATCAACTTGTCATCCCTCATAATAATATTATATAAGCATCGATCACTACATACCATATTCTAACATCATTATAATCGTAACAGTAACCTCCACTATATTATTACTAATGAATATCAAAATCATCATCATCACCAATCATCACGATCCCTAACCATTATATCATTTTTTTTATCAAAGTTTTCGTTGTAACGGAAAAGTAACAGAAACGGAAATGAATAACAAGAAGTTACGGTGGCATGGTTTTTAGGTGGTTTACAAATAATTAGAAATAGAATAAGGTGGTAGCAGCGACCATACAGTTCAAGCATAGCAGTAGGAATGGGAGGTTGTTATGATGTTGTTTCATACGATTAGTAGCAAAAAAAAATACGGTTGTGGTTGCATCCAAATGAAACAGAAAATAAAATAGTAGTGCATGGTTGTTGATTGAAATAAACAAGAAAATGTTAGCTAATGATGGTGGCTTCATAGTGGTGTTACGGTGAGGTTGGGTTGTTGGATTTGAAACCGAATAAGTGGGTTTCGATGAAGGTAGTGAGGTAGTTTGGTTTTTCGAATAGGGTTCGATGAAGAAGATGGTATTGCCATGGTGGGTTCTCGAAAATGAGAGGGAGAGAGAGATGAGAGAAAGTGATGGTTGAGGGTGGCTCGAATAAGAAAACAGGGAATGGGTTGTGTCTCTTTATTTGATGAAGTACCACACAATTGTTTATATGCATATTACTTATGTATATACACAATTACAGTGTTAACAAATTAATATAATACTTATCCATATCCAACAATTAGTTGGCTATTAGTTGGCTGTTTTAGTAGAAGTCAAAAAGGCAAGAATTCACATGATGTTTTATGTAATTGATGTATATTTATTAATTGGGATGGTACAAATTAAACACAGTATATCTTAAATCATGTACAGTGCTAAATAGTGTTAAATAGTAATATAGTTTATATCTCGTGCATATTATTTGTCAATAGGTTACAGACAGTTTTTGCGAACTATATCGAGGTTCGTTGATAATTAGTAGCGGATAAAAGTCTTCAGAAAAATCTCATATTTTTAAATTAATTATATTTATTTATTTTGATTCTTATGGTATAAAATTCAGTCATTAATTTAATAACTAAAACTTACGTCAACTGTCCCTCTCATTTATGGGTAAAATATAAAAAGTGTTAAAATTTAATAACTAGATCCTAAATATATTTTTTAGCAAGCCTAAAATTTATAGAACTCATTTTCGGATCATCGTTTATTTTAAAATCATATAAGCTCGAATTAAACTTCTCTAAATAATAATCGTTACAATTATTAAACAATCATATTTGATATTCTATATATATATATATATATTTAATATTTATTTTAATAATAATTTAATTATATTGTATATTATTATTTTAAGTTATTATATATATTCATATAGTTATATTTATATTTATATGTATACACATTTAATTACAAATAATGGTTCGTGAATCGTTGGGAATGGTCGAAGGTCAATTGAGTATATGAAACAGTTCAAAATTTTCGAGATTCAACATTACAGACTTTGCTTATCGTGTCGGAAACATATAAAGATTAAGTTTAAATTTGGTCGGAAATTTCCAGGTCATCACAGTACCTACCCGTTAAAGAAATTTCGTCCCGAAATTTGAGTGAGGTGGTCATGGCTAACCATAAAGATGTTTCCATGACAAATATGAGTTGATAAATGGTGTTTTATCATTATTGACTAATATAGATAAAACGATTCGATTAGGTGAAACGTACAAATGAAGCTATCACAACAGATTGAGATAGAGATTTAACTTTTGACGTAGTCACGTTTGAATTTTTAGAAAATAAGGTGCGTCTAATCTTTTGACGTTGTCTTGGTTGAATTCTGAAATTCAAGAGATTTAAAAGAAAATCTATGAAATCTATAAGATCTGATCCTTCGGGATTTACGGGATTTAAGATCTTTTTAATTAAATGCTATCATTTGTCTCGATTCCTCTGTCAAGTATTTCCACTATAAATGAACTTCTTCCGTTCCATTATTTTCACCATTCCAATACTTTCTTTCTTAGTTCGTACATCCAAAGGATGGTGAAATGCTTAATCCAGTTCTGATCCTTGTCCTCATCCTTATTATCGCAACAATCATTCTCCTTTTCCAACTTCCACCAGAGGAATCTGTTTTCTTCTACTTCACCCTAGAGGTTATAGTGCTTTTAATCCTCCCGTGTCTTTATGTTGCTATAAACATTGATATACACGGTTTGTAATTTATGTGTTGTTATCGGCTTTATATCTTTCCTTATACTTCGAAGTCCTTGTTTCTGTTTTCTATAATCATTGTCATTCACAGTTAATGCTGTCTCCTATTTGCTGTGATTTATACCCCCCATTTCTATTTCGGAGATTCATTCTTTTATTTTCTCTTCCCGACTTTAAATCAAGTGAATAATGGTCCAGAATTCGTAGACATAGAGTTTTGAATGATTATAATGTTCTAAGCAGGAAAGAACGTGATAGCACGATTTGATTTTCAAATTTATCAACATCACGGAAGGTAGATTCATCAAGAATACATTTTCTTGATATGTTCAGAAGTTAAGTAGAATGAAAGAGTTATGTAACATGACACATGATGACGGTATGGTCTACTGTGAACCATCATCACGTTTCATTAGAAACTCAGCATTACTTACTGTAATATAATCACGTTGATCAAGTGTCATTATATTATACTAACTCATGCATCAGTTCCCAACATTACTTCAATAACATTCATATTTTAAGCTCGAAAGTTTACAGAATATAGAGACTAACAGTTTCTATATGATGTATCACTGATAACACGAAGAGATTAATGATTTCAGATAAGAATGGTTATAAAAAAAAAATATCTTCAGGAATATGGAGGATATTTATAATGAAAGATACGATGATATCTTAGAATTTCTAATATCGATGGATGATGAAGAAGATTTATCCGTAAGGGTTTAGATTTGGAAGCAAGGTATTCGCTAAAGATTTCATCAGAAACAGAATCATTTAGATTCTTTGAAGTCAACTTATTCTTTGTGATTTGTCCACGGCTTTCTTCATAGTTTCGCATAATCTGCTTTTCGGTACTAAATTTTCTATTGAATGTTTCCAATATAATGATACACAGGAAGCACTAAGAGGTATATAATTTCGGACGAGAATATTTATGAAAATATTCTCAGAAATATCGAAGATATTGATGATGATATTTTGGAATTTTTAAGTTCGATGGATGATGGAGAAAGATTTTCCGCAAGATTTTAACATGAATTCGGAGCAAGATATTCTCCAAAGAATTCAACGGATCCAGAATTTCCTGAATCCTTGGAATATAGGGTTTGGTCCTTGTATTTATCATTAGTCTCCTTCCTGGGTAGCTCAATCTGTTTTTCAATACCCAATTTTCTATCGAGCGTTCCTAACACTCCTTTCTTTATCATCAAACTTTTGGCCGTTTAGACCATCTGCCATATTTCTGTTTCTTCTGCATTTAATGCTATGATATCCGAATCATCGGTTATTAATTCGAGGTGGTTTCAGGAGAATTGTGTTTTTAGATGATTAAACGCTGATGGTAATATGATAGAATATGAAAGGTTACCTGGTAACAATAAAAGAGCACGCGTATATATAAACGTTATAATAAGGTTGTTTAGTACGAAAAGTCGAAGTTGACTTGTTGGAGCTGTGACAAAATTGGCTAATTTTGAAAAGGGATCGCAAAGTTATTTTTTGTTAATAAATGCCAAAGGATCTGACGCGGCTACGTGTTGAACTTTTACTCAATTGCCGAGAGTTTCTCAGGTGCATAACTATACGCATCAATCTTTCTTTCCGTAGATGAAGTGCGGTTGATTCATCCTATCGATTGAAGTGTTTTCAAGAATTATGAAAGGTTTGAATCGCAGATTGTAATCGTCAAGATACAAATGAGGTTTAAGATGAAATCAAGTGGCAACTTGAAGAATTGTTTAGTTTCATATATTATAATCAATATTTTAATTCATTTTAATTGTCCAATGTTATTAGTCCACAGTCGATAGTCCACAGTAACAGTCCAATAATTCATATATAGTTTAATATACAATATTCGAATTAATTAATACGTGTCGTGACCCGTATACGTCTCAGACTCGATCACAACTCAAAGTATATATATTATTATAGAATCAACCTCAACCCTGTATAGAGAACTCGATCATTACTGCATATAGAGTGTCTATGGTGATTCCAAATAATATATATAGATGTGTCGATATGATATGTCAAAACTTTGTATACGCATCCCGATATTTAAAGTGCGTAAAATAAATACATAAATTAAATGACGATAAATAAAATGTGTAAGGTAAATAACAGAAATTAAATAACGATAAATAAAATTGCGAGAATTAAAATTGCGATAAAATAAATTGTGATAAATAAAATGTAATATGGAATTAACAGTTAGCTAGGAACAGTTAGCTAGGATTTTGTTAGCGTGGTTTCTTAACGAAATTTCATATTGTCAATTAGTCTGTTTCTAATCAATTTTTATTGTGTCCATTATTTCTTCATTATGCCACTTGTTGGATTCTGATAAATCAAAATCCAAATATGAAATTGGATGAATATGGTTATTCTGTGGTGAACGGATTTATATATCTGTGGATGTAAGTTTGATAGGAAATGACTATTGAATCAGATTTGAAGAATGTACAGTATAACATGTTAATATGACAGTTAAATATTTCCTCGGGTATTACCTACCCGTTAAAATATTTTCACCATTAATAGTTTGTACAAAAGAATTTCTAATTACAATCTTTATGAAAACATATATACATATATATTTTCTTCAGATGTAAATCATGGATTTAATGAGTTAATATGATATTAATCTCATTTGATTTATCGTTAGAACTAGAATACATAATCTCTAAAACATTAGAGATTACTTAATCGCCATGAAGGACGAAGATAATAGATGTAGCACCATACGTAGAACGATGATTATACTCGAGGTACGGAGTGAGATGTTGAGGCGTGTGATGTTGAAACTTGGGTTGTTGGTGGTACTGGTGTTGCAGGTGATGTTGCTGAAGCTGGTACATTTTGCACCATACTTTCCAGGGCTACAACTCGAGCGCGAAGCTTATTGACTTCTTTTATTATACCGGGATGATTGTTGATCGGAACAAGCGAATGAATAAGGTTTAGAATTTTGAGATAGTATATAATCATGGCGAGATATTCGGGAAATGATGGTGAAATTGGTGTTTCGAACTGGTTCGTCGGTAAGTGTTTCAGGTTCTTCGCCAATAGGTGAATTCGGTTGTGGAAGAGATCGCCTTCTTCGCATATCTATTGATTAAGTTGACTACGAACCCATTAGATGAACTGGGGATGGATGATTGGTTGATTCATTCTGGTTATACTGCTTTCGGAGTTTGAGTGGAAATCCATATCGGAATAGCTGCCGGAATAACTATCGGGATAACTATCGGAATCTGAGGGACTCGAACTGGTTGAGGGATTCATCTCGTACGATCAGATGAAAGATTTTCGATAAAAAATAGATTGTAGGATGTAGATTAGTACCCTGCAATACATAATTTACATATGCATATATAATACTAAAATCCCATAAGTTACGGAGGAATCTACGGGAGTTGTCAGGCAAAGTTACAGTAACAGATACGCTAAGATATGAAGTAGTAGATACGCTAAGATATGAATTTTGTCTATACACTATTCATGCAGTCAATGCAGTAGAATGTGTCTAGACTAAAAATGATAAGCAAGTGATTCTCTAAGAATGATAAGCAGGTAATTTTTGACACAAAATGATAAGCAAAACTTTTGACATGCAGACACGGTCAAAGTCCAGACTCACTAATGCATCCTAACGACTTATCAGTTAGACACACTAATGCAGACATGGTTCGCTAAGACCACCGCTCTGATACCAACTGAAAGGACCCATCCTAATCCATCCGGACGAAGTCCATATCGATTACAAACGATTCACAACAGTTGATTACATCGCGAGGTAATTGACCTCTATATGATAAATTTTACAAACATTGTATTCGTTTTTAAAAGACAAACTTTCGTTACATCGACAGTTGACAGGCATGTAAAGCATTTCATAATATATCCAAATATAATTGACTTAATAATAATCTTGAGGAACTCAACGACTCGAATGCAACATCTTTTGAAATATGTCATGAATGACTCCAAGTAATATCTCTAATATGAGCAAATGCACAGCGGAAGATTTCTTTCGTACCTGAGAATAAACATGCTTTAAAGTGTCAACCAAAAGGTTGGTGAGTTCATTAGTTCAACATAAATAATAATTTCATAATTTTAATAGACCACAAGATTTCATATTTCCATTTCTCATAAACATACGTCCCATGCATAGAGACAAAAATATCATTCATATGGATTGAACACCTGGTAACCGACATTCACAATATACATATAAGAATATCCCCATCATTTCGGGATCCTCCTTCGGACATGATATAAATTTCGAAGTACTAAAGCATCCGGTACTTTGGATGGGGCTTGTTGGGCCCGATAGATCTATCTTTAGAGTTCGCGTCAATTAGGGTGTCTGTTCCCTAATTCTTAGATTACCAGACTTAAATAAAAGGGGCATATTCAGTTTCGATCATTCAACCATAGAACGTAATTTCGATTACTTGTGTCTATTTCGTAAAACAGTTATAAAAGTTGCGCATGTATTCTCAGCCCAAAAATATAAAGGGTAAAAAGGTAAATGAAACTCACGCATGTAAATATTGTAAAACAGTTAATAAAGCATTTGCATGTATTCTCAGCCCAAAAACGTAAAGAGTAAAAAGGGAGTAAATGAACTCACAATACTGTATTTTGTAGTAAAAATACATATGACGACATTGAACAATGCAGGGTTGGCCTCGGATTCACGAACCTCATATAAGCCCTTTTTTAATAAATAAAAAAAAACGTCCCAAGCTAGGCTTGAACCCCTGACCTCTCGTTAATCCACAAACACCCCATACCATCCTTCTGTCATTTCATTTCTATTTTAAACCCGAATTATAAACTATATATCCTATATCGTCTGCTCTTCTTCTTTAAGCTTCCCTCATCTCATCATCACTAAACATCATTGTTTTCGTATGCCTATCATCATTATCATCATACATTCGCGTTTTCAGTTTCCTCATCCTTTATTCTTAAGGTGCTAAGTGGATTAAATGTTTGAGATATTAAGTCCAACTTATATATCTCATCCCATTAAACAAAACAAGCCCACTAGAAAGTTTTAAAAAAAAAAAAAAAAAAAAAAAAAAAAACGCAGCCCAAACATGGTAACATAATTCAGTTCGCTTGATTAATTACCCTAGTGTCTGTTTTCATATTCTGCCCCACCATCAACTTGTCATCCCTCATAATAATATTATATAAGCATCGATCACTACATACCATATTCTAACATCATTATAATCGTAACAGTAACCTCCACTATATTATTACTAATGAATATCAAAATGATCATCATCACCAATCATCACGATCCCTAACCATTATATCATTTTTTTTATCAAAGTTTTCGTTGTAACGGAAAAGTAACAGAAACGGAAATGAATAACAAGAAGTTACGGTGGCATGGTTTTTAGGTGGTTTACAAACAATTAGAAATAGAATAAGGTGGTAGCAGCGACCATACAGTTCAAGCATAGCAGTAGGAATGGGAGGTTGTTATGATGTTGTTTCATACGATTAGTAGCAAAAAAAAATACGGTTGTGGTTGCATCCAAATGAAACAGAAAATAAAATAGTAGTGCATGGTTCTTGATTGAAATAAACAAGAAAATGTTAGCTAATGATGGTGGCTTCATAGTGGTGTTACGGTGAGGTTGGGTTGTTGGATTTGAAACCGAATAAGTGGGTTTCGATGAAGGTAGTGAGGTAGTTTGGTTTTTCGAATAGGGTTCGATGAAGAAGATGGTGTTGCCATGGTGGGTTCTCGAAAATGAGAGGGAGAGAGAGATGAGAGAAAGTGATGGTTGAGGGTGGCTCGAATAAGAAAACAGGGAATGGGTTGTGTCTCTTTATTTGATGAAGTACCACACAATTGTTTATATGCATATTACTTATGTATATACACAATTGCAGTGTTAACAAATTAATATAATACTTATTCATATCCAACAATTAGTTGGCTATTAGTTGGCTGTTTTAGTAGAAGTCAAAAAGGCAAGAATTCACATGATGTTTTATGTAATTGATGTATATTTATTAATTGGGATGGTACAAATTAAACACAGTATATCTTAAATCATGTACAGTGCTAAATAGTGTTAAATAGTAATATAGTTTATATCTCGTGCATATTATTTGTCAATAGGTTACAGACAGTTTTTGCGAACTATATCGAGGTTCGTTGATAATTAGTGGCGGATAAAAGTCTTCAGAAAAATCTCATATTTTTAAATTAATTATATTTATTTATTTTGATTCTTATGGTATAAAATTCAGTCATTAATTTAATAACCAAAACTTACGTCAACTGTCCCTCTCATTTATGGGTAAAATATAAAAAGTGTTAAAATTTAATAACTAGATCCTAAATACATTTTTTAGCAAGCCTAAAATTTATAGAACTCATTTTCGGATCACCGTTTATTTTAAAATCATATAAGCTCGAATTAAACTTCTCTAAATAATAATCGTTACAATTATTAAACAATCATATTTGATATTCTATATATATATATATATATTTAATATTTATTTTAATAATAATTTAATTATATTGTATATTATTATTTTAAGTTATTATATATATTCATATAGTTATATTTATATTTATATGTATACACATTTAATTACAAATAATGGTTCGTGAATCGTTGGGAATGGTCGAAGGTCAATTGAGTATAAGAAACAGTTCAAAATTTTCGAGATTCAACATTACAGACTTTGCTTATCCTGTCGGAAATATATAAAGATTAAGTTTAAATTTGGTCGGAAATTTCCAGGTCGTCACAACCCCATCCGGGTTACAGATGCTTTAGTACTTTGATTTTATCATGTCCGATGAGAGTCCCGGAATGATGGGGATATTCTAGACGCATTCTGTTAATGTCGGTTACCAGGTGTTCACCATATGAATGATTTTTATCTCTATGCAGTTTATGCGAAATGCCTGATATGAGATGGATGTTTATGAAAAATGAAATCTTGTGGTCTATTATTACAATTTGATATATATAGGTTAAACCTATAACTCACCAACATTTTTATTGATGTTTTTAAGCATGTTTATTCTCAGGTGATTATTAAGAGCTTCCGCTGTTGCATGCTAATTAAGGACAAAAATTGGAGTCAGCATGCTTGTAATATATTGTTTAAAAACTGCATTCGGAGATTTAAATCGATGTGTAATATTATTGTAAACCATTATGTAATGATCGTGTGAAAAATGTTATCTTTTAGATTATCATTAGTGGATAATCTACGTTATGATTTTAAAACCTTTAACGATAAAATAAAGGTTATGGTTTGTTTTAAAAACGAATGCAGTCTTTGAAAAACGTCTCATATAGAGGTCAATACCTTGCAAGGAAATTAATTAATATGAAACGTTTATAATCGATATGAACGGGACATTTCAGTTGGTATTCGAGCGTTGGTCTTAGAGAACCAGAAATTTGCATTAGTGTGTCTAACCGAATTTGTTAGGATGCATTAGTGAGTCTGGACTTTGACCGTGTTTACTTGAAAAACGATTGCTTAACATTTTTTGTTGTTGAAAACTATATATTATTAACATGTAAATATTATGTGATATATTAATCTCTTAATGTGTTTGATATTGTGTGATAGATGTCTACCTCTAGTACAAATCCTATTGACTCACCTAATAATAATAAAGAGTCGAATATATATTGGGAAGACTCACAAATTTCCGAAGAGGAACCGAAAAAAGAGGAACCGGAAGAAGAGGAACCAGAAGAAGAGGAACCGGAAGAAGAGGAACCGGAAGAAGAAGAGGTTCCGGAGGAGGAAATATTAGAAACCACTGAAAAACAGATAAATAAAAGAAAACCCTCAACCAATGGACCAAAATTAATAATGGTCAATGGTGTTTCCGCCGAGGAAGCAAAATATTGGGAAGACTACCAATTTTCCGATGAATCAGATCCCGATGAGGATTCCGATGATGTTATAGAAATTACCCCGACCCAATTTGAAAAGGCAAAAGAAAATAATAAGGGAAAAGGCATCAAAATAGAGAAACCTAATTCCAATCCCGATGAACTCTATGTTAACATGAAATATCTCGATGGGAAATACCGTCAACACTCGTATTTCTTAAGTTTTAGCTATAACCCGGGAACATCTAAGCCACCAGGTTTTTCTATACCATTTATGAATAGAACGGCTCGTATTAGGGGAGCACCATATATCCCTAGGAAATTAGCGAAACAAACCAAGTTCGAAGAAGAAGAAACAAGTGAGTCGGAATAAAGAGTTGTAATCATGCGATGTAATATATGTAATATAGTGTGCTTGTGCTTTTATGATATATGTAAAAATTTCTTGTATTATTTGTTAAGTATCTTTTATGAATCTAACCCTCGTCTATTTTTACAGTATAATAACACAAAATGGATGTTAAGGATAGACAACCAAAAATTTTAGAAGACCTACCCGGGGATATGATTGATGAAATCTTGTCTAGAGTCGGTCAGAATTCGTCGGCACAATTATTTACGGAAAAATTAGTTTGTAGAACATTTGAATAACGTTCCAGGCATGCATTAGTTTATAAAAGGCTTTCTTTTGAAAGATGGGGTATATCACATTGAGGAGACCTTAAGTTACGCCGTGTTTTCTTTAAAGTGTTAAATGCGGGGAACCCAAGTGCAATTTTACGCTACGGGTTAAGAACCTATTTTGACTCAACATATCCCAACATAGGACTTCGTGCTTTAGAAAGAGCTTCTAACATGCAACATAAAGAAGCATGTTATGCTTACGGGTTAGTGATGTTCGCTTCTCACCAAAGTGAGAAAAAGAACATCGGATTACAACTTTTAAATAAAACCTTCCCACAAGTGATGGATTCGGTAGTTGGGATGAGAAACAAGGTTTTTAGATTGTTACGGGGCTGTTGGGCATTACGAAACCCTCGTCCTTTTGACGACGTTACAACATGCTGCCTAGCCAACAGTCACAATGGTTATCTTCCGCATAACCAAGGATGGGAAATAATATTAGTACAACCAGAATGCATGACTTGTTTCTGGACCTATGAATTACGTATCTTTATTGCTTTAGCGGAACGACTTGCGTTAAACTAGAATTGTCTTCGCAATTTCCTTGTATCAATGTTATTGTGTGCTATATTTCATGCTATATGTAAAATAGCGGTATTGTAAGTTTGTAAAATATTGTATAAAATTTTGAACGTGAAATATGATTGTAATCAGTTTCTCATATAGAATTGTAGTAGTTGAATTGTATTTTAGCTATTAAGTATGAACTTAACGGGTAGGTACTACCCGAATTAAAACTTATAAAATGCTAATATGAAGAAAAAGCTTTTATAAATAAGTTCATATTATGCTACGAAATACTATTGACTACTCTTAATGTAGTGACCCAGGAATTTCCGACTAAATTTAAACCATAATCTTTATATGTTTCTGACACGATAAGCAAAATCTGTAATGTTGAGTCTAGAAAGTTTGAAATCTATATTTGGATAATCAGTTACCCTTTGACCCAGCCTGACGATTCACGAACAACTATTTGAAAATAGATAAATATATATGTAGATATATATGATTATGAATATAAATATAGTTTCTATACTAATATTATTACTTTTATTATTACTAAAATTAATATTATGGTTAAAATCAGTATTAATAATGTTGTGATATAAATATGAAATTCAATATATATACAAGTTGTTTTTATCATTAATAATATTACTATTATAACTAATATTATTATTAGTATTATTAATAATAATATCATTTTTTTATCATTAACATTATTATTATGAATAATATTATCATTGTTAATATAATTATTATTAATATTATTATTATAATAATTATTAATATTATTATTATTAATTATTATTATTAATAGAATTATTATTATTAATAATTACTTATAATCAAAAACGAGATTTCAATACTGAATAAGTTGCAAATCGTTTTCAACTGTGTATAATTTGTTTTTGTGTCTCAAAAGTCATACGAATCTTAACCTAATCACGGATATAACAAAAGCAGTTGAATTTCACTATCAAGCTTCATTCTTTTCTTATCTTTCTTGTATTTTTTTCTTTGCTCGTACTAATATGTCTCAATCTTGTTACACGTCCCAATCTTGTCACAATACCAACAAAATAGGATCGAATATAAGTATTACAATTCATTCGTTGACTCGGAGACATTCAGTTATCACCGAAATCCAACAATTTAACCGAAAATAAAAGATATTGCCATGTTTCTGTTTCCACCATCTATTCTCTCTTTTATTCTAATCCAAGAACTACCATCACCAATCACACAACCCTGCTATTATTCGTTTACTATTGTACGACAACCGCCCAATCCACCATCGGCACCTCATCATGCAAACTACATACTTACTCGATTCCTCTCAAGATTCCTGCACAACCGAGAACCCCAAGAACTATCACCATAACTGTCACTGTTACTGCTCCTGTTCCTCGTTCGAATGTTAACCGCCAACTGCCTTTTTTTTCTTTCTACCTCTTGATGGTCGCTAACAAACCCTCATGGTATTCTTGCTTTTATTTCTTTTAAAAAAAGATAAAGATGATTGTTGCACCTGCTATGCTATTTATTGCTGCTACTTTATTCGTGTTTGGTCACTAAAAACCGACCCACCATCACCTTTTACTATTCTATTACTAGTTTAACGAAAAGGCAAATGATAATGGGTGATGTTGTGAAAACTATAGTTAAGAATGAAGACAAAGTGAGTGGATGATGACATGATTATAGTAGGGTCGATGTATGAGGACATGTAGTAGAGTGACGAGTTGTATATCACCATATCTGAGTAAGTTCAAATCGATATTGGCCTGATTGAATAAACTAATTGGGTTTGTTCCCCACGATGATTATTACGATTCCACTTTTAAGGCATTCAAATACAATTCATAAATCAAAGTGTCGGTTGGAGTGATAAGTACATAATTAAAATGCATTAGCCGAATTATGTTGTGGGGTAG
This sequence comes from Rutidosis leptorrhynchoides, assembly GCF_046630445.1. Taxonomy (NCBI): domain Eukaryota; kingdom Viridiplantae; phylum Streptophyta; class Magnoliopsida; order Asterales; family Asteraceae; genus Rutidosis; species Rutidosis leptorrhynchoides. The sequence goes on from NC_092333.1 coordinate 469,578,013, forward strand.
TTACAATTCTAGTGGACAATTAGGTAGACGTTTGTATATTAAATTGGACTAGTAATGTTCGGGGGTATATATATTTTTTTTCCTTGGGTCACGATCATTGAACTAGCATTTGGACCATATGACTAAGTTGATATCGAGCAGTGATAATAATAATGAAATGGGAAGAAATCACGGCAAGAAATGATGTAGTTATGATTATGATTTAGAATTATGTGAATATGATTTAGGAGTATGATAATGATCGTAGTACAAATCATGGTTATAGTTAAGATGATGGTAAATGGGTACGATGATGATAATGATTGAAAATGATTATGATAATGTTATGATAATAAATTGATCGATATAAGATATTGATTATGGTTAATGATGATGTTAAAATGATATATGTATGATGATCATGATCATGTAAAGATGAGATGATTATGATGGACGATGAATGGTAATGATTATGAAAGAATGATGAAGGAGAAAGAAATAAGAAGTACGATCTTCGGGTTTAATATAACTTGTATTCAATATAAACCAGGAAGTCACAAATGGAGTAATGGTTAGGGATATTATTGGGTTATCGGGACGTCGCGGGTTCAAACCCGGACTTGGGCATTTTTTTTTTTAAAGAGCTACTTGTTTTAGGTAATTACATATTTATTTATTCATTTTTATTATTATCTTATTATTATCTCATTATTATCTTTATCATTATTATTATATTTATTATTATTATTATTATTATTATTATTATTATTATTATTAGTATTATTATTATTAAATATTAAGTATTATATTCAAAATTAATATTTTCATTATCATTATTATTAAACTTATCATTTTATTAAAAACTACTATTATTATGATATGTATCATTATTTTATAATCAATATTATTATTTTTACTAACAATATTTTTATTATCATTATTTTGACTACCATTACTAATATTATTATTATCATGATTATTATTAATGTAATTATTTTTATTATTATTATTATTATTATTATTATTATTATTATTATTATTATTATTATTATTATTATTATTATTATTATTATTATTATTATTATTATAAGCTAATACAACTTTTTATTAATATTAATTTACCGAATGACAATTAGTTACACAAAATCATATTTAATACATATAACATATAAGTTACTAAAATAACAAATATATCACCTATAATATAAAACTTTGTTCAATTTCCATTATATGTGTTAATATATATACATGATATAGGTTCGTGAATCCGAGGTCAACCCTACACTTGTTAAATGACGCCATATGTATTTTTACTACAAAATACAGTATGGTGAGTTTCATTTGCTCCCTTTTACTCTTTACATTTTTGGGCTGAGAATACATGCAAATGCTTTATTAACTGTTTTACAATATTTATATGCGTGAGTTTCATTAATCCCTTTTTAAATGCTTTTGCAATATATATTTTTGGGACTGAGAATACATGTGCTGCTTTTATAAATACTTTACGAGATAGACACAAGTAATCGAAACTACATTCTATGGTTGAATTATCGAAATCGAATATGCCCTTTTTATTAAGCCTGGTAATCTAAGAATTAGGGAACAGACACCCTAATTGACGCGAACTCTAAAGATAGATCTATCGGGCCCAACAAGCCCCATCCAAAGTACCGGATGCTTTAGTACTTCGAAATATATATCATGTCCGAAGGAGGATCCCGGAATGATGGGGATATTCTTATATACATATTGTGAATGTCGGTTACCAGGTGTTCAATCCATATGAATGATATTTTTGTCTCTATGCATGGGACATATGTTTATGAGAAATGGAAATATGAAATCTTGTGGTCTATTAAAATTTATGAAATGATTATTTATGTTAAACTAATGAACTCACCAACCTTTTGGTTGACACTTTAAAGCATGTTTATTCTCAGGTACGAAAGAAATCTTCCGCTGTGCATTTGCTCATCTTAGATATATTGTTTGGAGTCATTCATGACATATTTCAAAAGACGTTGCATTCGAGTCATCGCGTTGATCAAGATTATTATTAAGTCAATTATAGTTAGATATATTATGAAATGGTATGCCTGCCATCAACTTTTGATGTAATGAAAGATTGTCTTTTCAAAAACGAATGCAATGTTTGTAAAATGTATCATATAGAGGTCAAGTACCTCGCGATGTAATCAACTGTTGTGAATCGTTTATAATCGATATGGAATTTGTCCGGATGGATTAGGACGGGTCTCTACAGTTGGTATCAGAGCGGTGGCCTTAGCAAACTAGGTCTGCATTAGTGTGTATAACTGATAAGTCATTAAGATACATTAGTGAGTCTGGACTTCGACCGTGTCTGCATGTTAAAAGTTTTGCTTATCATTAGTGTCAAAAATTATTTGCTTATCATCCTTAAAGTCTAGACACGTCTTACTGCCTTTATTGCATAGACAGTGTATAGATAAATTCATATCTTAATGTATCTGTTATTGTTACCTTTGCCTGACAGCTTCCGTAGATTCCTCCGTAACTTATGAGATTTTAGTATGATACATGCATATGTAAATTATGTATTGCAGGGTACTAATCTACATCCTATAATATATTTCTTATCAAAAAAAAAATCCTTCATCTGACCGTACAAAATGAATCCCTCAACCAATTTGAGTCCCTCAGATTTCGATAGCTATTCCGATAGTTATTCCGACAGCTATTCTGATATGGAGTTTCTTCTCAACTCCGAAAGCAGTGTCACCAGAATGAATCAACCAATTCATTTGAGGGGTTCGTAGCCTACTTAACCGATGGATACGAGAAAAAGGCGATCCTTTTTCACCCACCAACCTGCACTCTTGACAAAGAACCTGAAGCACTTACCGGCGAACCCATTCGAAACATCATTTTCACACTCATTTCCAGATTATCTCTCCACGATTACATTCTATCTAAAATTCTAAACCTTATTCATCCGTTCGTTCCGACCGACAATCATCCCGGAATAATAGAAGAAGTCAACGAGCTTCGCGCTCAAGTAATCAATTTAGAAAACATGGTGCAAAACTTACCAGCTTCAGCAACATCACCGGCACCAATAGTACCATCAACAACCCAAGTCTCAATATCACATGTCTCAACATCTCATTCGGTACCTCGAATATAATCATCGTTCTACGAATCGTTCTACATAAACTATCTTCGTCCTTCATGGCAATTATGTAATCTTTAATATTTTAGAGATTATGTACTCTAGTTTAGCCGTAAATCTGATGAGTTTAATATCACATTGACTCATTAAATCCATGATTACGTCTGAAGTAAATATATATGTATATATGTTTTCATAAAGATTGTAATTAAAAATTCTTTTGTACAAACTGTTAATGGTGAAAATATTTTAACGGGTAGGTAATACCCGAGGAATATTTAGATTTCATATTAATAAGTTACATTGTACATTCTTCGAATCTGATTCAACAGTCATTTACTATCCTATTTACAACCACCGATATACGTATCCGTTCACCGCAGAATAACCATTTTTCATTCAAATTCAATTTCATGTTTGGATTTTGACCTATCAGAATCCAACAAGTGGCATAATGAAGAAATAATGGACACAATAAAAATTGATTAGAAACAGACTAATTAACAATATTAAATTTTATTAAGAAACCACGCTAACAAGATCCTAGCTAACTGTTCCTAGCTAACTGTTAATTCCATATTACATTTTAATTATCGCAATTTATTTATCGCAATTTATATTCTCTCAATTTTAATTATCGTCATTTAATTTCTGTTATTTACTTTACGCATTTTATTTATCGTCATTTAATTTCTGCATTTATTTTACGCACTTTAAATATCGGGACACGTATACAAGGTTTTGACATATCATATCGACGCATCTATATATATTACTTGGAATCACCATAGACACTCTATATGCAGTAATGATCGAGTTCTCTATACAGGGTTGAGGTTGATTCTACAATAATATATATACTTTGAGTTGTGATCGAGTCTGAGACATGTACACGGGTCACGATACGTATTAATTAATTCGAATATTATATATTAAACTATATATGAATTATTGGACTGTCAATTGTGGACTATCAACTGTGGACTAATAACCTTGGACAATTAAAATGAATTAAAATATTGATTATAACATATGAAACTAAACAATTCTTCAAATTTGCCACTTGATTTCATCTTAAACTTCATTTGTATTTTGATGATTCCAATCTGCGTTCAAACCTTTCATGATTCTTGAAAAACACCTCCATCTAGAGGATGAACTAACCACAAACCATCTACGAAGAAAAGATTGATGCATATAGTTATGCACCTGAGAAACTCTCGGCAACTGAGTAAAAGTTTAACACGTAGCCGCGTCAGATCCTTTAGCATTTTTTAGCAATAATAACTTTGAGATCCCTTTTTAAGGTAGCCAATTTTGTCACAGCCCCAGCAAGTCAACTTCGACTTTTCATTCGAAGTAGCCTTACTATAATTCTGATATATACGATTACCCTTTTGATACCGGAGAATTCTTTTATACTCCACCATATTACCAGCAGACATACCAGCAACCTCGTTACTTCTTAGCTTAAATCTCTCTGACAAATCATTATATTTATTCATTGAAACCCTATCATATACTCATCCGCATCTTGTAACGAGAACTGCCATACCAATTACCGGGAATCAGCAATCAGTACTTTGAAAACTCACAGCATATTTACATCAATAGTTATATGTATGACATTTATCTATTAGAATTATGATCTCTCCTTCTGGAATTCTGAAAAGCATTCAATCACAAATCAATACTCTGAATGTTGAAAAAGCTGAATGAAGCAGCGGAAACCATAGACAACCGTAAACGACCATAATCATAGAAAGTTTGATGATAAAGAATAGTATGTTGGAAAAGCTCAGAAAAGTTGTAACTGGAAAACGGATTGAGCTAACCACGAAGGAGACCGAGGATAAATACAAGGACCATACCATATATTTAAAGAATCCAGGAAATTCTGGATCCGATGAAACCTTCAAAGAATATCTTGCTCCGAAGTCATGTTAAAATCTTGCGGAAAATCTTTCTCCATCAACCATCGAATTTAGAGATTCCAAAATATCATCATCAATATCTTCGATATTTCTGAGGATATTTTCATAAATATTCTCGTCCGAAATTATATACCTCTTCGTGCTTCCTGTGTATCATTATATTGGAAACATTCAATAGAAAATTTAGTACCGAAAAGCAGATTATGTGAAACTATGAAGAAAGCCGTGGACAAATCACAAAGAATAAGTTTGACTTCAAAGAATCTAAATGATTCCGTTTCTGATGAAATCTTTAGCGAATACCTTGCTTCCGAACCTATACCCTTACGGATAAATCTTCTTCATCATCCATCGATATTAGAAATTCCAAGATATCATCGTATCTTTCATTATAAATATCCTCCATATTTCTGAAGATGTTTTCATAAGTATTCTTATCTAAAATCATTAATCTCTTCATGATATCAGTGTTACATCATATAGAAACTGTTAGTTTCTATATTCTGTAAACTTTTGAGCTTAAAATATGAATGTTATTGAAATAATGTTGGGAACTGATGCATGAGTTAGTATAATATAATGACACTTGATCAACGTGATTATATTACAGTAAGTCATGCTGAGTTTCTAATGGGACGCGATGATTCACAGATTATAACGTCATCATGTGCTATGTTATATAACTTTTCATTGTCTTTAACTTCTGAACATATCAAGAAAATATATTCTTGATAGTTCTATTCTCAGTGATTTAGGTAATTTGACAAAACAAATCGTACTACTACCTTTCCTTTCTACCTTGTATATTATGATAATTCGAAACTCCATACCTATGAATTCTGGACCGCTACTTGCGAAAAGTAAACAAAAGCATGAAGCTCTGAAATAGAAAAGGGATATACATAGCAGCAAATAAGAGAGGGCATTAACTGTGGATGACAATGATTATAGGAGACAGAAGCAGGGACATTAAAATAAAAGGGAGAACATAAAATTTAACAACAACCCAGAAATTACAAACCGTGGATATTAGTATGTATAGTAATATAAAGACACAGGAGGATTATAAATATAATAATCCCTAGAGCATAATAGAAATAAACAGATTCCTCAGGAGGGAGTTGGAAAAGAAGAATGATCATTGCGATAATTAGAATAAGAACAAGGATAAGAACAGGGTTAAGCATTTTCATAAATCTTTTGAATTTGGGAATTGAGTATAGAAGTGGTGAAAACAAATGGAACGGAAAAGGTAAATTTATAAAGGAAATATCAGACGTAGTAATTGGGGGCAGATCGCCGTATTTAATTAAAGAGATCTTAATTTCCATAAATCCCAAAGAATCAGATCTTATAGATCTTCAAGATTTTCTTTTAAATCCCTTGAATTCCGGAATTCAAACCTGATTACGTCAAAAGTTAAAAACAAATCTTTGCTTCTCATTTCATTCTTTGGTGAATAGCTTCATTAGTACTCTTCGAATAATCGAATTGTTTTATCCACAAAACTCAATGATGATAAAACTCTATTTATCAACTCATATTTGTCCTGAAAACAATTTTATTATTAGCCATGATCACCTCACTCAAATTTTGGGACGAAATTTCTTTAACGGGTAGGTACTGTAGTGACCCGGGAATTTCCGACTAAATTTAAACCATAATCTTTATATGTTTCCGACACGATGAGCAAAATCTGTAATGTTGAGTCTAGAAAGTTTGAAATCTATATTTGGATAATCAGTTACCCTTTGACCCAGCCTGACGATTCAAGAACAACTATTTGAAAATAGATAAATATATATGTAGATATATATGATTATGAATATAAATATAGTTTCTATACTAATATTATTACTTTTATTATTACTAAAATTAATATTATGGTTAAAATCAGTATTAATAATGTTGTGATATAAATATGAAATTCAATATATATACAAGTTGTTTTTATCATTAATAATATTACTATTATAACTAATATTATTATTAGTATTATTAATAATAATATCATTTTTTTTATCATTAACATTATTATTATGAATAATATTATCATTGTTTATATAATTATTATTAATATTATTATTATTAATAATTATTAATATTATTATTATTAATTATTATTATTAATAGAATTATTATTATTAATAATTACTTATAATCAAAAACGAGATTTCAATACTGAATAAGTTGCAAATCGTTTTCAACTGTGTATAATTTGTTTTTGTGTCTCAAAAGTCGTACGAATCTTAACCTAATCACGGATATAACAAAAGCAGTTGAATTTCACTATCAAGCTTTATTCTTTTCTTATCTTTCTTGTATTTTTTTCTTTGCTCGTACTAATATGTCTCAATCTTGTTACACGTCCCAATCTTGTCACAATGCCAACAAAATAGGATCGAATATAAGTATTACAATTCATTCGTTTACTCGGAGACATTCAGTTATCACCAAAATCCAACAATTTAACCGAAAATAAAAGATATTGCCATGTTTCTGTTTCCACCATCTATTCTCTCTTTTATTCTAATCCAAGAACTACCATCACCAATCACACAACCCTGCTATTATTCGTTTACTATTGTACGACAACCGCCCAATCCACCATCGGCACCTCATCATGCAAACTACACACTTACTCGATTCCTCTTAAGATTCCTGCACAACCGAGAACCCCAAGAACTATCACCATAACTGTCACTGTTACTGCTCCTGTTCCTCGTTCGAATGTTAACCGCCAACTGCCATTTTTTTTCTTTCTACCTCTTGATGGTCGCTAACAAACCCTCACGGTATTCTTGCTTTTATTTCTTTTAAAAAAAAGATAAAGATGCTTGTTGCACCTGCTATGCTATTTATTTCTGCTACTTTATTCGTGTTTGGTCACTAAAAACCGACCCACCATCACCTTTTACTATTCTATTACTAGTTTAACGAAAATGCAAATGATAATGGGTGATGTTGTGAAAACTATAGTTAAGAATGAAGACAAAGTAAGTGGATGATGACATGATTATAGTAGGGTCGATGTATGAGGACATGTAGTTGAGTGACGAGTTGTATATCACCATATCTGAGTAAGTTCAAATCGATATTGGCCTGATTGAATAAACTAATTGGGTTTGTTCCCCACGATGATTATTACGATTCCACTTTTAAGGCATTCAAATACAATTCATAAATCAAAGTGTCGGTTGGAGTGATAAGTACATAATTAAAATGCATTAGCCGAATTATTTTGTGGGGTAGTTACAATTCTAGTGGACAATTAGGTGGACGTTTGTATATTAAATTGGACTAGTAATGTTCGGGGGTATATATATTTTTTTCCTTGGGTCACGATCATTGAACTAGCATTTGGACCATATGACTAAGTTGATATCGAGCAGTGATAATAATAATGAAATGGGAAGAAATCACGGCAAGAAATGATGTAGTTATGATTATGATTTAGAATTATGTGAATATGATTTAGGAGTATGATAATGATCGTAGTACAAATCATGGTTATAGTTAAGATGATGGTAAATGGGTACGATGATGATAATGATTGAAAATGATTATGATAATGTTATGATAATAAATTGATCGATATAAGATATTGATTATGGTTAATGATGATGTTAAAATGATATATGTATGATGATCATGATCATGTAAAGATGAGATGATTATGATGGACGATGAATGGTAATGATTATGAAAGAATGATGAAGGAGAAAGAAATAAGAAGTACGATCTTCGAGTTTAATATAACTTGTATTCAATATAAACCAGGAAGTCACAAATGGAGTAATGGTTAGGGATATTATTGGGTTATCGGGACGTCGCGGGTTCAAACCCGGACTTGGGCATTTTATTTTTTTAAAGAGCTACTTGTTTTAGGTAATTACATATTTATTTATTCATTTTTATTATTATCTTATTATTATCTCATTATTATCTTTATCATTATTATTATATATTTATTATTATTATTATTATTAGTAGTAGTATTATTATTATTAAATATTAAGTATTATATTCAAAATTAATATTTTCATTATCATTATTATTAAACTTATCATTTTATTAAAAACTACTATTATTATGATATGTATCATTATTTTACAATCAATATTATTATTTTTACTAACAATATTTTTATTATCATTATTTTGACTACCATTACTAATATTATTATTATCATGATTATTATTATTATTATTATTATTATTATTATTATTATTATTATTATTATTATTATTATTATTATTATTATTATTATTATTATTATTATTATTATTATAAGCTAATACAACTTTTTATTAATATTAATTTACCGAATGACAATTAGTTACACAAAATCATATTTAATACATATAACATATAAGTTACTAAAATAACAAATATATCACCTTTAATATAAAACTTTGTTCAATTTCCATTATATGTGTTAATATATATACATGATATAGGTTCGTGAATCCGAGGTCAACCCTACACTTGTTAAATGACGCCATATGTATTTTTACTACAAAATACAGTATGGTGAGTTTCATTTGCTCCCTTTTACTCTTTACATTTTTGGGCTGAGAATACATGCAAATGCTTTATTAACTGTTTTACAATATTTATATGCGTGAATTTCATTAATCCCTTTTTAAATGCTTTTGCAATATATATTTTTGGGACTGAGAATACATGCGCTGCTTTTATAAATGCTTTACGAGATAGACACAAGTAATCGAAACTACATTCTATGGTTGAATTATCGAAATCGAATATGCCCTTTTTATTAAGTCTGGTAATCTAAGAATTAGGGAACAGACACCCTAATTGACGCGAACTCTAAAGATAGATCTATTGGGCCCAACAAGCCCCATCCAAAGTACCGGATGCTTTAGTACTTCGAAATATATATCATGTCCGAAGGAGGATCCCGGAATGATGGGGATATTCTTATATACATATTGTGAATGTCGGTTACCAGGTGTTCAATCCATATGAATGATATTTTTGTCTCTATGCATGTGACGTATGTTTATGAGAAACGGAAATATGAAATCTTGTAGTCTATTAAAATTTATTAAATGATTATTTATGTTAAACTAATGAACTCACCAACCTTTTGGTTGACACTTTAAAGTATGTTTATTCTCAGGTACGAAAGAAATCTTTCGCTGTGCATTTGCTCATCTTAGATATATTGTTTGGAGTCATTCATGACATATTTCAAAAGACGTTGCATTCGAGTCATCGTGTTGATCAAGATTATTATTAAGTCAATTATAGTTAGATATATTATGAAATGGTATGCCTGCCGTCAACTTTTGATGTAATGAAAGATTGTCTTTTCAAAAACGAATGCAATGTTTGTAAAATGTATCATATAGAGGTCAAGTACCTCGCGATGTAATCAAATGTTGTGAATTATTTATAATCGATATGGAATTTGTCCGGATGGATTAGGACGGGTCTCTACACTGAATATTCTATATGATTAACTCATTTCTTTTGGCTATTTTTGAAGGAAATGGCACCGACTACTCGACACACCATGAATATGAGTGAAGAAGAATTCCGTACCTTTCTTACTGCAAACATAGTCGCAATGTAGGCCGTAATGAAAAATAACAACAATAACTCTGGTTCTAGTAGTGGAACTAATTCCACAAGAAATCGTGTAGGATGCTCCTACAAAGAATTCACTGCATGTAAACCTCATGAATTCGATGGAACTAAAGGACCAATCGGATTGAAACGGTAGACCAAGAAGGTAGAGTCGGTGTTTTCCATAAGTAAGTGCACTGAAGAAGACAAAGTAAAGTACACTACGCATACCTTTACAGATACTACGTTAACATGGTGGAACACCTATCTCGAGCATGTGAGACAAGATTCTGCTTACACACTACCGTGGTCAACATTCAAACCCTTAATGAACGAGCAGTACCGTCCCAGAAACGAGGTCAATAAGCTCAAGGTAGAGCTTAAAGGGTTGATATTGCGCATTTTTCATATATTTATCATGGCAATATCCATCATTTTTAGTCCATTCAGATACGGTTTTGGTCTTTATTAGTGATAATTTGGGAAGATTATGATTCAAGAGCCGAGAAGATCTTTTATACGCCTTTTTGATCATTTGGAGGTATATTTTATGTTACTTTATCATAGGTGCCTTAATATGATGAAGCGATGTGGTTTTAGGCATTTTTATGAAGCAAAACGAAGAAACTTCTGTTCCTGTATTAAGCCGCGGCGCGGCTGGGGTGTCCGCAACGCGGGCTATAACTGAAACTGAAGGTCGAGCATATTGATATTGGGTGGAGTTCTGGCTAGTTTTAAGCCGCGTCGTGTAGTGACCCGAACTTTTCCATGTTTATATATATTAATTGAGATTGATATTTACATGACTAAATGTTTCCAACGTGTTAAGCAATCAAACTTGTTAAGACTTAATTAAATGAAATAAGTTTCATATAGACAATTGATCACCCAAGTTGACCGGCGATTCACGAACGTTACAAAATTGTGAAAACTACATGTTGTGGTATATATAGACATATATATATGGTTGACATGAGATTATGATGATTAAGTATCTCACTAAGTATATTAACAATGTGTGTTATACATAAGAAATGAGATTACTAAGTTAAGAAACTCGAAATGATATATATAACGATTATCGTTATGATAACGTCTACTAAATACATATGTATCATATTAAGATATTGATACACTATATTTAACATGATAAAATGATATTTAAATATATCATTAAGTGTGTTAACAATGAACTACATATGTAAAAACAAGACTACTAACTCAAGAATTACGAAACGAGACTTATATGTAACGATTATCGTTGTAACGATATTTTAATGTATGTATCATATTAAGAGATATTCATACATCATAATATCATGATAATATAATAATTTAACATCTCATTTGATATAATAAACATTGGGTTAACAACATTAATTGAGATCGTTAACTTAAAGGTTTCAAAACAACACTTACATGTAACGACTAACGAAGACTTAACGAATCCATTAGAATGTATATACATGTTGTGTTTTGATATGTATTCTTACACTTTTGAAAGACTTCAAGACATATATCAAAGTACTTCTACTTAACATAAATACTTACAATTACATCCTCGTTCAGTTTCATCAACAATTCTACTCGTATGCACCCGTATTAGTACTCGTACAATACACAGCTTTTAGATGTATGTACTATTGGTATATACACTCTAATGATTAGCTCTTAGTAGCCCATTTGAGTCACCTAACACATGTGGGAACCATCATTTGACAACTAGCATGAAATATCTCATAAAATTACAAAAATATTCGTAATCATTCATGACTTATTTACATGAAAAACAAATTACATATCCTTTATATCTAATCCATATACCAACGACCAAAAACACCTACAAACACTTTCATTCTTCAATTTTCTTCATATAATTAATCTCTCTCAAGTTCCATCTTCAAGTTCTAAGTGTTCTTCATAAATTCCATAAGTATAGTTTCATAAAAATCAAGAATACTTCCAAGTCTGCAAGTCTACTTCCAAGCTTTCTAATCCATTCCAAGTAACCATATAAGATCAAGGAACCTTTGTTATTTATAGTAGGTTAACTTTCTAATTCAAGGTAATATTCATATTCAAACTTTGATTCAATTTCTACAACTATAACAATCTTATTTCGAGTGAAAATCTTACTTGAACTGTTTTCGTGTCATGATTCTGCTTCAAGAACTTTCAAGCCATCCAAGGATCCTTTGAAGCTAGATCCATTTTTCTCATTTCCAGTAGTTGTATCCAGAAAACTTGAGGTAGTAATGATGTTCATAACATCATTCGATTCATATATATAAAGCTATCTTATTCGAAGGTTTAAACTTGTAATCACTAGAACATAGTTTAGTTAATTCTAAACTTGTTCGCAAACAAAAGTTAATCCTTCTAACTTGACTTTTAAAATCAACTAAACACATGTTCTATATCTATATGATATGCTAACTTAATGATTTAAAACCTGGAAACACGATGAACAACATAAAATCGGATATACGCCGTCGTAGTGAAACCGGGGGCTGTTTTGGTTTGGATAATTAAAAACTATGATAAACATTGATTTAAAAGTTGTTCTTCTGGGAAAATGATTTTTCATATGAACATGAAACTATATCCAAAAATCTTGGTTAAACTCAAAGTGAAAGTATGTTTTTCAAAATGGTCATCAAGTTGTCGTTCTTTCGACGGAAATGACTTCCTCTTTAGTAATTGACATGTAACTTAAATTTATGACTATAAACCTATACTTTTTCTGTTTGGATTCTTAAATTAGAGTTCAATATGAAACAATAGAAATTTGATTCACTCAAAACGGATTTAAAATGAAGAAGTTATGGGTAAAACAAGATTGGATATTTTTGATCTTTTTAGCTACGGGAAATGTTTAACAAATCTATACAAATCATATCCTAGCTAACTTATATTGTATTATACATGTATTCTAATATATTATGTAATCTTGGGATACCATAGACACGTATGCAAATGTTTTGACATATCATATCGACCCATGTATATATATTATTTGGAACAACCATAGACACTCTATATGCAGTAATGTTGGAGTTAGCTATACAGGGTTGAGGTTGATTCCAAAAATATATATACTTTGAATTGTGATCAAGCCTGATACGTGTATACACTGGATCGTGGATTGATTTAAGATAATATATATCGATTTATTTCTGTACATCTAACTGTGGACAACTAGTTGTAGGTTACTAACGAGGACAGCTGAATTAATACACTCAAATCTTTAAAACATAATAAAAATAATTGTAATTATATTTTGATCATACTTTGATATATATGTACATATTTGTATAGGTTCGTGAATCGATCAGTGGCCAAGTCTTATTTCCGAGGAAGGAAATATCTGTGAAAGTGAGTTATAGTCCCACTTTTAAAATCTAATATTTTTGGGATGAGAATACATGCAGGTTTTATAAATGATTTACAAAATAGACACAAGTACGTGAAACTACATTCTATGGTTGAATTATCGAAATCGAATATGCCCCTTTTTATTAAGTCTGGTAATTTAAGAATTAGGGAACATGCACCCTAATTGACGCGAATCCTAAAGATAGATCTATTGGGCCTAACAAACCCCATCCAAAGTACCGGATACTTTAGTACTTCGAAATTTATATCATATCCGAAGGGTGTCCCGGAATGATGGGGATATTCTTATTTATGCATCTTATTAATGTCGGTTACCAGGTGTTCACCATATGAATGATTTTTATCTCTATGTATGGGATGTGTATTGAAATATGAAATCTTGTGGTCTATTGTTACGATTTGATATATATAGGTTAAACCTATAACTCACCAACATTTTTGTTGACGTTTAAAGCATGTTTATTCTCAGGTGAATACTAAGAGCTTCCGCTGTTGCATACTAAAATAAGGACAAGATTTGGAGTCCATGTTTGTATGATATTGTGTAAAAACTGCATTCAAGAAACATATGTCGATGTAATATATTTCTATTGTAAACCATTATGTAATGGTCGTGTGTAAACAGTATATTTTAGATTATCATTATTTGATAATCTACGTAATGTTTTTAAAACCTTTATTGATAAAATAAAGGTTATGGTTGTTTTAAAAATGAATGCAGTCTTTGAAAAACGTCTCATATAGAGGTCAAAACCTCGCAACGAAATCAATTAATATAGAACGTTTATAGTCAATATGAACGGGATATTTCACGGCACAGCTGTATGGCCCTCGGCGCGGGTTGTACCTGTGTCGGTTTTTGAGGGTATAAATAGGGAAATACAACCCTAACTTTTAATCACTTTTTGTCAACCGATTTTCTGAGCACTTGGGGCGATTTTTGGGTACTTTTGGGGAATTTCAAATCTATTCTAATGCTCCAATCATTCCGCTATCAAGGATCAATTCAAGCAATAATCAAGATTCATTGTGCTAGGTTGATTCTTACTTATCCAACAATGTTTTCTCTATTATTTATTACTTTGATTTCTTTTGTTGCCATGATTATTGGCTAGTTATTTTAATGTTTGTCTAGATTTATAAACCTATGTTTTGGATGATACTTAACAGTTATTCGTTTTATTTATGATGATTTGATGTTTGGATTAAAGAACGATTCTTATTAAAGCTAGACTTTTCGATTCAATTGGTTATGTATTTGTTTGATAAGACGAGAGTTCATTAATTTAATGCATAAATTTATAATTGGTTTGTCTTAATTAGTTGTTTGCTTACTCGGAAACGAGAGTAAATTGAGTTCAAAAGGCTAGACAAAATAGGGGTGAATTACACACAACGAGAGTTGGTGTGATTGCGATTCAAGTCTTCATCTCAGTTGAAATATTTGGTCACAGTTAAGAGGTCTTAGGCTACGGGGAATTCCGTGTCGTGTAATTTTAATTGAAGTGTTTGCGCTGGGGAATTCCAGGTGAACCGATTAAATAATTTGCATAGGTTAGATAATAACTGGGGCTTAAACTAAATGCATCCAAGACTAGGTGTAAAGAGTCTAGACGAACATTCGTTTTTCCTAATTGATTTAAACTATCTTATTTTTACTTGTTTGTTTGCTTTAAAGCTTAAATTCTAAAATACCAAAAATATTGTTCTTTCTTGTTATTAATTAAAGCTATCTTTGATTTGGCTAATCGTTAAATAGCCACCAAAACTATTATCTCGTAATTTACATTTTCTAGATTAACTTAGTTTATTTCCTTTAGTTATAATCTTAATTTTCATGTCTAAACTGTCCTTGGAACGAATACGGATTTACCAACTTTATACTATTGCACGATCGGGTACACTGCCCGTTAGTGTGTAGTAATCCTTTTAACAGATATTTCCCATTATATAAATTATAGACGCGATTTCACACATCAAGTTTTTGGCGCCGTTGCCGGGGAGAGTTATGTCGAAAATTAAGATTATTATCTAATTGTTCTTAGTTTAGTTTAGTTTAGTTATAGTTTATTATTTCTTTTCATTATTTTCAGTTGAATCGGTGCGTTTAATCAGTTGTTAGTTGTGATTTCGCAGGTAACAGGTAGTGCATGCCACATACGCGTTCTTCTAATTCTCCGATTCTTCAACCATTTGCAGAACCCGAAAGAGAGTTATTCAGAGCGTTAAGTCAAGAGAAATAGTCTACGGTGGATTCATCTTTTTCTTCGAGTGCTAATATAATTAATTTGGTAGTAGTTCTGAGACTGTGGTGCCCGATACACCACCTGAAATCAGAGAAGAAGAAGAATCTTATATTTCATTAGATCTTTTCGAGACTGAAGATATGGCTGACCAAGTTGATCAACCGAATCGTCCTAAGACTATGGCAGAAAAGTTGAAGGCCACACGAGGGGGCCAAGGCAATTCAATTACTCAACCGAACATCACTCAGCCTTTTCAAATTACAGGACCAATCCTGAGTTTGATTTCTTCTGACTGCCAATTTCATGGCAAGGATAGTGAGGATGCTAACGAGCATCTTCGTATTTTCAACGATGTTTGCAACTTGTTCAAACTGCATGAGGTTGCCGATACTTCGATCAAGACAAGGCTTTTTCCCTGGACTCTTAAGGGAGAAGCTAAGAGATGGTTAGATAAGCAACCAGAAGGAGCGATTACCTCTTGGGATACTTTGGTAGATAAGTTCTTATCAAAGTTTTTCCCTGCGTCTTGAGCTGCTAGACTTCAAGCAGATATTCTCAATTCAGACAAAAGAGCAGCGAGACACTATTTGATGCTTGGGACCGTTATTCTAATTTGTTACGCTCGTGTCCGCAACATGGGTTGAATGATTTACAAAAGGTCCAGATTTTCTATAAGGGGTGTGACATCTTAACTCGTCAGAGTATTGATCAAGCAGCAGGTGGGACTTTGATGGATAAGACAGAATAAGAGGCATTAGAGATTATTGAAAAGCAGGCTGCTTACACTCACGAATGGCATCAAGATCATGAGTCAACTCGTTCAGCTTCAGTTAAGAGAACCGAAACCACTGGTGCATATGATGATTTTAGGTCTATAATTGCTAAGTTGGATTCCTTTGGTAGAAATTTGGAGAAGATAAATAAGGATATTCATGGTATGAAGGTTGGTTGTGAGTATTGTGGGGGATTACATCTGGCAAAATATTGTGATGCGGGGCTAACGATAGGGCAAAAGGAAGAGATCGCTTATATTAGTCAACAGAACAACAATCAGTTTTAGGGATGTGCACAGTTTAATAGGAATTTCAACAATCCCTATAATCCTCAAGGTAATCAAGGTTCGAGGTTCCAGCCAGGTTCTAGTGGAGGATATCAACAGCAAGCTCCCAGATATTTTCAGAAACCCCAAGCCGAAGAGAAAAAGTCAAACCTTGAAGCTATGATCGAGAAGCTTGTGATGTCTCAAACTCAGCTTGTTACTACTGTTACTCAGAATAATGAGAAGAATGATCAAATGTGTCGAAATCAACAAGCAGCTATTCAGAATTTGGAGAAACAAATTGGTCAACTTGGTAATCAGAATAATGAGAGGAAACCGGGGGAGTTACCGAGTAAAACAGATAATAACCCGAAGAATGGGCACGTTAATGCTATAACTACCCGCAGTGGTTTAGCATATGATCCATCGAGGAAGCCCGATGAGTATGATTTGCGAGTGCCGTTGGTTAAAGTTAGTGAGCCGGTTGTTGTTAGTGAACCGGAGGGGGATAAGGAGCCGGAACAGGTGATTGAGAAGGTTGTGAGGGTACCGGAAACTATTGCTGCGAAACCGGTAGTTAAAGAGTATCAACCACCGCTCCCATTCCCAAGGAAGCAGAGATTGGAAAAGCTGGAGGCAGAAAAGTCCAAGTTCATGGACTTGATTAAAAAAGTTAACATAAATTTGCCTTTTATTGATGTTATTGCAGGTATGCCCAAGTATGCAAGGTTTCTTAAGGACTTGCTAACTAACAGAAAGAAGCAGGAGAACGTGTCTTCAGTCAGGTTGAATGCCGCATGCTCAGCGGTAGTTGCAAACAAGCTTCCCGAGAATCTTGAGGATCCTGGGAGTTTTACCATTCCTTGTTTACTGGGTAATTTGGATTGTATGAGGGCGTTGGCAGATTTAGGGGCTAGCATAAATTTAATGCCTTATTCTATTTACTTGAAGCTAGACCCCGGGGAGTTGAAACCCACGCGTATGGCTATTCAGCTAGCTGACCGCTCTATTAAATTCCCTCGTGGAATTATCGAGAATATGCTAGTTAAGACTGGGTCGTTGGTTTTCCCTGCCGATTTCGTGGTGTTGGATATGGAAGTGGATGAGAGGATTCCTCTTATTTTGGGTCGGCCATTTTTAAATACTGCTAGATGTATCATTGATGTCTATGGCCAACAGTTAACCCTTAGGATAGATGATTTTCATGCAACTTTCTCAATCGATCATGCTTTAAAATACCCTACCTACACTGATGATACATGTTATTTTCTTAACACTGTGAATGTCCAGTCTGAGTTTTTGTAGGAATTCCCAGAGTTACAGGGTTCGGGAGAGTGTTCATTGGTTGAAATTGATGAGGAGTTGCAGGTTGAGGAGGTGGATATTTTGACCACCCTAATGGAAAACGGCTATGAGCCGACTGAGGAGGAGTTCAAAGAACTTGAACGCGATGCAGATTACCGGAGCAAGTCTTCAATTGAGGAACCTCCCAAGTTAGAATTGAAGCCACTTCCAGATCATTTGGAATACGCTTATTTGCAGGAGGAATCTAAGCTCCCGGTAATTATTTCTTCTTCTCTTACTACAGGTCAGAAAACTGAGCTTGTAACCATGCTCAAGGCCCATAAATCGGCCATTGCATGGAAAATTCACGACATCAAGGGTATTAGTCCCTCCTATTGCACCCACAAAATCCTAATGGAGGAAAACTTCAAACCTGTGGTGCAACGTCAAAGGAGGTTGAACCGGCACATGCAAGATGTTGTGAAGAAAGAGATCATTAAGCTCCTCGATGCAGGTCTGATTTACCCGATCTCTGACAGTCCTTGGATTAGCCCGGTACACTGTGTACAGAAGAAAGGTGGTATGACTATTACCACCAATGATAAAAACGAGTTAATTTCCACTCGGACTGTCACGAGATGGCGTGTTTGTATTGACTATCGGAAGTTGAACGACGCCACACGCAAGGACCACTTCCCGTTACCTTTCATGGATCAAATGCTAGAGAGGTTAGCGGGAAACAGCTTTTATTATTTTCTTGATGGTTTTTTGGGCTATTTCCAAATTCCTATCTCGCCCGAGGACCAGGATAAAACTACTTTCACGTGCCCGTATGGCACATTTTCATACCGACGCATGCCCTTTGGCCTTTGTAATGCTCCGGCCACTTTTCAAAGGTGCATGATGGCCATATTCCACGATATGATAGAGGATTGCATGGAGGTGTTCATGGATGACTTTTCAGTCTTCGGTGACACTTTCAATTCATGCCTTCTTAATTTAGAGCGGATGTTGGTAAGGTGTGAAAAGTCTAATCTTATGTTCAACTGGGAGAAGTGCCATTTCATGGTGCAAGGGGGCATAGTACTCGAGCACAAGATTTCTAGGGATGGTATTGAGGTGGATCCCACAAAGGTAACAGCTATTAAGAACCTTCCACCTCCCACCGATGTTAAGGGTGTTCGGAGTTTTCTCGGGCATGCTGGTTTTTACCGGCGATTTATTAAGGATTTTTCTAAGATTGCTAACCCGATGAATAAACTCCTCGAAAAGGACATGCCTTGGAATTTCTCCGAAGAGTGCCTTAAGGCATTCAATCTTCTTAAGGAGAAACTGATCAATGCACCCATCATAATTGCTCTGAATTGGTCCCTTCCATTCGAGCTTATGTGTGATGCTTCTGACTTTGCTTTTGGCTCTGTTCTAGGTCAAAGGGTCTAGAAAAATTTCCGACCCATTTATTATGCAAGCAAGACCTTGCAAGGAGCGCAATTGAATTATACTACCACTGAGAAGGAGCTCCTTGCGGTGGTCTTTTCATTTGATATGTTCCGGTCCTACTTAGTCTTATCTAAGACTATAGTCTTTACGGACCATTCTGCTCTAAAGTACCTTTTTGCTAAACCGGATGCTAAACCTAGACTTCTTAGATGGATCTTCCTTTTGCAAGAATTCGATGTTGAGATCCGGGATAAAAAGGGTGCCGAGAACTTAGCAGCCGATCACCTTTCACGTCTTGAGAATCCCTCCCGTGAGGTTCTCGATGAGACTACTATTCATGATGATTTTCCTGATGAATATCTCATGAAGGTGGAAGCATGTGAAGATCCTTGGTTTGTTGATTTTGCTAATTACTTGGTTGGGGGGTTCTTAGAAAAAGGTTGGTCACATCATAAATGTAAGAAATTCTTTAGTGACCTTAAGTATTATTTTTGGGAGGACCCTTATCTCTTTAGGCGGTGTTTCGATGGAATGATCTGCCGATGTGTTTCCGGAGACGAATGCGAGCGCATTCTTGTCCAATGTCATCATGGACCGACGGGTGGGCATTATGGTCCCCAAGTTACGGGGCGAAAAGTCTTTGAGTCCGATTTTTATTGGCCTACTATCTTCAAGGATGCCCACTGAATTTGTCAATCGTGCGATGCTTGTCAACGGGCGGGTCAAATCACCCAACGAGACGAGATGCCTCAAAATGTCATCCAAGTTTGCGAGGTTTTTGATATATGGGGGATTGACTTCATGGGCCCGTTTCCGAAATCCAATAATAAGCTTTACATTCTCGTTGCTATCGATTATGTTTCAAAATGGGTCAAAGCACAAGCTTTGCCCACTAATGATGTACGGGTTGTAGTTTCGTTCCTTAAACAACTCTTTTCTCGATTTGGTGCCCCGAAAGCTTTAATTAGTGATCGGGGAACTCACTTTTGCAATGCCCAACTTGAAATGGTGTTGAAGCGATATGGGGTGACCCATAAAGTTTCGACATCCTACCATCCTCAAACCAATGGGCAAGTCAAAAACACCAACCGAGCTTTAAAGAGGATTCTTGAAAAAAAAATTGGTTCTAATCCTAAGGAGTGGTCGTTTAAGCTTGATGATGCCTTATGGGCATTTAGAACGGCGTACAAAACGCCAACCGGAACCACTCCTTTTCGGTTACTCTATGGTAAAGCATGTCATCTCCCGGTGGAGATTGAACACAAAGCTTTTTGGGCTCTCAAAACGAGCAATCTTGATCTTAAAGAGGCGGGTCGCCTTCGTTTGAGCCAATTAAATGAGTTAGAGGAATTGAGGCTAGATGCTTATGAAAATTCATTGATTAGTAAGGAGAGGATGAAGAAGTGGCACGATAGTCGTTTAAAAGTTCCTAAGGAATTTAAGGAGGGGGATCGTGTGCTTCTTTTCAATTCATGGTTCCGTTTGTTTCCCGGAAAGTTGAAGTCTAAGTGGTCGGGACCATTTATTGTTCATAAGGTTTATCCCCATGGGGTGGTTGATTTGGTTAACTCGAAGGGGGAAGAGTTTAAGGTTAACGGTCATCGGATAAAACATTATGTCGATGGACCGCAAGAGGTGGATGATGAGGTTAAACTCATCTTTACCTCTAACGATGTGTGATAGTCTTTGGTGGTAATCTTTGTTGTAGAGTTTGTATATTATTTTTGTTTTGTATATTTTCCTGCTTGAACAGGTACAATATGATCATTGTTTGGATGCTTGGTGCGTGAAATTGTGTTTTAGTTAAAAAAACTTAAAATTTGAAAAAGGAAAAGTCGCCAGTTTTAAGCCGCGGCCAGGCTTTCGAGCCCGCGGCGCGGGGCAACACAGGTTTTACATGTTGAGGGTTTTTAAAATTTCGGGAATTTTTGATGCGTTAAGCCACGGCGCGGCTAGTGACACCGCGGCGCGGGGTCTGTCTGATGTTAATTAAAATTCATTTTTTTTAATAAGAGGAAACGGGTCAAACCTGACCCAACGGTAATACCCGACGGGAATTTAAGTTCATTAGGGTTATTTGTTGTATGAGAAACACACATAACTTATTTACTTCAAGCACGATTCATAAATCTCTCAAACCCTAATCTTTAATCTCCAATCTTTGCTTAAATTTCTTCATCCATTCTTTAATCAATGGCACCAAAGGTCCGATTTTGACTTTCTTTATCTTGTTCTTGCCTAATTGCATGCTTATTTGTTGTTTAAATTCGGATTAGGTTTAGAATTAGTGTGGGGTTGTTAATTTTGGTCTTGTATGCTTAAATTTATCATGGGTTTTTGTTGAATATGATTAGTATGTATGCAATTCATAATCTTTTTGTGTTTTTTATGCATATCTTTGATTCTAGGGTTAATGGTTAATTTGATTTTGAATTAGCGATGAGTAATTGGGGAAAATTGGTTACGGGTCTTGTTAATTATGGTTTGACTTGAATGATAAGTGTGGGGTGTGTCACTTTGGCCGGGTCATTAGGGTTCTAGTCTTAATTGAATGGTTTTCTTATGATTAATTTGGTTTTATACGCTATAGATTCCATGAAATTGATGCTATAATGACTTGGTGCTAGTTGTTGTTAATTTTTGGATTGAATTGCTAAATTTGGAGTTTCAAACTATCTTTTCACTAATGTTATTGATTCAAACGGTTTAAGTGTATGTTGAGATGTATTTGTGAATGATAATTGTTTGCGTACTTGGAAAGGGTGATAGTTTGTGGTTTTCGTATTGGTCATAATTGATTTATGCTTGTAGAAGTTATTGACCAAGGTTGACTTATGTTTAAAATGCGGATTGTTTTGAATATGAGCAGGGACTAACCTTTAATGCTAATGACAAAGTTTTGCTTTTGTGTTTTCTTTGTTTGGTATTTGTTGAAACAGAAGCAAAGAGTCTCTAATGCTCAAAGGGAGGAAGAAAGACTTTTGGAAATTCAAACCAATCCTGAAAATTGGTTACAAGCGTTAAGGGATGATGAAGAGTATGCCGGAAGGTTTGGATATATTAGAAGTCGTCTCATCACCGGTACTTGGTATTTAGACTGGGCCCCGCTAGAACAAGCGGGAAGACATTTGAGAACTTATCTCCAAGGGGTGCTTACATGCGTAAAACAACCAGGGAACCATTTCATTCACGCATGGGAGCAGGCGTTTTTGTGTACGGATGTTATTTATGAGGAATTGGTGTGGGAATTTTTCTCCACATTGACTTTTAATCCTCGCCGTGCAGTTTCAGATACGAGTTTCTTACAATTTCGCTTAGGAGGGATGGATAGGGAGATGAGTAGGTTTGATCTTTGTCGGGCACTAAATTTGTACCCCGAAATGGATGATTTCATTTTAGGACAGTATTTGAACGACACTCAATTTTATGGTGCCGAGTTCTTTAATGCACAACAATATTGGTATCAACTGAGTGGGAAGAATCCATTTGTGTCTAGTGAATCAAAGGGTTCGGACATTAGGGACAAGGATGCGAGATTGATTCAAAGGTTGTTGGGTTGTACGTTTTGTGCGCGCGTGAATGGGTATGACAAGGTGACCAATCATGATTTGTGGTCCATTTATATGATTAAGCATGGACAGTTTGCTGATTTGGCGAATTTGGTAGGTGAGTATTTGTGTACGCATGCGATGGAGAAACAAAAGGCAAAACCACTTTTGGGTGGACATTATGTTACAAAAATTGCTCGGTTTTTCAATATAAATTTCACTCGTTGTACACCGGCTCGGGGTTCAATGAAACCATTCGGGGTTCGATTTTATATTAATGCAAAAATTTTGATGTGGAACTCGAATCGGTCTATGTTAGTTGAATATGTTGAGCCGTCTCAACAAGGTGGGGCGAGTGGTAGTGGTGCGCAACACGATGATGATGAGGAAGTTGCGGCTCGCATTCACGAGTGTTTTGGTTCCGAGTCAGAGGAGCACGTTGGTTCGGGTAGTGGTCAGCCTTGGGGTGTCTCGGAGACAGTTTGGAATGATTTGGTTTCGAGGGTCGATAATGTTCAAATTGGTGTGTCCGATAGATTTAATGAGTTTTAGGGAGAACAACGGTCGTATAATGACCGTATGTGGGAAAGTCAGCAGCGGATCGATAAGAGGTCGGCCGAGTCCTTACGTGACCAACAATGGATGGCATATGGGAACGATTGGCAAAGGCACAATGCTCGTCTTTTCTACCACAATCCGGATCATTATTATGGTACTACTTCTCAGACACCCGTGTATTATCGTAGTCCAGTTTGGCCACGAGTGCAGGCCCCGATTTATAGTGAGCCGGAAAGGTTGGAAGATGCGCATAAGAGGTTTCAGCAGCAGTATCCATACGGTAATTGGCCGTATGATGGTTTTCAGTGAGGACGGCCTGCGAGCCCGATGATCATGTTGTATTTTGTTTGCAAACATTTTATTTGGTTCTGTACTTGGATAATTATTTACTTTAATTATGTACTGTGAATTTATTCGTGGACAAGGCATTTCGGTACCGGGTGGTGCCACCTTGTCCCGTTTTATGTAGTTTCTTTTATGTTTGTTAGGTTTGTTGGTGAAACTATTTTCAAGTCTGGCATTAAGTTCAGCAAAACCGCATGAGTGATGATATTGGTGTAAGGATCGGGAATGGACGATGTTCTTATGCTGGCAGTCAGTTCAGCGCCATCTGTCACTGTCATTCCATGATCAGTGGTTAACTCGATAAGTTTTTTTTATTTTTCTTACCCTTTCGATTTTAATCTATTTTTGATCTCAAGTAATGGGGACATTACTCGATCTCAAGTGTGGGGTGGGGATGTAAAATTTCTCGGGTTGGTTGTTAATGAAATCATGATCATATTAGTTTTGATATTAAAAGACTTGACGTTTCACGGGTTTTGGTCGTAAAAAAAAATTGAAAATTAGGGGTAAAAAAACAGAAAAGTTAGTTTAAAAATAAAAAAAAGTAGAAAAACAATTGAAAATTCGGCCAAAACCTTTATTCTGAAAATTGGCTTGGTATTTTATGGTATAATTCGTGTTTTCAAAGAAGCCAAAATTGTTCCACATGTTCATTGTTTTTGACATGAAATCCTACGAGTTCGGGGAACTCAATAGTAGGTCACCTGTACCAAAACGGGTGTAAGCCGTGAGAGAGCGGTGATTGCATAGCGTGACTGTGACCGAATCACGTGCCAGATCACAAACTTTTGGTTACTTGGTATAGCAGACTTCCGAAACTATATCATTTTATTATTACATCATTTAATGGTGTGATACTGTGGGAAGAGGAGCCTAGAGCTTCACCAGTGTTATCCTTTTTAGGAACAATAGCTACGTTCTTGTGTTTGCTTAGACAACACAACTCATAGCCAAAAGCTATGGCACCCAAAGGTTTTTGGGATTTAAACCGAGTGTCAATTGAAATAGATTGGCATTCCCGAGTGACTCAGATCTACTCATTAAGGAAGTAAAGTCTTTCGACAGTTTTACTTGGTACGTATACCTCTTAAGCTGTACCATTTCATTACCCATCATTTCACGATGAGGTACTGTTAGAGGTGAAAGTCTTGAACTTTCAAAACATGTTCATTATTTTAAATGTGAAATCATACATGAACATAAAAATTCATACGTAGGTCATCTGCACCAAGGCGGGTGTCAACCGTATGAACGGTGATAGTAGCGTGTGGTCGAAACCGGACCATGCGCTAGATCAAAAACTTAAACAGGGCGATCCTCATTATTTCTCCTAACAAGGACAATGTTGCACCCGACCACCTAATTTAACCACACAGGATGTATCTATTCCATCCTTGAGGGAGTCAAGTCTCCCGAACGACACACTTGCTGATTTGTTTCAGAAGATGTAGTCCAGACCAGTTGTAGGGTGACGAAAAATATTGAAAAGTCATTGCTAAAATCGACTGGAAATCTACCAGGCCTTAACATCAAATAGGGAAACTGGTAGTCAAAGCTTGTCTTAATGAGGGAGATTTGCTAGCCAAATGGGAAGCGCACCATGATACAAAAAATGTCAGTGATTGATCAGATTCCCAGTGGATAACCTCCAGAAAGGTAAGATATCAGCTTTTAAGCCTGATGAACCTCAATCTTTATGATTGACTTAACGAATTAGATGATTACCTCATGATTATCGATGATATCCGGACGTAATGTGTATCCTCCTAAGCACGTTATTTTCTTACCAACATCCCACGATGTTAGGTACTGTGGGAGGCATTGGCTTGACCAATCGCGGGGTAGCCCGTAGTGTTCTTTGGTTCGAAGGTTTCACTTTCTCGGATCATGGTTTTCACTTGTATCCACATTTTATATTTGAAGAAATATTCAGGTTCGAGATCCTCTTCATTTATTTGGATTACATATTTGGTGCACGTTGTTCGAGTTAGTACTATTATTGTGTCGATACTTTATTTGGGGATGTTGGAGATTTTTGGGATTACAAGTGGAAGTCACATTGTTGGTTGTTCTCTTTAAATCGTGCCCACACTAGTTGCTCATTTGATTCATGTTCGTTGGTTCTACTCACACTTATGAAGACGTTATTATTTAGTAGAAGGTTATTTTCGAGTCGACTTTGCTTGAGGACAAGCAAGACTCTAGTGTGGGGTGATTTGATATTGCGCATTTTTCATATATTTATCATGGCAATATCCGTCATTTTTAGTGCATTCGGATACGGTTTTGGTCTTTATTAGTGATAATTTGGGAAGATTATGATTCGAGAGCCGAGAAGATCTTTTATACACCTTTTTGATCATTTGGAGGTATATTTTATGTTACTTTATCAGAGGTGCCTTAATATGATGAAGCGATGTGGTTTTAGGCATTTTTATGAAGGAAAACGAAGAAACTTCTGTTCCTGTATTAAGCCGCGGCGCGGGTGGGGAGTCCGCGGCTCGGGCTATAACTGAAACTGAAGGTCGAGCATATTGATATTGGGTGGAGTTTTGGCTAGTTTTAAGCCGTGGCACGGCTGTATGGCCCAAGGCACAGGTTGTACCTGTGTCGGTTTTTGAGGGTATAAATAGGGAAATACAACCCTAACTTTTAATCACTTTTTGTCAGCCGATTTTCTGAGCACTTGGGGCAATTTTTGGGTACTTTTGGGGAATTCCAAGTCTATTCTAACGCTCCAATCATTCCGCTATCAAGGATCAATTCAAGTAATAATCAAGATTCATTGTGCTAGGTTGATTCTTACTTATCCAACAATGTTTTCTCTATTATTTATTAATTTGATTTCTTTTGTTGCCATGATTATTGGCTAGTTATTTTAATGTTTGTCTAGATTTATAAACCTATGTTTTGGATGCTACTTAATAGTTATTCGTTTTATTTATGATGATTTGATGTTTGGATTAAAGAACGATTCTTATTAAAGCTAGACTTTTCGATTCAGTTGGTTGTGTATTTGTTTGATAGGACGAGAGTTCATTAATTTAATGCATAAATTTACAATTGGTTTGTCTTAATTAGTTGTTTGCTTACTCGGAGACGAGAGTAAATTGAGTTCAAAAGGCTAGACAAAATAGGGGTGAATTACACACAACGAGAGTTGGTGTGATTGCGATTCAAGTCTTCATCTTAGTTGAAATATTTGGTCACAGTTAGGAGGTTTTAGGCTACGGGGAATTCCGTGTCGTGTAATTTTAATTGAAGTGTTTGCGCTGGGGAATTCCAGGTGAACCGATTAAATAATTCGCATAGGTTAGATAATAACTGGGGTTTAAACTAAATGCATCCAAGACTAGGTGTAAAGAGTCTAGACGAACATTCGTTTTTCCTAATTGATTTAAACTATCTTATTTTTACTTGTTTGTTTGTTTTCAAGCTTAAATTCTAAAATACCAAAAATATTGTTCTTTCTTGTTATTAATTAAAGCAATCTTTGATTTGGCTAATCGTTAAATAGCCACCAAGACTATTATCTCGTAATTTACATTTTCTAGATTAACTTAGTTTATTTCCTTTAGTTATAATCTTAATTTTCACGTCTAAACTGTCCTTGGAACGAATACGGATTTACCAACTTTATACTATTGCACGATCGGGTACACTGCCCGTTAGTGTATAGTAATCCTTTTAACCGGTATTTCTCATTATATAAATTATAGACGCGATTTCACACATCAAGGGTTACGAACACAAGGGTTTGATATTAGCACGTACGAATGACGATTCACAGAATTGTGCCTACTGTGTCCGGGAGCGTTCTAAGATGAAGAAGAGAAGATCAACGCATTTGTAAAAGGGTTACCAAAAAGAATTCAAGAAGATGTGAGTTCACACGAGCCCACCTCCATACAAAAGGCAAGTCGAATGGCTCATAAACTCATAAATCAAATTGAGTGAAGAATTAAAGAGCAGGCGACCGAAGAAGCCAACACGATACAAGTCAAGAGGAAGTGGGAAGAAAACAGTGACAAAAGTCACCAACACAACAACAGTAACTATCGCTTCAATAATCAACACAACAATCACAACTACAATCGCACCAATTTTTGCAACAACAAACGCAACAACAATAATCCCAACAACAAAAACTACCACAACCACTGTCCCAACAATAATAACAATCGCAACAACAACCATCTCAATAACAATAATGGCAACAAAAACCAGAAGATTCCGTGCAAAAGGTGTGAAGGGTACCATCCGGATATTTATTGTTTGGTAACATGTACCAAGTGTAATAGAATGGGGAATAGTGCGGCAAAGTGTGAAGTTTACGAACCAGGGAATAAAGGAACAGAAAATGCCAACATTATTTGTTTCGGATGCGAAAAGAAGGGCCACTACAAAACTAGGTGCCTAAATCAGGAAAATAAAAATGGTCAAGGATGAGGAAGAGTCTTCAACATTAATGCGATAGAATCGCAAGAAGACCCGGAGCTTGTTACGGGTACATTTCTTATTGACGATAAACCTGCTTATGTTTTATTTGATTCGGATGCGGATAGAAGCTATATGAGTAGAGATTTTTGTGCCAAATTAAGTTGTCCATTAACGCCTTTGGATAATAAGTTTTTACTCGAATTAGCAAACGGTAAGTTTATTACGGCGGATAAAATATGTCAAAACCGAGAAATTAAACTAGTTGGCGAAATATTTAAGATTAATTTGATAACAGTAGAGTTAGGAAGTTTTGATGTGATAATTGGCATGGACTGGTTAAAAAAAGAGAGAGCAGAGGTTGTATTTTACAAAAATACGATTCACATTGTACGCGAAAAAGGAAAACCTTTAACGGTGTACGAAGAAAAGAGCAACGCGAAGTTAAATCTTATTAGTAGTTTAAAGGTGCAAAAACTAATAAGAAAAGGTTGCTATATCATTCTAGCACACATCGAGGAAGTAAAACCCGAAGAAAAGAACATCAGTGATGTTCCTGTTGCAAAAGAATTTCCCGATGTATTTTCGAAAGAATTACCGGGACTACCTCCACATCGATCCGTTGAATTCCAAATAGATCTTGTACCCAGGGCTGCACCGATAGCTCGTGCGCCATACAGACTCGCATCCAGCAAAATGAAGGAACTCCAAAACCAATTACAAGAACTTTTAGAGCGTGGTTTCATTCGACCTAGTACATCACCGTGGGGAGCTCCTGTTTTGTTTGTCAAAAAGAAGGATGGTACATTCGGGTTGTGTATCGACTACAGAGAGTTAAACAAAGTTACCATCAAAAACCGTTATCCACTATCGAGAATCGACGACTTATTGATCAACTACAAGGCTCGTCGATTTATTCGAAGATCGATTTACGTTCCGGGTATCATCAAATGCGGGTGAAGGAAGATGATATTCCAAAGACTACTTTTAGGACACGTTACGGTCATTATGAGTTTATGGTTATGCCGTTTGGATTGACTAACACACCAGCTGTGTTCATGGATCTCATGAACTGAGTGTGTGGGCCATATCTTGACAAGTTTGTTATTGTTTTCATCGATGACATCCTTATCTACTCAAAGAATGAGCAAGAACACGAAGAACATTTAAGAAAAGTGCTAGAATTGTTGAGGAATGAGAAACTGTATGCTGAATTTTCAAAGTGTGCATTTTGATTGAAAGAAGTTCAATTCCTCGGTCACATAGTGAGCAAAGAAGGTATTCAAGTTGATCCAGCAAAGATTGAAACCGTTGAGAAATGGGAAACCCCGAAAACTCCGACGCAGATACGCCAATTTTTAGGATTGGCTGGTTACTACAGAAGGTTCATCCAAGATTTTTCCAAAATAGCAAAACCCTTGACTGTATTAACGCATAAAGGGAAGAAATTTGAATGGAAGGATGAGCAGGAGAAAGCGTTTCAATTGTTAAAGAAAAAGTTAACTACGGCACATATATTGTCATTGCCTGAAGGGAATGATGATTTTGTGATATATTGTGATGCCTCAAAACAAGGCCTTGGTTGTGTATTAATGCAACGAACGAAAGTAATTGCTTATGCGTCCAGACAATTGAAGATTCACGAGCAGAATTATACGACACATGATTTGGAATTAAGTGAGGTTGTTTTTGCATTAAAGACTTGGAGACATTACTTATATGGGGTCAAAAGTATCATATATACCGACCATAAAAGTCTCCAACATATATTTGATCAGAAACAGCTGAACATGAGGCAACGTAGGTGGATTGAACTATTGAACGATTATGACTTTGAGATTCGATACCACCCGGGGAAGGCGAATGTGGTAGCCGACGCTTTGAGTAGGAAGGATAGAGAACCTATGCAGTTAAAAGTTATGAATATAATTATTCGTACTAACCTTACTACTCAAATAAAAGAGGCACAGCAGAGAGTTTTAAAAGAAGGAAATTTGAAGAATGAAATACCCAAAGGATCGGAGAAACATCTTAATATTCGGGAAGACGAAACCCGATATAGGGCTGAAATAATTTGGGTACCAAAGTTTGGAGATGTGAGAGAAATGATACTTAAGGAAGCACATAAGACCAGATATTCAATACATTCCGGAGGGGGGAAGATGTACAAAGATCTCAAGAAACACTTTTGGTGGCCGGGTATGAAAGCTGATATTGCTAAATACGTAGGAGAATGTTTGACGTGTTCTAAGGTCAAAGCTGAACATCAGAAACCATCAGGTCTACTTCAACAACCTGAAATCTCGGAATGGAAATGGGAAAACATTACCATGGATTTCATTACTAAATTGCCAAGGACTGCAAGTGGTTATGATACTATTTGGGTAATAGTCAATCGTCTCACCAAGTCAGCACACTTTCTGCCAATGAGCGAAGATGATAAAATGGAGAAGTTAGCACGACTATACTTGAAGGAAGTTGTCTCCAGACATAGAATACCAATCTCTATTATCTCTGATAGGGATGGCAGATTTGTCTCAAGATTTTGGCAAACGTTACAACAAGTATTGGGGACTCGTCTAGATATGAGTACTGCCTATTATCCACAAACTGATGGGCAAAGTGAAAGGACGATACAAACCCTTGAAGACATGCTACGAGCATATGTTATTGATTTTGGAAACAGTTAGGATTAACATCTACCGTTAGCATAATTTTTCTACAACAACAGTTACCACTCGAGTATTGAGATGGCACCGTTTGAGGCACTTTATGGCAGAAAGTTCAGGTCTCTGATTTGTTGGAGTGAAGTGGGGGATGGACAAATTACGGGTCCAGAAATTATCCAAGAAACTATCGAGAAAATCATTCAAATTCAACAACGGTTGAAAACCGCCCAAAGTCGACAAAAGAGCTACGCGGACAGTAAAAGAAAAGATATAGAATTTGAAATTGGTGATATGGCCATGCTTAAGGTATCACCTTTGAAAGGTGTTGTTTGATTTGGTAAACGGGGGAAACTGAATCCAAGGTACATTGGACCATTCAAAATTATAGATCGTGTCAGACCAGTAGCTTACCGACTTGAATTACCTCAACAACTCGCCGGCGTACATGATACTTTTCACGTATCGAATATGAAGAAATGCTTAGCCAAAGAAGATCTCACTATTCCTTTAGACGAAATTCAAATCAATGAAAAACTTCAATTCATTGAAGAACCAGTCGAAATAATGGATCGTGAGGTTAAAGGACTTAAGCAAAACAAAATACCAATCGTTAAGGTTTGATGGAATGCTCGTAGAGGACCCGAGTTCACCTGGGAGCATGAAGATTAGATGAAGAAGAAATACCCGCACTTATTTCCAGAATATGTGTCAACACCTCCAACTGCTTAAAATTTCGGGACGAAATTTATTTAACGGCTAGGTACTGTAGTGACCCGAACTTTTCCATGATTATATATTATATGAGATTAATATTTACATGAATAAATATTTCCAACATGTTAAGCAATCAAACTTGTTAAGACTTGATTAATTGAAATGAGTTTATGTAGACAATTGACCACCCCATTTGCCTGATGATTCACGAACGTCATAACTTGTGATAATTATATAATCGTTTTATTTTTTTATGATGTAAGTTTTTATTATATATATATATATATATATATATATATATATATATATATATATATATATATATATATATATAAGAAATATAATTAAATCAAAGATGTACAACTAAAACACTATTTACTACAGTAAAATACTATTTGCTACAGTAAAAACTATTTGCTACAGTAAACACTATTTACTACAGTACACTATGTACTTGTATTCAATCCGTATTCGTACTCGTACAATACACGACTTTTAAATGTATATACTATTGGTATATACACTTCATTGATCAGCTCTTAACAGCCTTAATGAGTCACCTAAACATGTGGGAACCATCATTTGGCAACTAGCATGAAATATCTAACAAAAATACAAACTAATGAAACCTTATATTCAAGGGTAGGATCATGTTTTTCTTCACCAACCATAAACACATTTTCATTCCAACTTTTATGCATCAAATTACTCTCTCTCAATTCCTCTCTTATTGTTCTAAGTGTTCTTCATCATTTTCTTCATAATCTAGCTCAATCTAGCTCAATCTAGTTAACCTAGATCAACATACAAAACAACTACTCAAGAACACTTCATAAACACTTTAAAGTTTACAAGTTTACTTCCAAGCTTTCTAATCCATTCCAAGTAATCATCTAAGATCAAGAAACCTCTGTTATTTATAGTAGATTATCATTCTAATTCAAGGTATAATTCATATTCAAACTTTGATTCAATTTCTATAACTATAACAATCTTAATTCGAGTAGAAATCTTACTTGAACTTGTTTTCGTGTCATGATTCTACTTCAAGAACTTTCAAACCATCCAAGATTCTTTGAAGCTAGATCATTTCTTGTCACTTCCAGTAGGTTTACCTACTAAACTTGAGGTAGTAATGATGTTCATAACATCATTTGATTCATATATATAAAACTATCTTATTCGAAAATTATAACTTGTAATCACTAGAACATAGTTTAGTTAATTCTAAACTTGTTCGCAAACAAAGTTAATCCTTCTAACTTGACTTTTAAAATCAACTAAACACATGTTCTATATCTATATGATATGCTAACTTAATGATTTAAAACCTGGAAACACGAATAACACCGTAAAACCGGACATACGCCGTCGTAGTGAACCCGGGGGCTGTTTTGGGTTAGATAATTAAAAACTATGATAAACTTTAATTTAAAATTTGTTCCTCTACAAAAAATGATTTTTCTTATGAACATGAAACTATATTCAAAAATCATGGTTAAACTCAAAGTGGAAGTATGTTTTTCAAAATGGTCATCAAGACGTCGTTCTTTCGACTGAAATGACTACCTCTTACAAAAACGACTTGTAACTTATATTTCCGACTATAAACCTATACTTTTTCTGCTTAGATTCATAAATTTCAATTCAATATGAAACCATAGCAACTTGAATCACTCAAAACGGATTTAAAACGAAGAAGTTATGGGTAAAACAAAATTGGATATTTTTACTTGTTGTAGCTACGTGAAATTTGTAACAAATCTATACAAATCATAACTTAACTAACTTATATTGTATTATACATGTATTCTAACATATATTATGTAATCTTGGGATACCATAGACACGTATACAATGTTTTGACATATCATATCGACCAATCTATATATATTATTTGGGAACAACCATAGACACTCTATATGCAGTAATGTTCGAGTTAGCTATACAGGGTTGAGGTTGATTCCAAAATAATATATATACCTTGAGTTGTGATCTAGCCTGAGACTTGTATACACTGGGTCGTGGATTGATTCGAGATAATATATATTGATTTAATTTTGTACATCTAACTGTGGACAGCTAGTTGTAGATTACTAACGTTGGACTGCTAACTTAACAAACTTAAATCATTAAAATGTAATAAAACATATTGTGAATATATTTCGATCATACTTTGATATATATGTATATATTTGTTATAGGTTCGTGAATCGATCAGTGGCCAAGTCTAATTCTCAACGAATTAAGAATCTGTGAGAGTGAGTTATAGTCTCACTTTTAAAATCTAATAATTTGGGATGAGAATACATGCAGTTTTATAAATGTATTACAAAATAGACACAAGTATGCAAAACTACATTCTATGGTTGAATTATTATTACCGAATATCACCCTTTTTAGTCTGGTAATCTAAGAATTAGGGAACAGAAACCCTAATTGACGCGAATCCTAAATATAGATCTATTGGGCCTAACAAACCCCATCCAGGTTACGGATGCTTTAGTACTTCGATTTTATCATGTCCGATGAGAGTCCCAGAATGATGGGGGATATTCTAGACGCGTTCTGTTAATGTCGGTTACCAGGTGTTCACCATATGAATGATTTTTATCTCTATGCAGTTTATGCGAAATGCCTGATATGAGATGGATGTTTATGAAAAATGAAATCTTGTGGTCTATTATTACAATTTGATATATATATATATATATATATATATATATATATATATATATATATATATATATATATATATATATATATATATATATATATATAGGTTAAACCTATAACTCACCAACATTTTTGTTGACATTTTTAAGCAAGTTTATTCTCAGGTGATTATTAAGAGATTCCGCTGTTGTATGCTAATTAAGGACAAGAATTGGAGTCAGCATGCTTGTAATATATTGTTTAAAAACTGCATTCGGAGATTTAAATCGATGTGTAATATTATTTATATATATATATATATATATATATATATATATATATATATATATATATATATATATATATATATATATATATATATATATAGGTTAAACCTATAACTCACCAACATTTTTGTTGACATTTTTAAGCATGTTTATTCTCAGGTGATTATTAAGAGATTCCGCTGTTGTATGCTAATTAAGGACAAGAATTGGAGTCAGCATGCTTGTAATATATTGTTTAAAAACTGCATTCGGAGATTTAAATCGATGTGTAATATTATTGTAAACCATTATGTAACGGTCGTATGAAAAATGTTATCTTTAGGATTATCATTACTGGATAATCTACGTTATGATTTTAAAACCTTTAACAATAAAATAAAGGTTATGATTTATTTTAAAAACGAATGCAGTCTTTGAAAAACGTCTCATATAGAGGTCAATACCGGAAATTTCATGACAACCCGGAAATTTCCGACCAAATTTAAACTTTATCCTTATATTATTCTGACATGATAAGCAAAGTTTGTTAAGTTGAATCTCAAGGATTTTAAACTATATGCATACATTCATTTAACCTCGACCAAATTCCGACGATTCACGAACCATTATTTAATTGGATATGAATATGCATATATAGGCATATGTATATATAATAACTTGAGAATATTAACAAAGTATTAAACGTATAAAACTTTACATGAACGTATCTGCTTCAATATATTTATCGATGGAATTATAAGATAATATCAAATGATTGAGTTATCAAGATTCATTACGACACGATTTCATAATTCTGACATGATAAGTAAAGTCTGTTATGTTGCGTCTCAAATTTTTGAACTATTTTCGTGCATTAAATTACACTTCAACTGTTCTCGATGATTCATGAACAACTATTTACACATAGATACATATATATTTATAAATATAAATATATATATATTAATTCAAAATAAAATTTGAAATATAATATTATTTAGTTATAAGAATTAATTTTGTAAAATAAAATAATATAAGATATAATAAAATATATTATTAAAATGAATCTATATATAGATACAAAAGTTTGTTGAATATATTTATTAATTTATCGTAATACTCGGTTGACATTTCGCTAGTGTTCATATAGATCTAATACAAGTTCATGAAGATTTAAAATAAAAGTTGAACTGTAAATTGATTACGAAGATTTTACAATTGTTAAAAATATTTTTTACCTTTTTTAAGATTGAATATTAGTACTCCGTACATATTATTTGGAACAGAAAATAAATAATTAACGAACCTTTTTGATCAGATTTTACACAGTTAATGACTGAAATAAATAAATGGATTTAATTTTAAAATATGGGATTTTTCTGATTAAATTTATCTGTAACTGTTCAGCAAGGGACGATATTAAACTCCGTGAAATCATCGGTACAAAACAACAAAAGGATGGCGGCTTTCAATTTAAATAAAACGTGTGATTCCTTTCTAACTTTTCTATATACCACTTGATCATTATTAACATATTATATTATAATTTACTGTTTTTTCCTTGACTTATGTTCCTCACAATTACAACAATTACGGAGATAGATATATGGATAATAGACATGTAGTTATGACATCCACAAATGATCACCTTCCTCATTCTTGATCAACCATCACCTTATTTCTTCTTATGTTCTGTCAAACCATATCGCCATCATCACCACCCTCTTTGTCAACCACCATGGAACCAATCAAACCACCATCAATCCACCACTCATATTTCTGTTTCTACTTGTGTTTAAGAGTCACAAATTACTGCTACTATGTTCGACCTTCTATTTTCTACCCGTAGTAAAACCCATCGCACCACCTTCCTTACCCTTCCTTCCTCTTCTCTTAACCGAGGACAACCAACACCTTTTTAATCACCACTTTCATCACCCATATCACCACCATAACCGTCACCCTATTACACCAATGAAACCCATTTATGAATAACCGTCGACTGCAACTTCTACTACTCTTTCTTGTTCGACTTACAACAAAATCATAACCCACTTGTTCGATGTTGTCACCATTCGAAGACCATCACCACTACACCTTCGTGAACTCCATAATCACCTCCTTCGATCCCTCTTTATTGATGTTATTTGCTATTGCTAAAACAAGAACCCAGCTGCTCGACACCACCTATCGATACTGCTAAACCTGTGATATGAATATTATATTATTTTTTTGTAAACCATCACCCAGGAAACCTCCACCATATCCCTCTCTCTTGTTTCAATTTTCAACGATCACCACCACACCAAACACCATTATAATTGAACACCACTTTCATCAAACATAATTGAAAATCACCACCATTATACACTTGTAAACTTCTAGTCCAACAGATGCTGTTTGAACCTTCATGTTTACAGCAGTATGGTGTTGTCACCATTTAACCAACAACCGAAAGCCAAAACCATCAAACCCTTTAACTAATATTTCTATTTTTCTATTTCAATCAATCTCCTGCTACAGCCCTCCTATTTCCTATTATTGTAATGATTTCTATTTCATCTTGAATCAAACCCAAAACGATCACATACCGGATATAGCGAAATACTGTTGCTGCTATTTCCTTGTTTCTTTTTTATATTATTCTCTTTTTCTATAATTCAAAACTCACCTGCAAATGATTAAGATCGATGATGATGATGGTAATGTGATGATATATCACACCCCCAAATAGGGCCTGGGGTATTTGTGACTAATTATATCAAATCACAGTTGTATAAACGAGAACGACTCTACATGAGACGTTTTGTTGAGTTTTGCAGCGGAAGATAAATATGTCTTTAATTGATATGATATGTAATGAAGACTCCAAGCATAGCAAGCAATCATCATCAAAGCAGCAGATATACAGCGGAAGCAATACTTAAGTACCTGAGAATAAACATGCTTAAAAAGGTCAACACGAGGTTGAGTGAGTTCATAGGTTTGTCATAAATAATGATTTTAGTAATAGTGTTAGACCACAAGATTTGTTTTCATAAGTAGATCACTCAGATCCAGTCAAGTTGATCTCCCGCAGGATCAAAAAGTTATGCCAGTGCGTGATATTTAGACTAAACGTTGTTTGCCCCGTGACAAGTTGTTCTGTCCTTGTCGTTTAATTTCATTATCAAGTAATACAAAGACTTAGTCAAATGTATCGGGGACGTTACTCCCGATAGGCCTATCCCCAATAATTAAGAATGCCGCGGCAATTAAAAATATCACTGTAGGGACTTAGTCGGACATAGCCGGGTATAACATAGTTTAACAGTTTGGTACTGATATTTCGACTAGACTTTCAAGTTTGCCTCGTAACAAGTTATCGTTTATACTTGTCGGTTGGGGACTTGCTGGTCATAGCCCAACATATCACAGTTTAATAGTTGGTACTTGTATTTAGACTAGACTTTCAAGTTTGCCCCGTAATAAGTTATCGTTTATACTTGTCGGTTGGGGACTTGCTGGTCATAGTCCAATATATCACAGTTTAATAGTTGATACATGTAAAACAGTTATAAAAGTTGCGCATGTATTCTCAGCCCAAAAATATATAAAAAGGGAGCAGATGAACTCACATTAAATAGCAGTTGAAGTATTCCACGCAAGAACGAAAGTAAAGCAAGTAAGTGATCTGGATATCAACCTTGAGGTATAACGTTTGATTAGTTAATGTCTAACTTGACATAAAGTATGTTTATTAATATAGCAACTATATTGACAGTGACGGTTTTCGAGAAAAGTTCCTATTTCTCAGAAGTTTCTATTTTTGGAAACCTACTATTTATGAAAAACTTCCACTTATAGTAAGCTTCTAGTTTAAGAATGTTCGGGTTATAATTCTTAACAAAGATGTTGTACAATCTCGCCCAAACTTCGTCGCTAACATGCAAGTCACTCGAATGATCTATTGTTACCGAGCGGCCCAGGATCTCTTGACCAGAATCTAAGTCTTGGCATTCGAGATCCACAAGCGTCCCATAATGGTAACAAGGATCACCCTAGGCCACAAGTAGCGGTGATGTTTGTAGTCTTTGTACGCTATCTTTAATTATAACCTTCACGTTAGGTGCGTATATACATATATATTCATTAATTCGATTTTAATTATAACTCCTATATATTAATTCATAAAAATACTTTTATAATTTTTAGTAACATATATTACTAATTATAACATGTTATTTATTTTAATTTTAATTGCATATAATTTATAACATTATTTACATGTTTCGGTAAAAAAATAATAAACCGAAGTAAATAGTAAAAAGTAAATAGTAAAAAGTAAATAGTAAAAAGTAAGAAAAGAATACTTACTAGTAGTAATTCTTCAAAGAGAGAATGAGAGAAATTTTGGTGTGAGTTTGAATGAGAAATGAGGGGTATTTATACTTGAAAAAATTAGGTAAAAAGAATAAAATAATTAAAAGAAAAAGAAATATTTTAATTTTTAATGGGATTTTAAAATTCAAAAGTATTAAATGTTAGGTCATGAGATAATGCACAAAATAAAATAATAAAAGTAGTTTTCCATTATAATTTTTAATTAAAAAGTAATTTATTTATTTATTTATTTATTTTATTAAAAAAATCATTTATTTTAAGGATTTTTTTTATATATTTTTTTTTAAAATAAACAAATTGATTTACTACTTTTCCAAGAATATTTGTCAATATTTTTTTTATTCATAATAACAATACTGATAATAAAGATATTAATTATTGATATCTTGTTTAAAAAGGATATTAATAATAATAATATTAATATATCAAATTAAAGCGTAATTATTTACAAATAATTGTTCGTGAATCATCAGAATTAGTCGAGGTTAAATGAAATCATATAAAGATTTTTGTTTAAATTTTTCCAGAAATTTACGGGTTGTCACATGATAAGCGATCGATGATAATGAGGAAATTGATGATACGCGTATGAGTTTGAGAAGGAAGAGTAGTGGCTGCTACTTATTTTTATTTTTATTTTTAGCCGAACCCTATTGCAAAATTTTAAATGGACTTGGGCTTTTATATTTGATCTATTTGTATATGGACACCAAAAAATTGGGTTTAGAAAATTGGGTCGAGATCTTATTTTTTTCTGTTGGGGCATGTTCGGTTCATAGTTAGGCCGTGAACCTGTGACCCAACTTTGGTTCTGTGGGGCGAGTTAAAAGAAGATATCGAGCTAAATAAATCAGAAATGAATGGGTAGCGTAATGGTTAAGTGTGTTTGAGTGTGAGCAGGAGGTCGCGGGTTCAAACCTGAACTTGGTCTTTTTTTTAAGGGCTACTTCTTTGAGGTAGTTTACTTTACTCATTTATTATTATTATTATTATTATTATTATTATTATTATTATTATTATTATTATTATTATTATTATTATTATTATTATTATTATTATTATTATTATTATTATTATTATTATTATTATTAGTTATTATTGCTATTAGGTTATTACAAATATTAAATATATAATTATTAGTATCATTCATATAATTAATATTATTATCATTAGTATTAAAATGATTAATAAAATTTTTGTTATTAGTATTAATAACATTATTAGTATCATTATTGTTAAAAATTATCATTATCATTTTTGCTATTAGTATTACCATTATTAATAAAATTATTATTATTATTATTATTAGTAAATCAATATTATCAAAACTATCATTCTAACAAATAAATATTTTGTACGTTAAATATGCATATTACATATACTAGAATTATATTAATATTTCATATAACTGTATATATAAAAAAAATAACATTATTTATATAAATACTTACATATAGCAAACTAATGATATTTTATAACTAAATGTATAGATATTAATCATTTTATATATATACGAAATAGATATATATAACATATAATTTATGATATAATATAAGCATACGTTTTTTTTAAATGGAATTTAGTATAAATCCTATATAACTACAAATATATAAATAATATTTATTAATAGATGAAATTATGTAAGTTCCATTATATGTGTTAATAAATATACAATTGATATAGGTTCGTGAATCCGAGGACAACCTTGCACTTATTCAGTACCGTCTTATGCATATTTTTACTACAAAATATCGTATCGTGAGTTTCATTTGCTCCCTTTTTAAATGTTTTTGCAATATATATTTTTGGGACTGGGAATACATGCGCTACTTTTATAAATGTTTTACGAAATAGACACAAGTAATCGAAACTACATTCTATGGTTGGATTATCGAATCGAATATGCCCCTTTTAGTCTGGTAATCTAAGAATTAGGGAACAGACACCCTAATTGAAGCGAATCCTAAAGATAGATCTATCGGGCCCAACGAGCCCCATCCATGTTGTGGATGCTTTAGTACTTCAAATTTATCATGTCCGAAGGTTGTCCCGGAATGATGGGGATATTCTATATGCATCTAGTTAAGGTCGATTACCAGGTGTTCAATCCATATGAATGATTTTTATCTCTATGCAGTTTGCGAAATGCCTGATATGAGATGTATATTTATGGAAAAATTGAAATCTTGTGGTCTATTAAATTAATGGAAATGATTGATTATGATAAACCTATGAACTCACCAACCTTTTGGTTGACACTTTTAAGCATGTTTATTCTCAGGTATGAAAGAAAACTTTCGCTGTGCATTTGCTCATTTTAGAGATATTACTTGGAGTCATTCATGACATATTTCAAAAGACGTTGCATTCGAGTCGTTGAGTTCATCAAGAATATTATTAAGTCATTTATAGTTGGATATATTATGAAATGGTATGCATGTCGTCAACTTTCGATGTAATGAAAGTTTGTCTTTCAAAAGCGAATGCAATATTTGTAAAATGTATCATATAGAGGTCAGAACCTCGCGATGTAACCATATGTTATTGTATTCGTCCTTATAGATTAGGACGGGTCGCTTCATGTGGTATCATAGCGCTGGTCTTAGCGAACCAGGTCTTGCATTAGTGTGTCTAACTGATAGTTGTTTAGATGCATTAGTGAGTCTGGACTTCGACCGTGTCTGCATATCAAAAGTTTTTCTTATCAATTCTTGTCAAAAATTACTTGCTTATCATTCTTAAGTCTAGACACGTCTTACTGCCTTTATTAAATAGATAGTGTATAGACAAATTCATATCTTAGCGTATCTATTACGGTAAACTTTTCCTGATATCTCCCGTAAATTTCTCCGTAATTTAAGGGATCCCGGTATTATATATATCTATGCATATAATGCATTTAGAATACCATCCAACTATCAATTGCTGTCACTAAACTTTTCATACCAAAAATCTTTTCTGTGATCGTGTAAGATGGCCTCTACGAATCGACCAAGTTCCTCTGACTCCGAAGACAGCGTGACGGGAGCGCACTAACCGATCAACTACCGTGATTTCTTTAGAAAGTGGGGATGGGTTTACGAAATACTTACCCTATGGAGAAATGAAGAAGGTACTCCATATCACGAGCCGAACTTACCACCTAACGTCGGAGTGCTCGATCCGCTTACCAGCGAACCTGTTCGCAATACCATTTTTACTCTTTTCGCAAGGATTTTCCGCCTCGAAGGTCGACTCGATGTCATTAAGGATAGTATTCATCCTCTACTCCTGAATTCTAATCATATAGGATTATTAGAAGAAGTTAGAAGACTTCGAACTAAATATCAAGAATTGACAAATCTTACGGGAGAATGGGTAGAACTAATTCATAGACTCGAGCGTAAAGTAGAAACCTTGGAGGTGACGGTGTTCGATTTGGAAGCTAGGATCGCATCTACTACGCAGGTACCACAAGCAGTACCAACACCAACAGCAA
Source organism: Rutidosis leptorrhynchoides (assembly GCF_046630445.1). NCBI lineage: Eukaryota > Viridiplantae > Streptophyta > Magnoliopsida > Asterales > Asteraceae > Rutidosis > Rutidosis leptorrhynchoides. Next base: position 469,621,133 of record NC_092333.1, read on the forward strand.
CACCACCAGCACCAGCATCATTTCCATCACCACAAGCTCCGTAAGCACCACATACACCGAAAAGTACCGAGAATGATGAATTATGAAACATTAATTCATTACTTTCTGTTCACGATTAAAAGATATATGTATATATATTTATGTATATCTCGAGATCGTAATAAAAATTCTTTTCATATTAACTATAACGTGTGAATTTTTAACGGGTAGGTAATACCCGAGAAAGATAGAAGAAGCTTTAAAGAGCTTCTATCATAACCAATTCACTTATGTTATCATTCACATCTTTCATTAACGATTTAACAATCGATATCTATAAATCCATGATTACATCTGAAGAAAATATATATGTAAGTATATTTTCATAAAGATTGTAATTAAAAATTCTTTTGTACAAACTGTTAATCGTGAAAATATTTTAACGGGTAGGTAATACCCAAGAGATATTTAGATTTCACATTAATAAGTTACATTGTACATTCTTCCAATCTGATTCAACATTCATTTACTATCCTACTTACATCCCCAGATATATGTATCTGTCCACCGCAGAATAACCATTTTCAGTCAATTTCATATTTTGATTTTGACTTATCAAAATCCAACAAGTGGCATAATGAGGAAAACATTGTACAAAAATAAAATTTGTTAGAAACAAATAAATTAACTATGAGAAATTTTGTTAAGAATCCACGCTAACAAAATCCTAGCTAACTGTTCCTAGCTAACTGTTAATTCCTTATTACATTTATTTATCGCACTTTATTTATTGCAATTTTAATTCTCGCAATTTTATTTATCGTCATTTAATTTCTGTTATTTATTTTACGCACTTTAAATATCGTCAGGACACATATACAATGTTTTGACATATCATATCGGCGTCATCTATATATATTATTTGGAATAACCATAGACACTCTATATGCGGTAATGCTCGAGTTAGCTATACAGGGTTGAGGTTGATTCTAAATAATATATATACTTTGAGTTGTGATCGAGTCTGAGACATGTATATAATGGGTCACGATACGTATTAATTAATTCGAATATTATATATTTAACTATATATAAATTATTGAACTACTAACTGTGAACTGCTAACATTGGATAATTAAAATGAATTAAAATATTAATTATAACATATGAAACTAAACACTTTTCAAGTTTGCCACTTGATTTCATCTTAAACTTCATTTGCATCTTGACGATTACAATCTGCGTTCAAACCTTTCATGATTCTTGAAAACACCTCAATCGAGAGGATGAACCAACTGCACTTCATCTACGGAAGGAAAGATTTATGCATATAGTTATGCACCTGAAAACTTTCAGAACCTGAGTAAATGTTTAACACGTATTTGTGCTAGCTCCTTTGGCGTTGTTATTACCGAAAATCACTTTGCAATCCCTTTTCAAAGTAGAAAGTTTTATCACAGCTCCAGCAAATCAACTTCAATGGTTCATTCGAATAAGCCTTATTATAACGATTACCCCTTCATCACTGTTACCGGGGAACCATTTATATCCCACCACATTAGCAATAAACTTACCAACAACTTCACTGATCCTTGACTTTCTAAAAAATCATTATATTTATCGAAACCCCATCATTTACTCACCCGTATCTTGTAAACAAGAATTGTCATGCCAATTACTAGGAATCAACAATCAGTATTTTGAAATCTCGCAGCATGTCTACGCCAATAGTTATATGTGTACATATAACCTCTATATCCTATACTTACATACTTAGAATGTGAAGTTTCTGAAAAACATCTTAATCTGCGAACTAATTCTCCGAAATTTTGGGGAAAATACTGATGAAGCAACAAAAACTGTAAACGATCTTAACAGTAAAAAGTTTGATGATAAAGAATAGTGTGTTGATAAAGCCCAGAAAAAAGGTTTGGAACTGGAAAACGGATTGAGTAAACTATGAAGGAGGCTGTGGACAAATCACAAGGACTAAATCTGCCTTCAAAGAATCTAAATGATTCAGTGTCTGCTGAAGTTATTATCGGATACCTTGCTCCTGACTCTAAACCTCTACGGACAAAATCTTCATCATCATCCATCGATGTTAGAACTTCCAAGATATCATCGTATCTTCTATTATAAATATCCTCTATATTTCTGAAGATAATTTCATAACCATTCTTATCTAAAATCAGTTATCTCCTCGCGTTAGCTGTATCACAACAAAAAGGAAACTGTTTTAGTTTCTAAACATCTGAAACCTCTGAGTGTAAAGTATGAATGTTTTGAAGTAGTGTTGGGAGCTGAAGCATGAGTTAGTATAATATAATGACACTTGATCAACTTGATTATATTACAGTAAGTTATGCTGAGTTTCTAAATGGAACGTGATGATTCACAGACCATACAGTCATCATGTGCCATGTTACACGACTCTTGTATTCTATTTAACCTCTAACATATCAAGAAAATATTTCTTGATGATTCGGTCTTTTTCGAGGTATTCTAGTAATTTGACAAATCAAGATCGTGCCATTACAATCTCTTTCTTAGAACATTAACTATGTTCATTCCGAAATTCATAGCTGCGAATTCTGGACCATTACATGCGGTGCTTAATGGATAGAAGAGAAAATAGAGCATAAAGCTCCAAAATGGAAATGGGGGTATAAATCGCAGCAAATAGGAGAGAGCATTAACTATGGATGTCAAAGATTATAGAAGACAGAAGCAGAGACTTCGAAATATAAGGAAAGATATAAAACCCAACAACAACCCAGAAATTACAAACCGTATATATTGATGCATGTAGCAATATAAAGACACGGGAGAACTAAAAAACACTATGAAACTAAGAGTATAGTAGAAGTAAATAGATTCTTCCGATGGTAGATGAAAAAAAAAGAAGAATGACCGATATGAAAGTTAGGAATATATCAAGAAGCAGAACTGGATGGAGCATATTGACGAATGCTTTAAGGTATGAGTTGAGGGAGAAAGAATAGAAGATGTGAGTTGTAAAGAAAAGAAGGGGGTGGATTTATAGTAAAATATCCGACAGAGCAATCAAAACAGATGATCGAATTTAAAGCAGATCCTAATTCCCTTGATTACCGAAAATTAAATCTTATTACGAAGGTTTTCTCCAAATCTCTTGAACTTGGAAATCAATCCTATCTACGTCAAAAGATATGACGAATCTACACCTAATCATTTCACTTTTTTATGATAGCTTCACCCGTACTCTTCACAAAATCAAATGGTTTTATCTATATTACTCAATGATGATAAAACTCTATTTATCAACTCATATTTGTCATGAAAACATTCTTATTATTATCCATGACGACCTCGATCAAATTTCGGGGACGAAATTTCTTTAACGGGTAGGTACTGTGACAACCCAAAAATTTCTGACCAAATTTAAACTTTATCCTTATATTATTCGGACATGATAAGCAAAGTTTTTTAAGTTGAATCTCAAGGATTTTAAACTATGTGCATACATTCATTTAACCTCGACCAAATTCCGATGATTCACGAACCATTATTTAATTGGATATGAATATGCATATATAGGCATATGTATATATAATAACTTGAGAATATTAACAAAGTATTAAACGTATAAAACTTTACATGAACGTATCTGCTTCAATATGTTTATCGATGGAATTATAAGATAATATCAAATGATTGAGTTATCAAGATTCATTACGACACGATTTCATAATTCTGACATGATAAGTAAAGTCCGTTATGTTGCGTCTCAAATTTTTGAACTATTTTCGTACATTCAATTACACTTCGACTGTTCTCGACGATTCACGAACAACTATTTACAAATAGATACATATATATTTATAAATATAAATATATATTAGTTCAAAATAAAATTTGAAATATTATATTGTTTAGTTATTAGAATTAATTTTGTGAAATAAAATAATATAAGATATAATAAAATTTATTATTAAAATGAATCTATATATAGATATAAAAGTTTATTGAATATATTTATTAATTTATCGTAATACTCGGTTGACATTTCGCTAGTGTTTATATAGATCTAATACGAGTTCATGAAGATTTAAAATAAAAGTTGAACTGTAAATTGATTACGAAGATTTTAGAATTGTTAAAAATATTTTTTACCTTTTTTAAGATTGAATATTAGTACTCCGTACATATTATTTGAAACAGAAAATAAATAATTAACGAACCTTTTGATCAGATTTTACACAGTTAATGACTGAAATAAATAAATGGATTTAATTTTAAAATATGGGATTTTTCTGATTAAATTTATCCGTAACTGTTTAGCAAGGGACACGATATAAAACTCCGTGAAATCGTCGGTACAAAACAACAAAAGGATGGAGGCTTTCAATTTAAATAAAACGTGTGACTCCTTTCTAACTTTTCTATATACCACTTGATCATTATTAACATATTAATATTATATTATAATTTACTGTTTTTTCCTTGACTTATATTCCTCACAATTACAACAATTACGGAGTATGGAGATATATATATGGATAATAGACATGTAGTTATGACATCCACAAATGATCACCTTCCTCATTCTTGATCAACCATCACCTTATTTCTTCTTGTGTTCTGTCAAACCATATCGCCATCATCACCACCCTCTTTGTCAACCACCATGGAACCAATCAAACCACCATCAATCCACCACTCATATTTTTGTTTCTACTTGTGTTTAAGAGTCACAAATTACTACTACTATGTTCGACCTTCTGTTTTCTGCCCATAGTAAAACCCATCGCACCACCTTCCTTACCCTTCCTTCCCCTTCTCTTAACCGAGGACAACCAACACCTTTTTAATCACCACTTTCATCACCCATATCACCACCATAACCGTCACCCTATTACACCAATGAAAACCCATTTATGAACAACCGTTGACTGCAACTTCTACTACTCTTTCTTGTTCGACTTACAACAAAATCATAACCCACTTGTTCGATGTTGTCACCATTCGAAGACCATCACCGCTACACCTTCGTGAACTCCATAATCACCTCCTTCGATCCCTCTTTATTGATGTTATTTGCTATTGATAAAATAAGAACCCAGCTGCTCGACACCACCCATCGAACTGCTAAACCTGTGATATGAATATTATATTTTTTTTTGTAAACCGTCACCCAGGAAACCTCCACCATATCCCTCTCTTTTGTTTCAATTTTCAATGATCACCACCACACCAAACACCATTATAATTGAACACCACTTTCATCAAACATAATTGAACATCACCACCATTATACACTTGTAAACTTCTAGTCCAACAGATGCTGTTTGAACCTTCCTGTTAACAGTCGTATGGTGTTGTCATCATTTAACCAACAACCGAAAACCAAAACCATCAAACCCTTTAACTAATATTTCTATTTTTCTGTTTCAATCAATCTCCTGCTACATCCCTCCTATTTCCTGTTATTGTAATGATTTCTGTTTCATCTTGAATCAAACCCAAAACGATCACATACAGGATATAACGAAATACTGTTGCTGCTATTTCCTTGTTTCTTTTTCTATTATTCTCTTTTTTTTGTAATTCGAAACTCACTTGAAAATGATTAAGATCGATGATGATGATGGTACAGTGATGATAAGCGATCGATGATAATGATGAAATTGATGATACGCGTATGAGTTTGAGAAGGAAGAGTAGTGGCTGCTACTTAATTTTCTTTTTTTTAGCCGAACCCTATTGCAAAATTTCAAATGGACTTGGGCTTTTATATTTGATCTATTTGTATATGGACACCAAATAATTGGGTTTAGCAAATTGGGCCAAGATCTTATTTTTTTCTGTTGGGCCATGTTCGGTTCATAGCTGGGCCGTGAACCTGTAACCCAACTCTGGTTCTGTGGGACGAGTTAAAAGAAGATATCGAGCTAAATAAATCAGAAATGAATGGGTAGCGTAATGGTTAAGTGTGTTTGCGCGTGAGCGGGAGGTCACGGGTTCAAACCTGGATTTGGGCATTTTTTTAAGGGCTACTTCTTTGAGGTAGTTTACTTTACTCATTTATTATTATTATTATTATTATTATTATTATTATTATATTATTATTATTATTATTATTATTATTATTATTATTATTATTATTATTATTATTATTATTAATTATTATTATTGCTATTAGGTTATTACAAATATTAAATATATAATTATTAGTATCATTCATATAATTAATATTATTATCATTAATATTAAAATGATTAATAAAATTTTTGTTATTAGTATTAATAACATTATTAGTATCATTATTGTTAAAAATTATCATTTTCATTTTTGCTATTAGTATTACCATTATTAATAAAATTATTATTATTATTATTATTATTATTATTATTATTATTATTATTATTATTATTATTATTATTATTATTATTATTATTATTATTATTATTATTAGTAAATCAATATTATCAAAACTATCATTCTAACAAATAAATATTTTGTACATTAAATATACATATTACATATACTAGAATTATATTAATATTTCATATAACTGTATATAAAAAAAATAATAACATTATTTATATAAATACTTACATATAGCAAACTAATGATATTTTATAACTAAATGTATAGATATTAATCATTATATATATATATATATATATATATATATATATATATATATATATATATATATATATATATATATATATATATACGAAATAGATATATATATAACATATAATTTAAGATATAATATAAGCATACGTTTTTTTAAAATGGAATTTAGTATAAATCATATATATAACTACAAATATATAAATAATATATATTAATAGATGAAATTATGTAAGTTCCATTATATGTGTTAATAAATATACAATTGATATAGGTTCGTGAATACGAGGACAACCTTGCACTTGTTCAGTACCGTCTTATGCATATTCTTACTACAAAATATCGTATCGTGAGTTTCATTTGCTCCCTTTTTAAATGCTAATATATATTTTTGGGACTGAGAATACATGCGCTGCTTTTATAAATGTTTTACGAAATAGACACAAGTAATCGAAAATACATATTGGATTATCGAATCGTATATGCCCCTTTTAGTCTGGTAATCTAAGAATTAGGGAACAGACACCCTAATTGACGCGAATCCTAAAGATAGATCTATCGGGCCCAACGAGCCCCATCCATGTTGCGGATGCTTTAGTACTTCGAATTTATCATGTCCGAAGGTTGTCCCGGAATGATGGGGATATTCTATATGCGTCTAGTTAAGGTCGATTACCAGGTGTTCAATCCATATGAATGATTTTTATCTCTATGCAGTTTGCGAAATGCCTGATATGAGATGTATATTTATGGAAAATGAAATTTTGTGGTCTATTAAAATAATGAAAATGATTGTTTATGATAAACCTATGAACTCACCAACCTTTTGGTTGACACTTTTAAGCATGTTTATTTTCAGGTATGAAAGAAAACTTCCGCTGTGCATTTGCTCATTTTAGAGATATTACTTGGAGTCATTCATGACATATTTCAAAAGACGTTGCATTCGAGTCGTTGAGTTCATCAAGAATATTATTAAGTCATTTATAGTTGGATATATTATGAAATGATATGCATGCCGTCAACTTTCGATGTGATGAAAGTTTGTCTTTTAAAAACGAATGCAATGTTTGTAAAATGTATCATATAGAGGTCAGAACCTCGCAATGTAACCATATGTTATTGTATTCGTCCTTATGGATTATGACGGGTCGCTTCACCTAAAAATTAGGGAACAGTACCCCTAATTGACGCGAATCCTAAAGATAGATCTATGGGCCTAACAAACCCCATCCGAGGTACGGATGCTTTAGTACTTCGACTTATTATTATACAGACGAGAGGATTCTGTTTTGGGGATATTCTATATGCATCTTGTTAATGTCGGTTACCAGGTGTTCACCATATGAATGATTTTACCTTTATGCAGACGAGAGGATTCTGCTATTGGAATTATGTTTATAAATATGAAAATCTTGTGGTCTATTAAAATTATGGAAATGATCGATTATGATAAACTAATGAACTCACCAACCTTTTGGTTAACACTTTAAAGCATGTTTATTCTTAGGTTTGAAAGAAATCTTCCGCTGTGCATTAGCTCATTTTAAAGATATTACATGGAGTCATTCATGACACATTTCATAAGATGTTGCATTCAAGTCGTAGAGTTTAATAAAGAATATTATTAAGTAAATGACATATTAAGTCATTTATAGTTGGATATATTATGAAATGGTATGCATGCCTGTCAACTTTCGATGAAATGAAAGTTTGTCTTTCAAAACGGACGCAATGTTTGTAAAATGTATCATATAGAGGTCAAATACCTCGCGATGTAATCAACTATTGTAATTCGTTTATAATCGATATGAACGGGTTGTTAAACTAGCCATCAAATCTGGTCAAAAGTTGCTCAATGGACGAATATCTCGCTCCCATCATGGTCTTCGTTGGCGAATTTATGGGCTTGGATAGACGGCGCTCCAATTCATAAAAACAGACGGCTCATTGTTACTATCATCATTTACGCGACGCTCTGGAATATATGGAGATTTCGCAATAGTATCATTTTTTAGGACACAAAGTTTCGAAAAAGTCATGTGATCGACTCGATTGTGGTTTTAAGCTTCAATTGGATATATGCTAGATTTAGTAAAACCTCATATCCTTTACATTCTTTGTAATTTTTTCCTTGTATTTTTTTCTAGCGTTTTGCTAGTTTTTTCAATAAAATTTCAGCCGTTCGGAAAAGAAAAAAAAAAAAGAAGATTTGGATTTTCTTTAGGAATTTTATTAATCGGTACGATCAGACAATTATGATATCATTGAAGGTTTTATTTTGTGTATAATCATATCATTTTTGTTATGTGTATGGTCGTATGGATACACATGCGCATATTTGCAATTTATTTTGATTAATTTCCCTTATAGTGTTTTGTAAATGACATGGTAAATGACATTATACACAGCAAAAACTCATAATTTCAAATCTCCGGTTAACAAATCTATACTTACTTCTATACTATATATGAAATGGCTTAGAACATGACATCACTTCAATATTTTTACCTTAGGTTAAAAAAAATCAAGGGACACTTGGCACAACATGAGATATCCTTGCATCATCATTTAAAAAACATTTTTGTTTATCTAAAAAAAAATGGAATTTTATAAAAAAATAAAAGCGGACGACGCATAAACCTTTTTTAGATAAATTAACTGAATACATTAAATTAAATACAAAATAAAACACTTTTCGATATGCTGCACGCTTCCGTCTGAAACCCTAGATAAACACCTTGGGCTTCTCAAAAATTTGCACGCCTTATCATCTTTTCATTTCAAATTTCAGCTTCATCTCCAAACTTCATATCTGCATTTCATCTTCTTCTATAAACTTCATCTCTGCATTCAAAAAAGTTATTTGGCACAAAGATATTTTAAAACCATTCTCCCTATCTCTTGAATTTTAACCGCTGCGATCTATAGCCGCCACCATCTCCGCCATCGCGCCATCGCACCACCGCCGCTGCTGCCAATCGATTATATTAGTCCGTTGATCTTCAACAAGTTATGCATCTTTTCATCGTCTTCTGGCTTCATCACTAGGTTATAATCTTCTTCTTGAACTTTTTTTTTTCAAATACAACCTGATTTTGTGTGTTAGGGTTTTTTTTTGCTCCATTTTATTAGTTTTATTTGTTAGTTTTATTAATATGCTTTGTTTCCTTTCGAGTTTAATTACTTTTTGCTCCATTTGGCTTCATCAGAAGGTCCGCAAGATGATGTAAGTCAACTTTGACCTTTTGATTTCTTCTTAATTGAAATGGGTCATTAAAAATTGAAGTCTTGAAGTTGTTTAGTTGGTGTTATAAATGGTTGATTTTTGGAAGTACTGAATGGATGTACTTTGAGCTATAATATTGTTTCCTTTTGACTTTAATTTGGATACTGCTTCAAGTTGTTGAAGAGACTGAAATTGAAATCAAAGAGATGAATTATGAAATTGAAATAAAAAATCTCTGCATTCATTCTCTTCTCCTTTTTTCTTAATTAATCTTCGATTATTATCAGGTAGCTCAATTATTTATTAAAAAAGAAACAAACTTTCGGGCATTTGTGTGAATTGATGTAATTTGGTTGTTGCAGAAGATGAAGCATAGAGAATCTGGAGAATAAAGATCCAAACTCTGCCATTTTTGATTTGGGGCTAAAGGTATTTCTACTACTTTTAATACTTCTGATGATCATGTGTATGCAAGTAATTTACTTTTTGTGATTCTCCGATTTATCAACTAATTTCGTGATCTTGGGGACTCTAAAATCTTTCTGTTATTGAAGCATATCAATTTATTTGTACGGGTAAATCGAGATCTGGTGATCCAATATTTATGGTTTTGGTATTCAATGGTAATCTTTCATTTATTCAGATCATTTTTATGTGGTTTTCATATAGAGTTTATGATCAAATTGTATGTAACTAAATCATTTGCATCACGAGTATTCATTCATGTTTTGCATATTGTAAGGTTGTTTCTGTTTGTTTATACAATTAATGTTTTTGTAACCTACTTCTATTAAACACTCTGAATCGAAATAAGCATTTTCTTTTACGCACTCCAGGTGTTTGATGAAATGCTTATATGAATAATGGATTGATCGATTTCAATAGTTGAAGAATTGTTTCGGTAATCTATACGTGACTTGCATACGAGAGCTTCATTTAATGTATACACTTTCAGGTTAATATTCTTTTCATGCAGAGTCTTATACATACACTTTTAGGTAACGTTCTATCTCATTATGCGGTTACATTCTTATTTGGAATCATTAACTCTAAGATTTATAGTTACATCTTCCTTTAGGTGTAAGTTGTAACAATGGAATTTGTTAAATATTGGCAGGTTCTATTTTTAGCTTTTATAAGATTCGACAACTTATAGGGTTTATATTTTGTCAATAATTAATTAGGCTTTCACATCTCCCTTTGGGCTTAAGTATGTTTTAAAATGCTTTGAAATTTATATTTTCTTTTTTTCAGTGGACTAAGACTAATCATTGTTGCTATGGTATAAATTATCAATCGCGTGTTGTGATGTGGTTCTATAGCATTCTAAATAGCTGTTGTGTTTATATGTTTTGCATTTGATGCCCAGATGTAGGTAGAGCATCGAATTCACAAGCTCTGATATGATAACTTATGAACTGCGCACTATACTAAAGGTATGCTTATGTTTTGGTATTGCTAATGTGCTACAATGACTAATGTTACTTTTATAATGTCAGTACAAAGGTATAGGAACACTGCTTAACACAAAAACCTCACTCAACCATCTATACTGACAATGCCTTATTCAAGTCCACTAAATGATGTCTCCAATGGTAAATATTTTATTTTTTTAAATCATTACTACTTGCACATATGCATTTAATTCTTAGTAACATGTTGTATTGTTTTTGAACTAATCTATAACGTTATTTAAGTGTGCTTGACCTATATGAATTCAAGTGTCGTTGGTAATGCACACAAAAGATTTGTCAAAAAGAACTATTGCATGTGACATAAAGAGCATTTCAAGTGTGTGTATCATTTAAAGTTAATGATAATGTGCACTTAAAAATGTTTCAAATTGAAAAAAGATGGTTTTAGACCCACATTACTTTACTGGTAAGCATGGTGCAAATAAGGGATAAGGAATGGTTTAGGGAGGTAACCCGAATCCGAATCCGAATCCGAAAATGGGTAAGGGCACGGAGGTAACCCGGATCCGAAAATGGGTCAAGGAGGTGCTAGACAGCAACAAGGTGGTTCGTCTTACATGGGCCAGCGTCACAGTTCTGTTGAATTAATGGTATGCTAGATTAGCTATGTTTTTTTTTTCTTTTTCTAATCTGACTAATTGTTTTGTGTTATTGATTAAATGTGCTGATTATGATATGGTCAAAGAGGTTATGTTTAATGCTACATCTCAGTAAAAAAAATTCATCTCTTTCGTCCTTTTAATTATATAATTCATAGTTTATGTAAAAAATCATTTGCACCAGTTTTTAGCTTGAACCCTTCATTTTGCCACTTATAATGACGTTAATCTTAATTACAGCCACAATGGCTCTGTGTGTGTGTGTATGTGTGTGTGTGTGTGTGTGTGTTTGCGTGAATATAATATGTGATAGTGATGTAAATGTTGTAGTACTATAAAGATGTACCGAGTATTTTATACGGAAATGATACAAAGGTTATGATATTTTCTATTGTTCGTTGCGGTGAACTTTAAGTTGTATTTGTTATTGTATCCAGAAACTGAACCGTTGACAAAGCCGCCACAACAAGATGCTGGTGATGGCAATGATGTTGCTACCGTATAAAGATGGTGTGGTTGTGGTGCTTCTGCAGCTGCTGCTGATCAGCTGATGCTGATCAGTTGATGCGCACTTGAAACCAAGCATACGGGCAACACTTTTTGTATACACCGTCCAGGTTGTGTTCCAATCTATATTTGAACTTCAAATGTGTGCCTTATCTTTTCACTTTTTCACTTATTCTGGTAGTCTTTTGCATTACAATTTATAATGTATACTTGAAACGGGTCATTGATGAAATTGACCGATGTTGAAACATGTCAATGTTGAAATGAGTCAGACGTTCCAAATTTATATAGGCATCTTAGGGTTTAACATTTTAGTGTGGTCTATTTGTAACATTAAATTTGTAAACTATATATTTGCATTTGATGTTGGTTAATCAGTTGATACATGTTGGTTTTATATTTTGGTTATTTCTGCAAAAAGTCAGCAACAAATCCCAAGGCCTAAACACAACATGAATGATAATGAAATAGATATAATGGTTACTCTTGTGGTTAGTATTTGGTAATGTACTTCATTAATACTTATTTTGTCTAAAGAATATGTGTAATGTTGATAGTAGCATAAGTAATGTATATATATGTGATATATGGATTGTAAAAGTTTGAGTAATTTTTTTCAGTACATGTTGATTATATAATGTATCATTAAAAAAAATTCCTTTAAAAACCCGTTAATTCACGGGTGTCTGCACTAGTAGTTAAGGTTAATTCTCCTTATCATTATCTTTACTGTAATGTAATTGAGACTTTATTTTTATTAACCTTGTTTATTTGATTGATATTGATATTGATATATAATATAAAATAAAAGTATATATTTTCTCAATTGTCAAAGAGATAGTAATCATGATTCATGCTGATTTGAATGGTTCCGAGTCACGTACTTGACTTCCATTGCTTCTTGTATGCAAAGAAACTTTATATTATAATAAATTGAAGTAAATAAATATTATATCTATCCATATTTATCTAGAGGATGATTCTAACACACCCTTTTTTTATTCTCACACACCTATTTTTACCTTTTACTCTTCTAATAATACTCCATTTCTTTAAATTGGTGTGTGAGGATCAAAAAAGTGTATGTATCTATATCCATCTAACAATGTAACAAATTATATTATTATATTAATTATAAAACTATTAAAATATTAAAATATTAAAATAGTATTATAATTTATGTTTATAGTTTATGTATTTATTTATGATTATAATTACAATATACATGAAGGGGGATGATTCTCACACACACTTTTTTGATCTTCACACACCAATTGAGCATTATTAGAAGAGTAAAAGGTTAAAATAGGTGTGTGAGGATCAAAAAAGTGTGTGTGAAAATCATCCCCTATACATGAATATACCTTAAAATATTTGTTTATTCGAAATACATCTTATCCAAGTGGTACTAAATGAACCGATAACTCCATCAACATCATCATCGTCAATTCATCATTTAGAATTTACAAAAGTCAGAAAGACTATTTTTTAAATCTTTTATTGAACCAACCTTTGAGAGCTAACTATTATATATATATATATATATATAAATATATATATAGTGAAAGGATTCCTAGAGAACTAGGGTATGTAGAGAACCTATAGCACCAACCATTTTTCACGGCACTTTCGCAAATTTTTCCCCGATCTGTTTTACACAGTCAGGGGTATTTTCGTCATTCAAATTAGGGATTATGGATTTGGTATAAATTCATTCCACAATACAGTTCCCATTCGACAATACAGTTTTTTTTCCCCGATCGTTTTTTTGATCGATTTTCATTTAATTCAATGGGAGATTCACATAATCATAGTTCTACATTTTCGAACTTCGCTGATTGTCGTCATGTTCTAAATGATGATGGTAATGACTCAGATCGTATCGTGTTGTTTGATTCGAATGCCGATAACGATTATGGAGAGGGTGATCGTGAAGCTAATGACTTAGAGGTTTTCGAGTTTGTTGATTCAGAGGGTGACTGTGAGTACATATCTTGCTCTGTTCATACTTGTTCATACTGAAGTTAGTTTGTACTGTTTTAAAACAAATTGTTTAGTATTATGTTTTTAGATTGATTAAATTGTTTAGTATTATGTTTTTAGATTGATTATGTGAATTTTATAGATACATTTCTTGACAATTACCTGCAAACAGGTTGGATTCAATCTTCAACCAGGTTGGGTTCAATCTGCAATCAGGTTGGGTTCAATCTGCAAGCAGATTGGGTTCAATCAAAACAATAGTAAACTTAATGATTATACAGACTGAAGGTGTTAGATACAGATTGAGGTGAAGGTGAATTTACCAGATATTATAGGTGATTTTACAAGGTGAATTCACTAGATGTAAGTACATTTGAGGAGAAGAAGATGAGAAAATGGAGCAAATGAAGCATGTCTGAAACTTGAATGGCAATCTTGGCAAGATATAGACTAAAAGTCATTTTTGTACACATACAGATTAAAGTGTTAGATACAGATTAAGGTGAAGGTGAATTTACAAGATATCATAGGTGATTTTACAAGATATCATAGGTGATTTTACAAGAATAATTAGTTACATAACATCAACAATATAGAATACATGTTAAGTGTATAGCTTCAAAATTAATTTTATGGGTTGTGAGCAGGTTTGTTCAATCTGCAACCAGGTTGGGTTCAATCTGCAAGCAGATTGGGTTCAATCACAACAATAGTAAACTTAATGATTATACAGAATGAATGTGTTAGATACAGATTGAGGTGAAGGTGAATTTACTAGATATTATAGGTGATTTTACAAGGTGAATTCACTAGATATAAGTACATTTGAGGAGAAGAAGATGAGAAAATAGAGCAAATGAAGAGTGTCTGAAACTTGAATGGCAATCTTGCCAAGATACAGGCTAAAAGTCATTTTTGTACACATACAGATTAAAGTGTTAGATACAGATTAAGGTGAAGGTGAATTTACAAGATATCATAGGTGATTTTACAAGATGTCATAGGTGATTTTACAAGAATAATTAGTTACATAACATCAACAATATAGAATACATGTTAAGTGTATAGCTTCAAAATTAATTTTATGGGTGATATCGGCTAAAAAGTCACGTTTTCACCCCGGTATTAAGGCCCAAAAACAAGAAAGATTCGAACTTTGTTGGCAAACTACCCACTTCGTCGGTAAGAATTGAAGAACAAGTAATTACGAACACGGTGCAAAAAGAATCAAGAGAATCGGAGCTAAAACGAAGATTCTAAAGCGAAAACGGTGAAAGACAAGAAATCAAGTTACGATCCAGGGAATTCAGGCTGACCAGCAAGCCATACGGCCTGCCATACGGCCTGCCATACGGCCTGCCAGTATGGAAACGGCCTGCCATATACGTGCCACCACACGAGCCACCAAACGGCCTGCCTTGCATACGGCATGCCAAATACGGCCTGCCATACGGCCTGCCATACGGCCTGCCAAACGGCCTGCCAGGCGTATTTGGCAATTTTCAAGTCCATTTAAAGGGTCTTTGTCATTCATTCCAAAACACACTTCCATTCACTTCTTTCTCTCTCTTGTACAATATTAGTCATACTTTCAAGGCCTTCTCACCTCCGAGCGGGAAATTAAGTACCCGGAGGCGAACGCTGAAGATTGTATTAGGAGCGGTATGGAGTCTTGAAGTTGTCACTTTTGTATTCGGAACTCATTTAATCTAATGGTACTTCTATCCTTTATCTTATATAATGTTTTATGATATTATTGCCATGATTAGCGAGTAGTTATCTTTAGTGTCTGCTATGATGTAAGCAGTTATAATGCCGAAATAATATTATGGTTTGTGTATGCTGTTGAAATGCTTTCCGATTATGCTTTAAACTCAATCGCTTTTCCAACTAATAGAACGTAGTTATAGGCTCTGTTATTGGGAAGTCGCGAACCCCGATTCAGAGTAAACTATCTGTGTCACCCCTTGGTAAGAGAAGTCTATCGGATACAACGTAAGATCGACTGAAGCACACCGGTTGTAGTAAGTCTATCGAGCTTTGGATTCCGACTGAGGACTCTTTCGTAGTGAAACATCTGACTAGACCCCTAGTACATTTTCGGTCCCAGACCATGCTAGTGTAGTCACCAAGCATATAAACTTCGTACGTGCACGCTGAAGCACAGCGGTTGTTGTAAGCTGTACCTCTGCTAAGTAAGGCCATGGAACACGGTTAGTGTTGACCAGTACACTGCACCATAACGCGGTCTCAAGCATTGCACCCCGCTTGAGGGATTCTTAGTTAATTAAGGAACTGTTTGTTTAGACACATAAAGGATTGGACCGTTAGGATAACCGAACGTGTTCATGGAAGTCAGACTTGACTTGGCCATGGTGTTCTTTATGGTTGAACTCTTTTTAAGGGCCTAACTATCTTTTACCAATCATTAACGAAAGCATTGAAGCACATCACGTCTCTCGGATATGGTACACCATGTATTCTATTATGCTTAAGAAAGTTTAGACCATTTTGGAATGTTAATACGTCACCCAACCGAGTCGCTCAATTGGATGAGCCGTCTGAACGTGTATGCCTGTAGTCAGACTGCACGGGCGTCGGGGGTAAGGGACGTTGCTGTCTATTCAGAATCTTCAAGCCTAACGCAGTACCCAGTGACATGTCTTATGACAGAGGCGTTTAGGACCAGTGTAATGAATACAGGGCCTCTGCCTATTCATGAGCCAGCATTCCATAATCTCGACAGAATAACTGATGAAGTCATAGTATGCACTTACTTTAACCTTATCTGGATTACAAATTTTATCGCATTTACTTTATCTATCTTATAAATTAGAAAATCCCAAAATAAATATTCACTACTCCCTAACTATCTTAGGCTACAATATAGGTTCGATGTTACTGATATCTCAAAAATACGACTCTAGGTCATACTTCCCTTACTTATAAGGAGAAGTAAGATTTAGGCCCCGCTAAATATAAATTTAAAACAGTACTCTCTCCCACGAGTGGCTGATCCTGGCGAGCTGCGGCCTAACGACACCGCGCAAATAAAAACCGTCCTTTTCGGCCATATCAAGAGATCTACTAGTTTTTAGCGCCGCTGCCGGGGAACTGGTATCAGGCAATACTGCTCTCTATCAAACTTATTCACAAGCATTTAGTGGTGTCTAAGAAAGACAATTATACACGGACTTGGTTATTGGATTTTCCGAACAGTCGCCAATTATATTGGGACCAAAATGATCCTGCCTCTCCGTAGTCGGCCTGGCCACTTGGTTTGTTGAATAGATTGTGCGAAGCTTTGTTACCGAAATACCAGGGAATCAGTAGCCAGAACCAAAAACATATTCCACCATAGGACAGTTAGTTAATTAATTAGATTACTTTAGATTACTTTAGTTTACCTTAGATTAGATTACATTAGATTACCTTAGATTAAATTAGATTACCTTAGAATTAGATTAGTTTAGTTTAGCTTATTATAGTTTAGCTTATTTGCGAAAATTAAAAACAAAAAGGCATACCTAGTGTATGACCCAAACCCGATCTAGACCAGGGCCGTTGTTATTCGTACCTGATCCAGACGCAATAATCTCTAAAGCACGCAAGGAAGCACGAATCAGAAACCAAATGGCGTTACGCGTTACTTTAGCAGAAAACACGAAACCCTCGATTGAAGGTCGTGGAGGACCAATCAGATTTCCAGAGATTCAAGGACACTCGTTCGAGTTAAAACATCACATCATCCAGCTCATTCAGAATAGCTGTCAGTTTCATGGATTACCAAATGACGATCCTAATTCTCACCTTGATAAATTCATATCTCTTTCGAACTCCTACAAACAGCCAGGGATAGGACAAGATATAGTCCGGCTATACTTGTTCCCCTATTCTCTCACTCATCATGCTCAAACTTGGTTTGAAGGACTGGAAAAAAATTCCATCACGTCATGGACGGAGATGGCGACTAAATTCCTAACCAAATATTTCCCTCCTTCAAAACAAACCAAACTGAAGAATGACATCATTAACTTCAAACAAAGTTATGATGAATCTCTTTACACTGCATGGGAGCGTTTCAAAACCCTACTGAAGAAGTGCCCTAATCATCAGTTAGAACGGTCAGCCCAAATCTGTACCTTCTACAATGGTCTTATGGTGAATCATAGGACGACGATCGATGCAGCAGCTCAAGGGAATCTGATGAACCAAACCGCAGATGAAGCATGGGAATTGCTCAAGAACATGACGATGCATCATCATGATTGGAACAGTGGTGAAACAACTTCATCATCTGCCCCACTCTCTGCACTTAACAATCAAACGGAGGCCATCAAATCCCTCACGGATAAGATGGAATCTCTTGCCAAGCAACTCAGAGAATTGAAGACGCAACCACAGCAGGTTAACTAAGCTCAGGCTTGTGTTAATTGTACCAACCCGCAACCTACTGAAGACTATCAAGTTGAGTACGAAAACCCTGACGGTTCAGTCTGTTACGTTCAATACCCAGCTCATCCACCAAATCCCGGATTCAATCAACCACCAAGGGTTAATCAATTTCAGCGAAGCAATCAGCCTTTCCGCTATCGCTATCCACCTTATCCAGCCCAACAATCTCAATTGACCTACGATCAACCACTTCCACTCACTGGTCCCCCAGTTGAGGAGAATTCCCCGACCACCCAGATTACAAAAGCAGCTAACCCCACTCTCAGAGCTGATGATCAGTTAACTCAGTTCATCCAACGACAACAACAGTTAAATCAGAGAACTGCAACCAGACAAGATCAGACAGAGATACTAATGAGAAATCAATTGACTCTGCTCAAAAGTTTGGAAACGCAGCTCGGACAGTTATCACAACGCCTTGAAACCCGATCGCAGGGAAGATTGCCAAGTAATACAATCCAGAATCCCCACATAGAAGAAGCAAAGCAAATGGATTCCGTAATCCCAGAGGAAGAACCACGGAGAAGGTCAACTAGGCTCAAGAACAAATCAACATATACTCAGAAGCTGACCCCTGAAACTCCAGTTCGCGTACCTTATCCTGGAAGGCTACAAGAAGAACCATCCAAGCTTGATTCCTTCAAACTAGATGGAAGATTCTTGGACACTATGTCCAAAGTTCCCAACCAGAAGAGATACATCCGAAGGCTTTTTTCTACAAAGGAGAGGATACCAGACTCTAACAAAATTCCACTGAGTGAAGAATGCTCTGCATTACTCAGAAACTCTCTACCACCTAAGCTAGGAGATACGGGCCGATTCGTTTTCCCGTGTTCAATCTACCAATCTGGAACCATTCATGCGCTAGCAGATTTAGGAGCAAGTATCAACCTAATCCCCTACTCTCTCTACAAGAGATTAGAGTTAGGAGACTTGTCACCAACCAAAATGACAATCCAACTTGTCGATCATACAATTCGATATCCTAAGGGCATAGTTGAGAACATCTTGGTAAAAGTTGACAAATTCTTGTATCCTACGGATTTCGGAGTAATAGATATTAAGGAAGACCTACACACCCCAATAGTGTTAGGAAGACCTTTCATGAATACGGCTAGGACTGTCATTGATGTGTACAATTAAACCATGATCTTACGATCACATGGGGAGAGCGTTACCTTCAAAATTGACCGACCAACTGATCTTTCTGGACAGGCAGAGATGTTTGCTATTTCCACCAGACGGATCACTTCCGATGATGAGTCATTACCATCAGCCGACGATATCGAGATGGGTGTCGAATCACAGTCTGTAGACAACCCAGAAATGGAAGAAGAGGATCTCAGCGAAGAAATAGAGGAAGAGGAGGAATCTGAAGAGGAAGAGGAAATGGAAGACGTAAAAGAAACTGCGACAACACCCGTTCCAAGCACTGAGCGTCATGAAGAAATAATGAGGCTTGAAACGACAGATCACAGTTTAATCATTCGCTTCAAAAAGAAGAACGACAAGGCTAAGGTTAAGGATATAGAAATTGATCCTGTAAGTATCAAAGTGGAGAATCAGAATACTGAAGAAACCCGTTCATCAGACGCATCCTCAGAGGAACCTGATACCGATGATGATGAGGAAGAGCATCACGAAGACATTCTGACTAACTCACACTCTCCAACCGAAGTAGATCAAGGGGAGCCGGACTCTTCTTCAGATCAAATTCCAGTTATATCCACACATGCAGACATGATTACCTTCATCAATGATACCGATGAATTTGAAGACATTCTCGAAGCCATCCGAAAGTCAACCATTGATTTTTCGCTACGCTTAATAGAATAAATCATGGCTATTAGAGAAGAGCACCACCTCTATCTCCGAAGAGAAGACAATGATGTTGAAATCCTAGAAGAACGCATTCAAGACTTTATCAATTCTCTTCACGATCATATCTATCACGAAGAAAGGCAACGAGAGCATAATTCAGTAGTTCGCACTATTCTCGGGACAAGATTCTGTCGAGATCAGAAGATCATTTACTCTAAGGTTTATAATGCCTTAGCTGGATCTGCACTTCCGTTCTCACGAAACGAACGAGCACTACTGACTCTCATCCGAAAGCATATGGATCTTTCCACCGGTCGCCCGACTTATCACTCTGATTTGCAAATGATCGAGGATATTCACAGCCTTTTCACTCTTCTGGATAGAGATAATTTCGAAAGCACACCAGACAGATTAGTGATTTATGTAATAATTGATCACCACGCTGATCTAATTATCAAAGAGTTACAATACGCTGTTATGGAGGAAGCAAGACGAAACAATCCGTTCTCTCATCTTGAACCAGATCGAGTCAACATTGCCACCTATGTTACGAAGCAGCTATAACGTATCTTCCATGAATCCACAGATCATAGTTTCATATTTAAAGCTGGATGTCGGGAGATATACTCAAAGACGGTGAAATTGATACTCGGATCAGGATTGCTGTTCACTTCGTTCCAGCTTCGTCTCTTAACTAATCTGTGCAAAGCTACAGACTCTTACTGTGGAGATCACCGTTCCGAAGACTTCGAGATTCTAAAGATACAGTTTCTGACATTGTTTGAAGACCTCCGAAATGAGCATCCCGTCAGAGAAATCATCAACACCAGCACTGCTACCATGATTGACATTCATGGGTCAACCAGAAGAGCTGTGGATCACATTCTCATCGGACTTCAAGACTTATCAAGAGCCGAAACTGCGCACTACTTATCGTTTAGAAGATCTTCAAGAGAAGTACCGGACTTGTTACCACTATTGGTTCGACACTTTCTCAGGACTTATCCACCAAGACTCACATTCCCTCAAGAAGACCAAGATCACAACCATCAACGAGGAATGTTTGCTTTTTGAAGAATCACTACGGTCGAGCCAACAACCTTAAACAAAAGCGCTTCTCGGGAGGCAACCCGTGCAATAAAGTAGAGTAGAATAATAAAGGATGAAAAATGAGCCGATAAAGAAGCAAGGAAGCCAGCTGCATCTGCTAGGGGTATTTCTTTCTTTTCGCTACTAGCTCAAGATTCAAACTATACCGCATCCTAGCTTATCACTAAGTGTGGGATAACACCCAATTAAAACACTATACAAACACTCCCAAATCTTCAACTAAAACTCCTAAGTGTGGGATACACTAGGAACATTGAGGACAATGTTTGTCTAAGTGTGGGATGTTGGTATCTTTTTATGCTATAATAAACCATTACGAAGATTCCAAGTCCTTAAGCAAAATTTCAAATTTTTTTTTTTTTTGCAAAAGAAACCCTTTTTGAAAAAGTATTTTTGAAAACCTAAAACGTTTGTCAATAAAAATAAGGCTTAAGTAAGGTGGAATTCTTGTTAGACTGAAATCTCTAATAGAGCATTGCATGACTAAGGCACTATCGACCTAAATTGATTATGGTGAGGCACCCCAAATAAGACCAGCATTCATCTTTAATGCTTCACTATTTTCCGTTGAGAGTACCGATGACTGTGCTCATAATCAGAACTTGCTTTAGATCCACATCTCCAAGCAGCAAAGTGTGATTCAGTTGTAATCAAAATAGTTACCCATTTGTCAAACATAAGCCTTCCACACCTCTACTACTTCTACTCCACCACCACATCCATATCACCTCTACTATTTCTCAGAAAACCCAGAAAATGAGATTCTTTCCGAAAACTCGATGTTATAAACCTCTCAAGTATCATGGCAAAGGTCTTGAAAAAGTTTACCGGCAAAAAGTTTCTCGAGATGAAGTCTCTAAAAAAAAATGATAAAGTTCTGAAAAAAGGAGCAGAACTAAATAAGAGAAATGTCGAAGAGAACTCGACCAAAAATGATTATCAAATGAAGAAAAGTTCAAAAGTGCTTCTCAAAATACTTCAGCACTCCTATCTATCCGAATAAAGTCTGTATAAAGACGATATTACCCTTTTATCTCACCCTTCAAAACAACCTCACTACCACTCCAAAATTCTTTCCATCATTGACAAATAACCCATAAAGCTGAGATTAATACCGTTCTCGCGTTAGCAGTAAGGATTTGAGTCTTTATCAAGCCTATGATGATGGGTGCAGCATGACTGGCTATGAGCGTATTCATTTCTTAGATCTATAGGGAATCCTAAACACTTGAGTGATTTGAGTGACCCGTGAAAGCTAGCCTATGTCATGTAACCTCCTCGCATGCTTGCAGAGATAATTTCAGTCCTAACATAGATGACTCACCTTATCTTTTTGCTCTTATAATAAAAGCAAACCGCTTAGGCTATTAGAAAAGAAACGCCGAAAAGATTCTTTAAAATGAGAGTTTGCTTGAGGACAAGCAAAGTCTAAGTGTGGGATAATTGATATCGGCTAAAAAGTTACGTTTTCACCCCGGTATTAAGGCCCAAAAATAAGAAAGATTCAAACTTTATCGGCAAAATACCCACTTCGTCAGTTAGAATTGAAGAACAAGTAATTACGAAGACGGTGCAAAAAGAATCAAGAGAATCAGAGCTAAAACGAAGATTCTAGAGCGAAAACGGTGAAAGACAAGAAATCAAGTTACGATCTAGGGAATTCAGGCTGACCAGCAAGCCATACGGCCTGCCATACGGCCTGCTAGTATGGAAACGGCCTGCCATATACGTGCCACCACACGAGCCACCAAACGGCCTGCCTTGCATACGGCCTGCCATACGGCCTGCCAAACGGCCTGCCAGACGTATTTGGCAATTTTCAAGTCTATTTAAAGGGTCTTTGTCATTCATTCCAACACACACTTCAATTCACTTCTTTCTCTCTCTTGTACAATATTAGTCATACTTTCAAGGCCTTCTCACCTCCGAGCGGAAAATTAAGTACCTGGAGGCGAACGCTGAAGATTGTATTAGGAGCGGTCTGGAGTCTTGAAGTTGTCACTTTTGTATTCGAAACTCGTTTAATCTACTGGTACTTCTATCCTTTATCTTATATAATGTTTTATGATATTATTGCCATGATTAGCGAGTAGTTATCTTTAGTGCATGCTATGATTTAAGCAGTTATAATGCCGAAATAATATTATGGTTTGTGTATGCTGTTGAAATGCTTTCCGATTATGCTTTAAACTCAATCGCTTTTCCAACTAATAGAACATAGTTATAGGCTCTGTTATTGGGAAGTCGCGAACCCGATTAAGAGTACACTATCTGTGTCACCCCTTGGTAAGAGAAGTCTATCGGATACAACGTAAGATCGACCGAGGCACACCGGTTGTAGTAAATCTATCGAGCTTTGGATTCTGACTGAGGACTCTTTCGTAGTGAAACATCTGACTAGACCCCTAGTACATTTTCGGTCTCAGACCATGCTAGTGTAGTCACCAAGCATATAAACTTCGTACGTGCATGCTGATGCACAGCGGTTGTTGTAAGCTGTACCTCTGTTAAGTAAGGCCATGTAACATAGTTAGTGTTGACCAGTACACTGCACCATAATGCATTCTCAAGCATTGCACCCCGCTTGAGGGATTCTTAGTTAATTAAGGATCTGTTTGTTTAGACGCATAAAGGATTGGACCGTTAGGATAACCGAACGTGTTCATGGAAGTCAGACTTGACTTGGCCATGGTGTTCTTTATGGTTGAACTCTTTTTAAGGGCCTAACTATCTTTTACCAATCATTAACGAAAGCATTGAAGCACATCACGTCTCTCGGATATGGTACACCATGTATTCTATTATGCTTAAGAAAGTTTACACCTGTAGTCAGACTGCACGGGCGTCGGGGGTAAGGGACGTTGCTGTCTATTCAGAATCTTCAAGCCTAACACAGTACCCAGTGACATGTCTTATGACAGGGGCGTTTAGGACCAGTGTAATGAATACAGGGCCTCTGCCTATTCATGAGCCAGCATTCCATAATCTCGGCATAATAACTGATGAATTCATAGTATGCACTTACTTTAACCTTTTCTGGATTACAAATTTTATCGCATTTACTTTATCTATCTTATAAATTAGAAAATCCCAAAATAAATATTCACTACTCCCTAACTATCTTAGGCTACAATATAGGTTCGATGTTACTGATATCTCAAAAATACGACTCTAGGTCATACTTCCCTTACTTATAAGGAGTAGTAAGATTTAGGCCCCGCTAAATATAAATTTAAAACAGTACCCTCTCCCACGAGTGGCTGATCCTCGCGAGCCGTGGCCTAACGACACCGCGCAAATAAAAACCGTCCGTTTCAGCCATATCAATGGGTTATGAGCAGGTTTGTTCAATCTGCAACCATGTTGGGTTCAATCTGCAAGTAGGTTGGGTTCAATCTGCAAGCAGATTGGGTTCAATCACAATAATAGTAAACTTAATGATTATACAGACTAAATGTGTTAGATACAGATTGAGGTGGAGGTGAATTTACCAGATATTATAGGTGATTTTACAAGGTGAATTCACTAGATATAAGTACATTTGAGGAGAAAAAGATGAGAAAATGGAGCAAATGAAGTGTGTCTGAAACTTGAATGGCAATCTTGGCAAGATACAGGCTAAAAGTCAGTTTTGTACACATACAGATTAGGGTGAAGGTGAATTTACAAGATATCATAGGTGATTTTACAAGATGTCATAGGTGATTTTACAAGAATAATTAGTTACATAACATCAACAATATAGAATACATGTTAAGTATGTAGCTTCAAAATTAATTTTATGGGTTGTGAGCAGGTTTATTCAATCTGCAACCAGGTTGGGTTCAATCTGCAAGCAGATTGGGTTTAATTTGCAAGCAGATTGGGTTCAATCACAACAATAGTAAACTTAATGATTATACAAACTGAAGGTGTTAGATACAGATTGAGGTGAAGGTGAATTTACCAATTATTATAGGTGATTTTACAAGGTGAATTCACTAGATACAAACTAAAAGTGTGTCTGAAACTTCAAATGTCAATTTTGGCAAGATACAAACTAAAAGTCATTTTTTAGAGCAGGATGGTTCAATCTGTAACCCGGTTGGGTTCAATCTGCAACCAGGTTGGGTTCAATCTGCAAGCAGATTGGTTTGAATCACAACAATAATAATCTGTATGATGGATTCACTTCAGTTTATGTACACATTGTTATTCAGTCTATGTACACATTGTTATTCAGTCTATGTACACATTGTACTTTGCTATAAAATGTCAATCTTTTTTTCATTTTATAGGTATTTATGTCCCAAAAAATTATTGTGTTGGTGTGCAATCTATAAATACTACTGGGAAAAGGTTTTGGACCCCCACG
Organism: Rutidosis leptorrhynchoides; assembly: GCF_046630445.1. NCBI lineage: Eukaryota > Viridiplantae > Streptophyta > Magnoliopsida > Asterales > Asteraceae > Rutidosis > Rutidosis leptorrhynchoides. The sequence goes on from NC_092333.1 coordinate 469,647,269, forward strand.
GTTGCTGATAGCGTTAAGCCATTAGTTGGGATGGTGTTTGATTCTATTGAAAGTGCATTTACTTTTTATAGTGAGTATGCTATTCAAGGAGGTTTTGAAGCTATTAAATCATCTTCAAAATGGGCTGAAGATGCTTCAGGGAATAAGAATATAACTCAAAAATATTTTCTGTGTAGTAAACATGATTTTAAAGAAGATAAAGATAAGAATACAAGAAAAGATTTGATATGTAGTGCTGAAGTTTCTGTTGCAGACTTGGGTGAAGTGTCTACTGGTGATAATGATAACAACAAAAAGAAACCAAAGAAAAGGAAAAGACCATCACAGAAAGTTGGATGTTGTGCTTGTTTTGTTATAAATCTAAATTCCAATAATAAATATCAACTTTTTAAGTTTACAGACAAACACAACCATATTTTGGTCCCTCCAGAACATATCAAGCATTTGAAATCTCAAAGGAAACTTTCCAATTCTCAAAAGTGCTTTTTATTTCAGTTAGGACAATCGGGTATCATACCAAATAAAGGTTACAGAGTGTTGACAAAAGTTCATGGTGGTCATGAACTTGTTGGGGCTTCTAAAAATGATTGCAAGAATTGGAAAAGAGATGTCAATAAGTATATTTTGAAAGCAGATGCAGAGATGTTTGTGCAGATGTTAACTGCTAAGAAGAACTATAATCCTGACTTTTTTTTGAATATTTTACTGAACTTAAAGGTGAACGTCAGGAGTTGAGTTAGCTGGTGCTTTTTGGGGCAGATGCAACTTCAAAACGAAATTATAAGTCTTTTGGAGATGTAGTATCTTTTGATGCAACTTTTCATATAAACAGGTATTATTATTTAGTTTTTCTTTCTTTTCTTTATTTATTTTATTTTTTCTAGACAGTGTGTGTGAAGATTAATATCATTTTGTATTTTAATCTTTTTATGTATATGTTTAGTTTTTGTAATACTTTTATTTTACGTTTTATCAGGTATGACATGGTGTTTATACCATTTACTGGTATTGATAACCATTTTAAATGTGTTACATTTGGTGCCGCTCTTTTAGCAAAGGAAGATGTTCAACATTATGATTGGTTGTTGAAAGCTTTCAAAAAAGCTTTTTCTGTTGGACCTCAAATTGTAATGACAGATCAAGATCCTTCAATGCTGATTCAGGTTCAATCTATGTTTCTTACAGCTAGGCATAGGTTGTGTATGTGACACATTACAGATAAAATTACATCTAAGGTACTTTATCTATGTAAACTGATTCTTTATCTTTTCCACATTTTTTATGATTGGTTCAATCTGCAAGCAGATTGGGTTCAATCTGCAATCAGATTGGGTCCAATCTGCATACAGATTGGGTCCAACCTGTAATCAGTTTTGGGGTTTAATATTCTTATGTTTACAATCAACAATTTTATATGTATCTTTTATTTTGTTTTTTTGATTCCTTTGTCCTAATGTAGGTTGGTCATGCAATATCTAGAGCGGGTTTTAAATCTGATATTTCTAATATTGTTTGGACTGATAAGTTGGATCCTGATGAATTCGATCGACGTTGGTTTTCAATTCTCCATAAATACAATCTTGATGATCATAATTGGTTGATTGACATGTTTAATCTTATACAAAAATGGATTCCAGCTTATTTTAGGGATTGGGATATGTCTGGTTTAATGAGAACATCTTCTCGGTCAGAGAGTGAGAATCATGTTTTTCAACAATTAATGAGTAAGAGTTCAACTCTTGTTGAATTATACCTTTCTTTGAAACTGCTATGGAAATACAACGATATGAGCAGTCTAAGAATGATCACGAGTCTCTTTATACTACTCCCGAAATTGAAACGTAACAGCCTATGGAGAAGCATGCAGGTAAAGTGTTTACTCGTGCAGCTTTCTTTATGATTCAAGGTCAAATGAAAGCTGCTACTAGATACTGTATGAGTTATAAAATACAAAAACTGTCGGAGGATACTACAAAGTTTTGTATAGGGGACACAAGTGTTAAAACTTCAAACATTGATGAGACTATTGACAAAATTGCAAATCCTTATTATTTCGATGAGTCGATTCAAAGATTCGGTGATGTTATTGTCAATCGTAGAATAAAAGAAATTTTTTGCAACTGCAAAATGTATGAGAGAGTTGGTTATTTTTGTTGTCACATTTTATATGTTCTTAGAATGGATGCTGTGCCCAAAACAATATTTCCATCCAAGTATATCAAGAGACGTTGTTCATTACAATCTATACATTTAAATGATCGTCAAACTTTGTCTTTTTTAAATCATAATTGATCGTTGGGGATGAATATTAAGGATATTTATTATTTTGTAGACCAATACGTACATCTTAATATGATCCAGAAAAGATGAAGGTGTATAGAGATTTAATAAAAGATTTGAAAGATAAGGTTTTTAGTGAATCTGGAGAAACTTCAATGATGGGTTCTAATAATGACCTAATACCTGCTTTGGTTGGACTTCCTCAGCCATAAAACATTTCTGTTCATGCACCACAAGATATTCGGAACAAAGGATGTGGAAACAGGAGAATTACAAATGCTCGTCAAGAAGCTATTAATAAAAAAGGTCCAGCATTTCACAAAAGTTGCAAACACTATGGTAAATCACAACATAATGTAAGATCTTGCCCAGATTTAAAAGAACAAGTGATTATAGAAAAGCAAATTGCAGAAGAGAATGCTAAAAGAGCAGCAGATATTGGAAACAAACAAGGTTCTGTTTCAAGGTCTGGGATAGATCTTTCAAATGATATCCATGGCCCACCGTCAGAATTACCAAGGCAAAGGTTTGTTTTAAAGAATTTATAGTTTTATACAAAAATAATTCAACAACTGAATTTTGTGTTATGATTTATATAGGACTGCTGAAGAAGTGATCAAGAGAGCAAAATCTAGAGTTAACACTAACTGTACTTTGGATGAAGGTGAATTTTTAAGGAAATTCAATTTTTGTTGAATTTTACTAGAAACAAATGTAACATGACCTTAGAGAAGTTGTTTTTCAGTCAAACACTTGTCAAACTTGAAATAAATCATTCAAAATTGATCAAGTACTGCATCATTATTATATAAATATTTATATACATTTTTTAAGATTATTTTATTTTTTTGTACTTATTTATTTAGTGAATTAATTATTCTATATTAACCGTGTTTGTAGGTTTTAATGGAGCACATTCTAAAAATTTAGCAATCGGGGGTAGCAGCCATGGACAATATAGGTTTTTGTAGATTTTAATGGAGTACATTCTAAATATTGCGCTTGCAGATTGACCCAATCTGCTTGCAGGTTATTGATTTTGCAATGGACAATTTAGATTATAGTTTTGGTATTAATAAGATAGGAGACACAAGTAAATTGAGGAAGATGTTTTGAAAACCTATTATTGAATTTGTTTAAGAACCTATTATTGTTTTGATGAATTTTTTTTACTTTTTGATCTTTATTTTTCATTTTGTCTCTGCAAATTTTTACATACAAATTCTATATCTTATTTTTACTTTTTTACATATTATGTGCACACAGATTGTAACTCTATAAAATCATTCAGTTTACTATTGGTGTATTTTGAACCCAATCTGCTTGCAGACTGAACTTGATCTGCTTGCAGATTGAACTTGATCTGTTTGCAGATAGAACTTGATCTGCTTGTAGATTGAACCCAATCTAGTTGCTAAGAACTATTTTTGCTGAGTTTATAAATGCAGATTTAATTTTTCAATAATCCTTTATTCACTATATTCATCCACTAAATTCACCTTCATCTGTGGTACAGTTTGTATTTTTTTAAAAAATTTAAAATAGGTTTATGAGTAAAGATTCAGAATTTACAAACAAGTTTTGTACAAATTGTTAAACATTCCAACAAATTAACTAGAAGTCATTGTGACAGATAATTTCTTCTGCTTCACCTAAATTACATGACGAACTAATCAAATCCCAAAATCTTATTTATTATCTTCGTCACTCGACCTTTTCTATGCGTCAAGTCCATCCCAAAATGTTCACCTAAATCCACACACAAAATTTCAGTCAAGTGTGAGAACATATATAAAATAATGATATTAATTAATTAAAATAAAAAATAAACTTTTAACTCACCAAGCTGTGACATTACTGTATTCAAAGTTGCCTATATCATAAGACAAAAAAAAAATGTTAATAGTTGTATATTAAGAATAAGTAATAATATTTTTCATATGTTTTTTAAAGTACCTTATTTAAATCGGTATCCTTTAGCATTGTATCAATAACTTCGTACAACTCCTTTTTGGTCAGATCTCCTTCTTTTTCATTTTCACTATCTGTTTCTAAATCATTATTTATCTCAATTGGTTTTTCTTCACTCATACCAACACCATCTTTAACCACAACATTTTTGCTTAGCTTTTTTAAAAGGATTCGTTCAGACTTCCTTCTTCTTTGAATAATTGGTTTTTTTTAGCCCTCTCTTGTTCAATGTTAACATCTTCATCAAAATCAACACATCCAATATTATCACTGTTAACATCGTTACTCCCTGTGCTTCCATTTCCAGTATTCGAGGATCCATCTATATTATCAATGTTTGCGACTTTTTAAATAAATTTAATACTAGAAAATGAATTTTTAAATAACAGAATAATTTTTTAATATTCAGTTCAAAATCAATTATCTGTAAGCAGATTGGGTCAATCTGCAAGCAGAACGAGATTAATGTGCAAACAGGTTGGATTAATCTACAAGCAGGTTGGGTCAATCTGCAAACAGGTTTGGTGAATCCGAAAAGCAGATCGGGTAAATCTGGTTGGGTTTTTAATAATTTGTGCATGCATATTTTTGGAGGTTAAATCTGCATGTAGTTTTTAAGTTTAATCTGCTTATGAATCATTGTGAATTGCTAAATAAATCAATTACATGAATGAATCAGTCCATCATCACCGTTACCCGTGTCTTCATTGTGTTTACCCATTCTATCATCATCATCATCATCATTACTCCCTGCAACATCTTATTTAATTAAATTTTTTGAAACTTACTTTACAAATACAGTTTTTCAGATTTTCTTTAAATCCACCTAATATATGCATACAGATTGGGTCAATCTGCATGCAGATTGGGTCAATCTGCATGCAGATTGGGATTGGGGGTAATTGTCCAAGCAGATAGGATTCAATCTGCAAGTAATTTCTAGGTTCAATCTGGTTATGTTTACCTGAATGATTCATTCCATCATCACCGCTATCCATTTGTTGAGTGTCTTTACCAACTCCACCATCAATGTGCATGTATCCTTCATCATCATCACTCCCTGCAACATCATACTTAATTAAATATTTTGAAACTTACTTTTCAAATACAGTTTTTCACATCTTCTTAATAGACATAACATATTAATATTTAATATGCACATATCGAATGTATGTCTGCAAAGATTGAATAGCAATCTGTACCTAGTCTATGCATCTAGCACCTAGTATATGCATGTAGCACATAATATGCATATAGATTGGATCAATATGCAATCAGATTGAGTTAATATCCAAGCAGATTGGTTTTTGGATAATTGTACAATCACATTTGGTTCAATATGCAACTAATTTTTATATTCAATCTGTATATGTTTACAATGAACAATTTTGGTTCAACAAATCAATTACCTGAATGATTCTTTCCATCACCACCGTTCCCAATGTCTTCAGTGTCTTTATACAAATCACTGTCTGAGTCACTAATAAATATGTTTCTGTCTCGAACATTATATCGGGATCGATCATCTTCATCTCTTCCTGCGACATCATATCTAATTTAATATTTTTTTTTGATACTAAATTTGCAAATTCCTTTATTCACATCTTTTTAATAGACATTAATAGAATAACAGAGTAATATACAATTAGGGATGAAAAATAAATTACCTGAATGATTGATAGCACCACCATCGCTGCCTGTGGCTGCAACAATATCCTTCCTCATATCACTAATGTCATTGTGTAGAGACCGAATCTCTTCAAATACTTTCACTTTAAAATCAACTAGGTCTTTCTTAACCATGTCAATCTTATTAGAAAGATCATCGACGGCTGACATAAGATTCTCATTTCTGTCGTTTGTTTTGGATCGAGTAGTTCTAATGACATTCTCATTTACTTGTGTTGAAATTCTCTTCCATTTCTGACGTTTATTCTGTTCTAAATTATTTTTAACAACTTTATCAACCTGCTCCACATTATCTTCAAAAACAATATCAACTTGTTCTTCGTTTGTTTCATCTTCATTCTCTTCAAAAACCGTGTCTTTGTTTTGTAATTCATTTTCATCTTGCACCTATAATTCATAAACAATATCAGTGAATGCTTTTTTATTATAATAATTAATTTCTATTTATATATAGTAAATAATGAAGTTAAATTTCAGTACATTTTCTTCTCTTTGATTATTATTTTGCTCCAAATCTTGTGATTGTTGACCATAGACATATGGATTTTCTATCCATTTATTCATTTCCACATTGGGTGGATGTGCTGTTTTGTTTATAACTCTTTGAAAGACTTTATAAGCCAATTTACGAACCAGTTCACTTCTATGATTCGATCCAAGAAGAAGATATTGTTCTTTCCCCAAAAATTCTTCAAACACCAAAGATAGCAATCGTATAAATGGGACATTATTTTTCCTTGGATCTTCATTAATGATTTGAACTAACTCATTAAAATATAGTTCAGAGTAGTCGATTCTATCTCCCATAATAAACGAGCTCAGAATCTGAATTTCAAATTCATTCACGTGTGTTTGACTACCTGATCTGTAACTGAGGCTTCTTACAATCCCCGAAATTATAAATGCCCATTTTGCAGAAAAATCATTTATCATAAGCCCTGATAGAATATCTCTTTTACAACCAATTTTCTTCAAAGTTTTCATTGCTTCCTCTATTGATGGAATATCCACAAAATTACCTTCAGTAGGTAACTCAAGAACTTTCCTTATAATTGATTTGTCAACAGCTATATGTTGAGTACCATTCAATATTGATCCAGTTATAATAGTATTATCATCGTTGGTGTTGCATGTAAACCACCATTCACTTAACAAATCAATGTAAAATTGTGGTACAGTTTTAAAATACGATGCTTTTAGAGGATGTGAATTCATAAATTCACATAATTCTTCAAATCCTTTATTTTTTTTGTTAACTGGTATCTCAGTAGTTGCTATACGGTTGTTGATTCTTACCTTATATGCTTTTTTCTCCTCTGCAAACATTTTTACTTGATTTTGTTTCACTTGTTACGTGGGTTTGTAAATCCAACATTGATAAGGCTAAAAAGGAACATATATTTCATAACATTATCCCCCAAGAAAGACAAGATTTTAGTTGCAATTGTTCCATATTCAAGTAATATTCGTTTATATTAAATAAGTGCGAAGACAAAAGGCGAAAATGAAGATTTGAAGACGGAAAGGTCCAAAATGCTCAAATGTACAAGATACAATTAAAATGGTTCAAATTATTGATGAGGAACGTCTAAAAATAACAAGAGTACAAGTTACGAAACGCAAAGTACACGATATAAAATAGTACGCAAGGACGTCCGAAAATCCGGAACCGGGACCCGAGCCAAGAAGAAACGCCCGACGCAATGGACCAAAAATATCTAGTCTACTATGCACATAAATATAATATAATATATAAATAATTATTAAAATTATTTATATTTTATATATATTTAATAAATATGTCGACGAACAAGAAGACAAAAGATATGTGAGCTGTCCAGCGTGGCCATGCGAGTCGCATGGCAAATAGGCATAAACCCATGCGAGTCGCATGAGGATCAGAATCAGGCCTGGTCTATAAATTTGCCAGTTTTCGTTCGTTTTTAACACACACCACACACACAAATACATAATAATACTCCCTAGTATAATATAAATAAATATATATATGTATATATAGTATAGATTAGTGTTTTATTAGATTAGTTTGGGTTATGTAAAAGTTATTTTTACGGGTTTTTGAAGTCGAAATTCTGTCCGTGTAACACTACGCGATAAATACTCAATGTAAGCTATGTTCTCCTTTTTAAATTAATGTCTCGTACTTAAGTTATTATTATGCTTATTTAAGACGAAGTAATCATGATGTTGGGCTAAAAATATTAAAATTGGGTAATTGGGCTTTGTACCATAATTGGGGTTTGGACAAAAGAACGACACTTGTGGAAATTAGACTATGAGCTATTAATGGGCTTTATATTTGTTTAACTAAATGATAGTTTGTTAATGTTAATATAAAGATTTACAATTGGGCGTCCCTATAAATTACCATATACACTCGATCGGACACGATGGGCGGGGTATTTATATGTACGAATAATCGTTCATTTAACCAGACACGGGAATGGATTAATAGCCACTAGAATAATTAAAACAGGGGTGAAATTATGTACAAAGACACTTGGCATAATTGATAACAAAGTATTAAAACCTTGGGTTACACGCAGTCGATATCCTGGTGTAATTATTAAACAAAGTATTAAAACCTTGTTACAGTTTAAGTCCCCAATTAGTTGGAATATTTGACTTCGGGTATAAGAATAAATTGACGAGGACACTCGCACTTTAAATTTATGACCGATGGACTGTTATGGACAAAAACCAGACGGACATATTAAATAATCTAGGACAAAGGACAATTAACCCATGGGCATAAAACTATATTCAACACGTCAACCATCATGGTTACGGAAGTTTAAATAAGCATAATATATTTTATTTCATATTTCCTCGTACTTTTATTTATTGTCATTTTAATTATTGTTATTTATTTAAATATCGTCATTTACTATACGCTTCGCTTAAAATATAAAATCGACAAACCGGTCATTAAACGGTAAACTCTCCTTTTATATATTATTATATATAATTATATATATTTTGTACAAATATAATTATATAAAAATAAGTGTTTCATAAGCCCGTCTCCCTGTGGAACGAACCGGACTTACTAAAAACTATACTACTCCGCGACTAGGTACACTGCCTATTGTGTTGTAGCAAGGTTTTGGTATATCCATTTTGTAAATATTTAATTAAAACTTGTTAAACTTTGTAGCATTCCGTATTAAAAATATATAACTATTTCGTACACCACGCTACACACATCAAGTTTTTGGCGCCGCTGCCGGGGAGTCGGCGAAATATTTATTTACATTTTTAGAAAAACAATATAAAATCTATAAAAAAAAAAATTTAAAAATTTAAAAACCGAAAAAAAAAATAATTGCTTTTATATATTTTTAAGATTTTTATTTATGAAAATATAAAATATTTCTATTTTTAGTTTTATAAAAATATAAGTTTTTATTTATTTTATATATATTTTACTTTAAATATAAAACAAAATAAAAATAAATAATAAATAATACGAACTGACCTGTCATTTTTGAACCCTTCTTGAACTGAACCAGCAGGTCATGCGAGTCGCATGACCTTTTCTCTTAGACCCATGCGAGTCGCATGAGGGGTTCTGACACGCCCACTCACTTGACCTAAAAACGCATTTATTACGTTTTATTTTATTATTATTATTATAACCCTAGTTTTTATTATTATTATTATTATTTTTAGATAATTTAATTTATATTTACTTTTAATTAGTTTTAAATTTATAAACTTAATACTTTTATAATATAAAATATAAAAATAATATTTTTATAAAACTAATAATTTTTATAAACTTTTTATTAACTTTTATATTTTGTATCTTTTATTTATTTTTAGCGTAATTTTTGTATTTTTATCATTCGTGCTTAGTTTTAAGTCTAGTTTTTGCCGTAGTTTCATTTTTATTTCTAGAATTTTTAGGCATTGCCGTAAAATCCCTTAAGTGCTTATTCCTTAGACTAAGATTTAGGTGCTTTAGAATTTTGCGACGCCGTTTTTCGCTTTAGTTTTACCTGTAGACCTTTAGGCGCAACTTTTTAGATATAATTTTTAGACTTTTAAGTTCCGACGTTTTTCTTTCTTATTTTTATTTTTCGACACTTTTCGACGCGCAATCTTTTTCTTTCTTATTTCTTGACATTCTAGTTTTTAGGACTTAGAATTTTCTCTACTTCTTATCTAATTCTCCAAACGGAAAGAAAAATTATTTAAGTGGTTAAATTAATGGACGTTGACATTTTTCTGGTTCGTAGTAATAGTTGGATTTGTTAGTGGCTAGTTGTGGGCTTCCGATTTAAAGGGTCCTGGCTACCTGCTGCATCTTTTGGCTATTCGAAACGTGGGCAAAAATCAGAAAAGTCTATTAATTGGACAACTTATATAAGTTTTTCTATTTTTATAACTAATAGGATCATTTGTGAATGTAGCTAAAATTTGGCCGTCGCAATAAAATGGAAAATTTTGAAAACAAGGCCTTGGAAACTCTTTTTGAACTCCAAAATCAATTAAATCAATACTCTCAACCGAGTGTTGATGACATTTCGTTCAGTCAATCTTGGATCACAAATGACGAAACAATAACTGGTTGTGAAATCTGTGGAGATTATCACTCAACATGGGAATGTTATTATTACATTCCTATGGAAAATTACGTACCCACAGAACCTGAATGGAACGATTATGAAGAACGCAATTCAAACTGGGATTATTCCCAAGAATATATCCAAACTCAACAACCAGAAGACGAGGAAAATTACGTGTCCGAAAATTCTTTAGACAATATGAAAATCAAACTCGAAGAACTTGATGCTCAAAAGGAACAAATGAGAGAGTTTGTAAACCGGCAAGCTGAAACTCTATCAGATTACACACCTATTGATCTGAGGAGTCGTGTGCAAGAAAATCTCAAATCATCGAATTTTGATGAATTCGAGAGCTCCGAAATCACCAACTATCCCGATGATAATTCTTATTCAGCCTTACCAATTTCACAACATATCGACACATTAGCCTCTACCGACGAAGAAGATGTAAGGGTAACAAATTGGTACTCTTGGGAAAACGATAACGTTGAAAATTTTACCCCCGAGACCAAACCAAACTTCACCATTCCACAACCTCCTAACCCAATATTCTCAATAGACGAGTCATCTACTGAAGATGAACCACGAGCTGTAATAGATAATGACACCTCGGATTTCACCCAATTGGGTAATAGAGGTGAAACCTTTGATTCCGAGAATGAACGGAAGGAAATATTAGAAATTGTCCACCCTATAGATATAAGTATGTCGGTGTATATCGATCCATTTGACCAAGAACCAGAAAAGAGACATATCCATTTACTAAAAGCTACACTTAAAAAAGAATTAAGTAGTGACGATCGGGTGAGTCTAAACTTTAAACCCATTGATATATTATACACCACCCGAGATATAAATAACTGGCTCACTATTCTAATTCGTGGAACTTATTCTACCGACTTCACATGTCGTCAGCTAAGTGTGGGGAAGTCTAACCCCACTTAACGTTAAAATAGGGGTTCGGGTTAGTGCATAACTCGTTAATAACCATGCATGATAAGTTAGGGTAAAATATGTATTTTCAAAAAAATTAGCAAACAGTTCAGAAAAGCAACCATTTTTGAAGAAAAACATGTGTGATAAAACAAAAAGGAAGGAACGATGAGGCGCACCATCTATCATTCGACGAGCTTTGTAAGTACAAACTAGGTATTCTTAATCACTTTTCTACACTAATCACCCTCATGAATTTATAATTAGAGTCTGATTTCATGCAAATGAGGGCATTGCATGATCTCAAGTGTGGGGAAGGGTTATAAATTCTCTCGGGTTTACACTTGGTTTATTTGCCAAATTTTGTGAAAATTTGAAAAATTTTCAACTAAATAAATTTAAAATCATGTTTATACATATTTATGAACGATGAAAACTAGGTGTTAATACCGAAATTATCGTTACCTAGAAAAGGACATAAATTGAGAAACAACCCAAAACGCTTGAATTCATTTAAAATGGAATAAAGGAAAATAACAAGGCAAAGAAAGAAACTAAGTGTGGGGAGAATATACCAAGTTATTAAAAACTATCTATCATATGTTTCTGTAAAGTTATTGCAGGTGTTTTTGTTTTGGACTAAATTAACTGTTTTACCCGATTTACTGTAATGAAAGATGGATCTACACGATGAATCAATTCCATCATTAAAAGGAAGTAAAGTCTTCCGAAAAAGACACGCGCTTCTTGATTTAGGTCGTGAAGTTGTCGTCCAGACCAGCTGTAGGTTGACGAAAAATCTAGAAAAGTCATCACTAAAATCGGCTGGAAATCCACGGACCTCAGCATCAAACAGGGTCGCCAAGTGGTCAGATTTATCCTAACCATGAGAAGGATTTATCTCGTACAATGGGGGGGCACCGTGCAAATTAGCTTGATAAGACTAATGAATCAGATCCCCAGAAAGGATAATCTCCTTTAAAGATTAAAAATCAGCTTTTAAGCCTGATATTACTCAATCCTAGAGATTGACCCTAAAGATTGAGAATTACAAACTCATGGAATTCAATGATATCTAGACTCGAGCTTGAACGAGAAAATATTTTGATCAAAAATACAAACTGATTTGTTTTCTGAAAACCCATTTTCAATGCGTTCATTACCATTGAACGTAAAATCCTAGGAATTCACCTGGAATTCATTAGGTCACCTGAACCAAATCGGGTGTCAACCGTAAGAACGGTGGTTGCATAGCATGGTCGGAGACAGGACCTTGTGCCAGACCGAAAAATCATAGGATGATCTTTACTATTGCTCCTACCAAGGATAGTACTAGCATCCGACACGTAATTAAACCATGAACAAATGCATATCATTAGACATTGCCTTAACAGTTTCTTGTTCATCGCTTTCCTTTACAACCGGACGGTAGTTTATCGAAAGGTAATATACGGAACAAGTAAACTGGATGTGTGCTTTCCGATACCGGGATAGCAGTGGATTACACGAGCCTAAATGTTTTTAGCCAAAATATTGATCCACAAATATATTTTGCAACACCAATGGTGGGTTAAATCAGAAAACTTGTCTAGGGTAAAATCTAGCTTGAATTTTCAAAAGATCAAATGTTTTCATAAAGATCCAATTTCCTTAAGGATCTACATTTTTATAGTCATGTGGGACTGTAAACCGCCTTTCAAATGTGCACTTTGCTTTGGAAACCGAAAGTAAATCGGCTATTTGATTGCAAGTGTCGTTGACCTAAACCCGAGGCAACTGTGGATGACACACCCACCTTTAAACCACATCGTTACTATCATTGTTTATACCGCCATATCAAAATCACTAATGTATAAAGTGTGAAGAATAAAGAAGTGATTTGTGTGATGTATTATATTATTTCAAGACTGTATTGCTTGAGGACAAGCAACGCTCAAGTGTGGGGATATTGATAAGGCTAAAAAGGAACATATATTTCATAACATTATCCCCCAAGAAAGACAAGATTTTAGTTGCAATTGTTCCATATTCAAGTAATATTCGTTTATATTAAATAAGTGCGAAGACAAAAGGCGAAAATGAAGATTTGAAGACGGAAAGGTCCAAAATGCTCAAATGTACAAGATACAATTAAAATGGTTCAAATTATTGATGAGGAACGTCTAAAAATAACAAGAGTACAAGTTACGAAACGCAAAGTACACGATATAAAATAGTACGCAAGGACGTCCGAAAATCCGGAACCGGGACCCGAGCCAAGAAGAAACGCCCGACGCAATGGACCAAAAATATCTAGTCTACTATGCACATAAATATAATATAATATATAAATAATTATTAAAATTATTTATATTTTATATATATTTAATAAATATGTCGACGAACAAGAAGACAAAAGATATGTGAGCTGTCCAGCGTGGCCATGCGAGTCGCATGGCAAATAGGCATAAACCCATGCGAGTCGCATGAGGATCAGAATCAGGCCTGGTCTATAAATTTGCCAGTTTTCGTTCGTTTTTAACACACACCACACACACAAATACATAATAATACTCCCTAGTATAATATAAATAAATATATATATGTATATATAGTATAGATTAGTGTTTTATTAGATTAGTTTGGGTTATGTAAAAGTTATTTTTACGGGTTTTTGAAGTCGAAATTCTGTCCGTGTAACACTACGCGATAAATACTCAATGTAAGCTATGTTCTCCTTTTTAAATTAATGTCTCGTACTTAAGTTATTATTATGCTTATTTAAGACGAAGTAATCATGATGTTGGGCTAAAAATATTAAAATTGGGTAATTGGGCTTTGTACCATAATTGGGGTTTGGACAAAAGAACGACACTTGTGGAAATTAGACTATGAGCTATTAATGGGCTTTATATTTGTTTAACTAAATGATAGTTTGTTAATGTTAATATAAAGATTTACAATTGGGCGTCCCTATAAATTACCATATACACTCGATCGGACACGATGGGCGGGGTATTTATATGTACGAATAATCGTTCATTTAACCAGACACGGGAATGGATTAATAGCCACTAGAATAATTAAAACAGGGGTGAAATTATGTACAAAGACACTTGGCATAATTGATAACAAAGTATTAAAACCTTGGGTTACACGCAGTCGATATCCTGGTGTAATTATTAAACAAAGTATTAAAACCTTGTTACAGTTTAAGTCCCCAATTAGTTGGAATATTTGACTTCGGGTATAAGAATAAATTGACGAGGACACTCGCACTTTAAATTTATGACCGATGGACTGTTATGGACAAAAACCAGACGGACATATTAAATAATCTAGGACAAAGGACAATTAACCCATGGGCATAAAACTATATTCAACACGTCAACCATCATGGTTACGGAAGTTTAAATAAGCATAATATATTTTATTTCATATTTCCTCGTACTTTTATTTATTGTCATTTTAATTATTGTTATTTATTTAAATATCGTCATTTACTATACGCTTCGCTTAAAATATAAAATCGACAAACCGGTCATTAAACGGTAAACTCTCCTTTTATATATTATTATATATAATTATATATATTTTGTACAAATATAATTATATAAAAATAAGTGTTTCATAAGCCCGTCTCCCTGTGGAACGAACCGGACTTACTAAAAACTATACTACTCCGCGACTAGGTACACTGCCTATTGTGTTGTAGCAAGGTTTTGGTATATCCATTTTGTAAATATTTAATTAAAACTTGTTAAACTTTGTAGCATTCCGTATTAAAAATATATAACTATTTCGTACACCACGCTACACACATCAAACATTCAGACATGATTGCAGTTGAATCGTCAATTAACTTTTGATATCAACAAAGATTTTTTGTATGATAGAGTCTGGTAGGTGAATTTGAGTGTGTATCTTAAAATTAGGGTTTCAAACGATATAAAGATGTAATCTTTACCCCTCTTTCATTTTTAAATAATATTTAAATATTTTAGAACTCTATTTAAAAAATATAACAATTAATTTTAATTATTTTTTTATATTTCTAAATTTTTGGAACCAATATTTTTAAGCCCAAAAACTGATTTGCTAAGCCCAAACATTATTGACTTGGTAAGCCCAATGGCATATCGTCTTTTTCAGTTTCTGCCAACCGAAATCCTCATTCAACTTATCACTTAAACATACGATCTGAAAAAACTGATCAGTTGAAACCAATTTCATCAATCAAAACCCGAACGTTTTCCCCATTATTCTTCGAGTTCTCCGTTCAACATCAATTATGCCTCCAGTTAAGCCTTCGAACAAAAATGATGCTAAATCGGATTTATATGAATACGAACCAACGCCAGAAATGGAAAAGCTTCGTGTAAGGACATTCAAAGAACGCAATATTGCATCAAAGGTAACGCCTAACAATAAAATTGCAAATATTGTTATTCCAGAAAAAAGAGTTGACATAGGATATGAAGATTTAGTGAAGTTTATGCTTTCACATCCATTACATTTCTCATATGTTAAAAGTCCTCCATATCTTTACAAAGTAATTTTAGCAGAATTTTGGTACAGCTGTAGAACAAACAATGATAACACTGTTATTACTGGTTTTGTTGAGAATGGTAGGACTATGGTAGCCTTTAATAAGCAAATTTTAAGGAAGGTACTAGGATTACCTAGTGAAGGAGATTTCGAGGCATTTCCAGAAAAAGAGGAATTGGTTCAAAATTTGATTAGAATTGGATATGATTGTAATTCTAAGGAACAAACATATAAGATAAAGATCGCTGATTTTTGTTCACGATGGGCTTTTATAAGTTCATGTATAACAAGATGTTTAAGTTATAAATCAGGGAGTTTTGATCTATTGAACGAGTTTGAACTGCAAATTCTAAACTCCTATATTACAGGAGTTAGAATTGATTTTGAAGAACTATATTTTAACTAGCTGGTTTGATTAGTTAATCAGTCTCCAAGGGTGAACAATGTTTCGTTCACTAGATTGTTATCATTGTTGTTTGAAGAAGTTTTGGGACAGAATGCATATCTTGCTTTAGGAGATACTTATAAGAAAGATAAGGTCCTGACTGTGGATGAAAAAATCTTCAATAGAAATTTTGGTAAGAAAGACCAACCAATAAGTTCAGAAATGGATTAAAAAACCATATGTCGTACAAGTTGTTGAAGAGAATGATGTTGCGCAAAATGTTGAAGATATGATTCATGATAATGTAAGCAACTAACACTACAAAATTAATTACTTGTATATATATTATTTGTTATACTTAATAATAATAATACTATGTTTTTGTTTATGTATTATAGCTTGACTCTGTAAATGAAGAGAATCTGTACCAAGTTGTTGTTGCTGAAGAAGGAATCAGTAGAGATGTTGAAGGGCATTCAAATGAGATTCAATTATATAGTCGAAAAAGAAAGAGAAATGAAAATGAAGGAACCAGTCAAATGGATGTTGAGATGGATTATCAAGATACTGCAAAAACATCTACTCAACCAGAATCTTCAAAAAGTAACGCAGGTCTGTTTTCAATTATCAATGGTCTTTCTAGTAAATTTGATATGTTTCAGAACGAGTATCGTAAATATCAAATTGAAGTAAATGATAAGTTTAAAAAAGCATACGCTCAGATGAATGATTTGAAGAAACTTATTGATGAAAATGTAATTAAAGTGACTGCTGATTTGAATGGGTTAAGGAACGAAGTAAATAAAACACTATCGGAGCAACAAAAAAGTTTTGAGCAGGGTTTGAAAGATATTGAAACAAATGTTAAAGAAGTGGATGGCTTGAAGGTTTTAATCGAAAATGTTCAAAAAGATTTGTCGAAAACCAAAAAAGATTTTAAATCAAATTTTTTCACTCGAAAACAGAGTGCTGAAAATGATGTTATGGAAAAGGTAAATGTAAAGGATGATACACAAATTGAAAAGCCAGTCTGCAATGAGGAAACTTCAAACGACCCGTCCATATTACTATAAACGCAGTACGTTATTCATTGGTCCCATAGCGAGGTACTTGACCTCTATATGATACGTTTTAGAAAAATATTGCATTCGTTTCATAAAAAGCACACCATTATTATACATAATGCATGTTTTATACAAGTGGATGATTATTTAAGAAATAATCCCCATGATACATTGGTTACCAAATACTACACACATGACATAACTGTCGAATATAATATATGACAAAGGTTTTATTGAATGCAACACTTCATTTAAACAAAAGCATGAGACTCCATGCACAGCTTGCTCAGATAATGCAACAGCGGAAGACTTTCTTAAGGACCTGAGAATAAACATGCTTAAAAAGTCAACACAAAGGTTGGTGAGATATATATGTTTAGCATCGATATAAATATAGACCACAAGATTTCATAGTTATAAATATATGTACATTCGCAAGTGTATAAAAGTATTCTATAAGTTGTTGAGCGCTTCGGTAACCATACTTAACCATTAATGTGGCATATTCCCTTTATTATGAAATCTCCCTACACTGTAACAAGTGTAGTAAAAACGAAGTACTATGCAACTGTTTACGATACTAGAGCGACTAGCCCGGTTGGGGTTGTCAAACCCGATAGATCTATCAATAGGATTCGCGTATACATGTTCTTACAACATGTAAATATTAGTTACCAAGCTATTAGGGAAGATATGCAATGTGGTACAACTCAACGTAGAATTTATTTTAAGTACTTGTGTCCATGGCGTAAAACATAAAATGCATGTATTCTCATCCCAAAATATTTTTAGAGTTTAAAAATGGGACTATATACTCACAGTAGTAAAAGTATATTAATAATAAGTTTTCAACTTATTAAAATTATGACCGTCGTCCTTGGATTCATGAACCTATAACAATAATAACGATTCAGATAATAATACGACATATGAATAAAATAAAGCAAGTTCATAGAATACTTATATAATAATTTTTAACATTTTATGTTAGTAGCCCATTGTTAGTAGTCCGAAAAGTCCGAAAAGTCCAACAGTCCAATAATCGGTATATATATAGTCTTAGAATTACCCCACGATGTATTATATACGTATGTCTTTACATCAACTTAGATATGTATTGTATACGTATTGGTTTAGAATTAGCTAAGATGTATTGTGTACGTATTGTCTTAGGATTTATCAAAGCGTATTGTATACTTATTGTGTTAGGACGTACCAAGAATATTATTATACATATATACAATCACAGAATTAACCAAGATTATAATATTTTGTTTTACTACTGATAACATGTCCAAATATATATAGGATATAGGAAAAGTTAACAAGGATATGGTTAATATAGTTTTTATAATATAAATTTTGTCCATACAACGTTAATTTTAGCAGATTTTGTTTTGCTCGCTAAATATTCCTTAAAACTCCGTTTAAAGTGAATTAAATTGATATGGATTCATTAAGAAGTAAATTTTACAAAACCAATTCGAAAATTTCATCTCAAGTAGTAATTTTTAGAGCTTTACCCTCTTTTTGTGTAGGTGGACAGATTTGGAAAAATCCCGGCATCCACCCAATATATGATTTTTGATAAAATACTTCCAATTTGTCTAAAATCATGAAAAAAATACTGGAAGTCTTATTTACATATATTAACATATTTCTAAAGTCTTAGCCTCGAACTCAAAGTCTAAGATAGGTTTTTAATTCCCAACCCAAAACAGCCCGCTTTTTACCGAATGGAGATTAAAGGATATATGTTAATCATATGTACAAGATATAAGTTCTTATATTAACTTAATATAACATCATAATACATATAAATAAGTGTTATTAGAGTTAAGTTAGAAAGATTAGATTAGTTCTTCAAACAAGTTTAGAATCAACTAAACTATATTCTAGTTTATAAACTCTTATATAGATAGCTATAAACATATGAATTGAACAAGAGTTGAAGTAGAGTTTTTACCTCAAGTTTAGAATGTAAAGTTGCTGGAAAGAAGTAGTAGAACAAAAGTTGAGAGAGTTCTTGCAAGTGTGTGTGAAAATTGGAAGTAAAATTTAGAAAATGAATGTATAAAAATGAGTTAGAAATGGTGCTTATTTATAGGCTTAAAAATTTGATTTTTAGTGAAAATATCTAAGATAAGTTAAAATGTAATATTTCATGGATGACATATTAAATTGATTAGGTTATGGATGACATATCACACAAATAATTGCAGATTTCTATTGGTATATACCAATAGTAAATACTTCTAGAAGCTGTGTATAATATGGGTAAAAATACCGTATGAATGTGAGTAGAATTCTTGAAGAAATTGAACAGAAATATGAGTATAGCAATCCTTTATATGTATTGGTATATTATAAAGTGTATTCAATACTTGTAAGGATGTATTTACACTCGTAATACATTATATGTAAATACATTTTAACATAAGTTAATTACATCGTTTAAATAGTAACATATATATTGTTCAAAAACTCTTTAAATTAGTAGTATGAAAATATATATATATATATATATATATATATATATATATATATATATATAATACTTTGTTAATATACTTAATGAGATATTTAATTATCATATTTTCAAGTTAAATATATATAAATCCATATATATACACAATAATTAAACAATTAAATCAAGTTATGACATTCGTGAATCGTCGGAATAAAAGGGTGACCAAAAGCTTGTGTAAAACTCTTTTTGAAGGTTCAAGATTTATTAAAATTCATTGCTTATTAAGTCGGAATTATATAATGATCGAGTTTAAATTTGGTCGGAAATTTTCGGGTCGTCACAAAATTAGAGCTACAAATGTTGAAGGACAGACTGAAATGATGTCTTGTAAAGGTATTTTTATATACTGATCACCTCAATTTTAGTTAATGTTTGTTATTTTTGTTAATGTTAATTTTTATCAATGTAACAATGAGAAAGTTCTAATATAGGGCCATGTATATTTTTGTAGAAACATTTACCTCAACTGTCAATGAGATATCTAAAGAAATCAGAGATCAAAGTAACGCAGGGGTACTCATTTGAAACATTTTACCTCAAGTGTCAATGTGTTGATGCTTTGTGTTTAGTGTGTTTCTTTATATTTTTGTTTACAGGTCTTGATTTTATTACATTGCTACATTTTCAATATATGTAGAAATCTTCAATTTGTTAGTCTCTTAGATCTATCACTTTTCTGAATATTTGTTTTGCTTCAATGCAGATTTCGGGTGATAACATTTATAATGTAAATAACCAGATTGGATCAATATGCAACGAGATTGGGTCAATCTGCAAGCAGGTTGGGTCAATCTGCACGCAGGTTGGGTCAATCTGCACGCAGATTGGCTTAATCTGCACGCAGATTGGGTCAATCTGCAAGAATATTGGTCAATCTTCAAGTATTGTGTAATTTGTACTAGCAGATTTGGTTAAATTTTCAAATATTTTTTTGGTTTTAATCTGCTTATGTTTACAACCAACAATTTTTGCTCAACAAATCAATTATCCAATCGATCACCACCACTACCCGTGTCTTCATTGTCTTCACCCAATCCATCATCATCATTTTTGGATATATGTAGAAATCTTAAGTTTTTTTAGTCTTTTGGATCACTCTTCTAAATATTGTTTTTCTTCAATGCAGATTTTGGGTGATAACGAGACTGTTGATTCTAGCATGAATGATGTCATTGACTGTA
Organism: Rutidosis leptorrhynchoides; assembly: GCF_046630445.1. Taxonomy (NCBI): domain Eukaryota; kingdom Viridiplantae; phylum Streptophyta; class Magnoliopsida; order Asterales; family Asteraceae; genus Rutidosis; species Rutidosis leptorrhynchoides. Next base: position 469,668,421 of record NC_092333.1, read on the forward strand.
ATTATTTGATAATGAATAGTGTAGAAAATGAAAAGCTGATGAATGATAGAGGGAAAGAGGATACACGAATTGAAGAGCCAGTCTGTAACGAGGAAAATGGAGCTGCAATAGTTGAAGGAAACACTGAAATGATGTCTTGCAAAGGTATTTTTATATACTGATCACCTCAATTTTAGTTAATGTTAATTTCTATCAATGTAACAATGAGAAAGTTCTAATATAGGACCATGTATATTTTTGTAGAAACATTTACCTCAACTGTCAATGAGATGTCTAAAGAAATCAGAGATCAAAGTAACGTAGAGATACTCATTTGAAACATTTACCTCAAGTGTCAATGTGTTGATGCTTTTGTGTTTAGTGTGTTTCTATAATTTTTGTTTACAGGTCTTGACTTTATTACATTGCTACATTTTCAATATATAAAGAAATCTTCAATTTTTTAGTCTCTTGAATCTATCACTTTTCTGAATATTTGTTTTGCTTCATTGCAGATTTTGGGTGATAACATTTATAATGTAAATAACTAGATTGGGTCAATCTGTAAGCAGGTTTGGTCAATCTTCAAGTATTGTGTAATTTATACTAGCAGATTGGGTTAAATCTTCAAATATTTTTTTGGTTTTAATCTGCTTATGTTTACAATCAACAATTTTTTATCGAGAAATCAATTATCCAATCCATCACCACCACTACTCGTGTCTTCATTGTCTTCACCTAATCCATCATCATCATTTTTGGATATATGTAGAAATCTTCAGTTTTTTTTAGTCTCTTGGAGCACTTTTCTAAATATTATTTTTCTTCAATGCAGATTTCGGGTGATAACGAGACTATTGATTCTAGCATGAATGATGTCATTGACTGTAATTATGTGATAATGAATAGTGTAGAAAATGAAAAGCTGATGGATGATAGAGGGAAAGATGATATTAATTCAATAGAAGATGCAAAACAAACAGGCCAACCAGACTCTATTACTTGAAAACAAAGTGCTGAAGATGCTATTATGGGAAAGGTAAATGTAGCTGCAAATGAAGATCCAATATGCAATGAGAAAAATGGAGCTGCAAATATTGAAGGACAGACTCTAATGATGTCTTGCAAAGGTATTTTTATATATTGATCACCTCAATTTTTTGTTAATGTTAAATTTTATCAATGTAACAATGAGAAAGTTTCTAATATAGTACCATGTATATTTTTGTAGAAACATCTATCTCGAGTGTCAATGAGTTGTCTAATGAAATCAGAGATCAAAGTAACACTGAGGTACTCGTTTGAATGTTTTTTAGTACATGTTTTTATGTGTTTGTTAAGGCATTTTTATACGGGTCTTTGACTGATTACATTGTTACATTTTTTGGATCTTGACTGATTACATCTGTAGAAATCTTTCAATTTTTTAGTCTCTTGGATCTATCAGTTTTCTGAATATTGTTTTGCTTCAATGCAGATTTCGGGTGATAATATTTATAATGCAATAACAGAATAATATTTTTAATATTCAGTTCAAAATCAATTACCTACAAGCATATTGGGTCAATCTGCAAGCATATTGGGTCAATCTGCAAGCAGGTTGTGTGAATCTGCAACAAGGTTGGGTCAATCTGCAAGAAGGTTGGATCAATCTGCAAGCAGGTTGGGTCAATCTGCAAGCAGGTTGAATCAATCTGTAACCAGGTTGGGTCAATCTGCAAATAGTTTTTGGGTTTAATATCCTTATGTTTACAATCAACAAATCAATTATCCAATCTATCACCACCACTACCCGTGTCTTCAATTTTTTAGTCTTTTGGATCTATCACTTTTTCCGAATAATGTTTTTCTTCAATGCAGATTTCGGGTGATAACATGGATGTTGACTCTAGCATGGATGATGTCATTGAAATTCGAAATAAAGATACTTGTTTTTCAAGTGATAAAAAGAAACTTATTGTGTTAGATGTGAACGGGTTACTTATTCACACAGTACCTTGCAAAGATCCAACAAGGAAACTAGACTTATTTACAAGAAATGGAAAACCAGGTTATAATTATTCATTACTTTTTAACTTTATATTATGAATATATACTTATTTTGTATGTACCATATAAATATATTTGTGTATGATAATATTCCAATTTATAAGAGACCACATTGTGATGATTTTTTGAAATTCTGCTTCGAGAAATTCAATGTAGGTGTTTGGTCGTCAATGCAATGGTAATTTATTTTTGAATCATAACATTTAAAAAATAAAATATATCTTAATTTATTTGTTTATCATTTTTCAATTCAAATGTTGTTAAAATTTTTCTTACAGTCACAATTTGGATCCGATTGTTCAACATCTGCAGGAAAGTGCAAATATTGAATTTCAATTTTGCTGGGTAAGGAAGTATTTTCCTCGTAATATATGAATGTGAATCTGCATACACTGAAACTCAAGCTGTATATAAATTCAATGTCAATCTGTATTTTTCATGAATGTTAAATCTGCATTTTATTTGTTGCAGGACCAATCTCACTGTACAAGAACAGCTTCTTACACTCTTGAAAATCCCAATAAAGAAATTTTTTTGAAAGAGTTGAAGAAAATTTGGGACAAAGGAGAGTACAATCAATTAAACACGATACTTATAGACGACAGTCCTTATAAGGCAATATGCAACCCTGTAAGCTACCTTTATTCAATTATTTGTTTTAAATTTAATTCACCTATTACTATTAATTATTAATTGTTAGTTTCCTAAGCATGATCTCAAAATTTTCAGCCCCATACTGGAATATTCCCCCATCCTTGGAAAGTTGAAATAATAGAAGATAGTAGTTTGGGTATGAAAATTTAATCGCTGTCTCCTAACAGCCATTGTGAAAAATGTTGTGCTTCTCATAAAAACAATTTGATTTCACAGGACATAATGGAGATCTTCGTAATTGGCTAGAGAAATTCGCATTATCTGATGATATTAAAACATTTATGCAAGGAAATCCGTTTGGTCAAGAACCCATCAAAACTAACCATACCTCATAGGAATTCTATGCTAGTGTGATTGCTAAAGTAGAGGCATCATCTGACAGTAAACAAGATGTGATTAATGATAATTCCATGGATGCTATTTTTAAGGATGGTTTGAAATTAAAAGAATTTATCAATGAATCACCATCAAAAATTAAAAGTTTTCACAGCAATAACTTGGATATTGATATTCAGAGTGCTAAAGCATTGAAGTTTTTACAAGTGAAAGAAGAAGATGAAAGTAGCAGTCATTTTGGATACGATGATCGATAAGTAAAGTGGCTGCAAGATCTATTCAACGTTGAAGTGCAATTGAGAAAGAAGTTTTTAAAATGTAAGCATCCCAACAAAATCGAGGGTTGCTTTTATTCGTGGAATAGAGATCAAGTTATGATTGAGTTATCTTATCAAAAGGTTTGACTGAAAAGACTAGTTTAGACGATTTGCAATTACTTGGTTTAAAGGAATGGAAGTTTATCAATACCCATGTGAAGAATATAGAAGATAATGTAATGAAGACTGTTGTTGTACACAAGATTTTGAGGCTGTTTCAAATCTCTTACAAACTGAATCTAATTACTCGAGAAGAGTTCAAGGCATGGTGTATGGCAAACAAAATTACAATAAGAAAAAAATCTGCTGGATTAGCTATAGAGAAAGAATCATATATAAAGCATCCAGTACCTAAAGAAATCACTTTTGTTGATAAGGTGTATGTTAAGACTGATGACTTTGAGGGCTTATACTACGAAGATAAAAATGGTGTTGAGTGCTTTCAAAGTGTGAACACTCTTAGTGAGCAGCATGCACTTCACTGTATTGGTTTGTTAAAAGAATGCAAGAAAGAAGATGCGTTTTTGTTCAGAAAATAATTGATAAAAAGCGTGGTCGACAAATTGTATATGATAAAAAAGTTTCCTGATTTGGAAGAACTATCTTATAAGATTATTCTGGAGTATCAAAAATTAAATGATATAAATGCTGAAGAAATGGTCAAATTGTTGAAGAAGAAGGGAGTATAGAAAGAAGCAATGAGAAACAAGTTTAAAGATTTGCTAGATAAACAGAAAGGTAAAATCATAACCGGATAACGAACAGATGTCTAAAAAGTACTTCAAATAATCCATCCTAGCTTTTCAATTTATATTACATGCTAAAGTATGTATGTCTGGTTCATTTTTCTGCTTTTTTCAGTATGTTTAAATAAACTACTTATTTTCTGATAATGAAGTGTTTTAATTTTTTTGTTCATCATCACTTTTTTCAGTAAGTAAATCTACTATCATTACCTAGCGTTTGAATACTAAGGATATGTAAAATGTAATTCGTTTCCTGTGTTTATCAAGTTACTTTATTGATATAATCTGATTCTTAATCTTTTATACATATTTTTAACAAACATAATCAAAATCAATTACTTGCAAGCAGATTGAGTCGTTCTTTAAGCAGATTGGGTCATTCTGCAAGCAGATTGGGTCATTCTGCAAGCAGATTGGGTCAATCTGCAAGCAGATTGGGTCAATCTGTAAGCAGATTGAATCATCTACATGCAGATTTGAAGCAGATTGGGTTCAATAAAAAAATGGCACAACTAAGTTGGCAGATCTACGATCTATCTATATATATATTTTTTAATTTCGTATATCTACAATTTTGCTAGACTGTAAATATTAAAAAAAATTTTTTTTGCAGGCTATCCAACCGTTCCTAGTATCAAGGCTGAATTATGTCATCCTAATGAATGTTTTTTAAATTTCTTTAAATTTGTATACAATTTATTAATGTTTAATAGATGTACTGGACTTAGAAGATAAAGGTAAAATTTTAATAGGTACCAACCAATCGCTCAACGCTAAGCTATTCTAGTATTTTTGCAAGATACAGACTAAAAGTCATTTTTGTACACATACAGACTGAAGTGTTAGATATAGATTGAGGTGAAGGTGAATTTACTAGATATCATAGGTGATTTTACAATGTGAATTCTCCAAAAAAAAAAACATATAATTAGTTACAAAACATCAACAAACCAATCTGAGTTGTATAGCTTCAAAATTAAGTTTATGGTTATGGTTATTGTGAGCAACTATATAACAGTCATGCAGAAATCATGGCCCATATTAAATAATCCTTTATAGTCCAATTACACATTGTGGCCCATAGAACACAATTTTAGTTTCAAAATCACCCAAAAACGGCCCAACTACACACAATTTTTTATATATATTTGACAAAAAATATCTACTCACCCCCACACATTTACACCTTCACCTGCCATATCTCTTTGCTTCCAAAAGCTTGTCAACTCCACACATTGCCTTCCAAGCTTCCACGACGAAATCAGGTAAACTGTTCCAATTGATTACAAAGTCCATCTTCGATTCAGTGTAAGTTCGATTTTACAAGGTCGTTATTGATTTTACAAAGTGCTGTTTGAAATTTCCACAACTGTAGTATAAAGTTTGCATTTTGAAATTTAGGGTTCTTTTGTGATGGTTTACTAATATAATGCTTGTAAACTAATTTTAGAGTTCATTTAGTGATTATAAACATAAGAGGAATTTTATTACTTTTTACACTTCAGTTCAAGAATGTTGTTACTGATATAATCGTAAACTAATTTAGGGTTCATTTAGGGTTCATTTTTGACATATTTGGGGGAAATGTTTATCGTTTATAAGCAGCTGATTGTTATTTAATTATGTATAGACACCAATGTTCATTATGCATTCTTTTTTACTATTGTTGTGATTTAACCCAACCTGGTTGAAGATTGAACCCAATCTGCTTGCAGATTGAACCCAACCTGCTTGCAGAATGAAGATTGACCCAATCTGCTTGCAGATTGAAGATTGACCCAACCTGCTTGCAGATTGACCCAACCTGCTTGCAGATTAAACCCAATCTGCTTGCAGATTGAACCTAATCTGCTTTGCAGATTGAACCCAACCTGGTTGCAGATTGAACCCAACCTGGTTACAGATTGAAACAACCTGCTCACAACCCATAAAATTAATTTTTAATCTATACACTTAACATATAATCTATATTCTTGATGTTATGTAACTAATTATATTTACTAACACAATATATGCTTTTGTAAAATCACCTATGATATTTTGTAAATTCACCTTCACCTTAATCTGTATCTTACACTTTATGCCTGTATATGTACAAAAATGACTTTTAGTCTGTATCTTGCCAAGATTGACATTCAAGTTTCAGACACACTTCATTTTGCTCCATTTTCTCATATGCTTCTCCTCAATGTACTTACATCTAGTGAATTCACCTTATAAAATCACCTATAATATCTGGTAATTTTATTACTTTTTACACTTCAGTTCAAGAATGTTGTTACTGATTTAATCGTAAACTAATTTAGGGTTCATTTTTGACATATTGGTGTAAATGTTTATCGTTTATAAGCAGTTGATTTGTTATTTAATTATGTATAGACACCAATGTTCATTATGCATTCTTTTTTGCCACTAAACATGTTGTTTTTCAATGGCATCTAATTCAACTAAGTGTGTTGCAAACAATAAGCAGTTGCAGACAAAACAAAAGAGTATTGAAGGAATTGAACTGTCATCAGATTTTGATGACAGTTATTATGGTTTTATAGGTAACATAGCAAATCTTGAAGATAGTGATTCATCTGATGATGACTTGTCTGATGATGAAATTAGCGTTACAGTGACGGTAAAACGTGGAAAAACATGGGTAAGTTAGTTGATTCAATTTTTTCATTTATCAATAAACTATTATTCATATAGAATCGCCAAGTTTGTAATCCTTAATTTTTCTCATATAGCGGTTACCAAATGAGTTTGTGATGGTGCCACACCTAAAAGCTGGGATGAAAGTTTTTTTAGTGAATGATAAAGGAGTAGAGTTCAAGTGTCGATTGATAACAGAAAAAGATAAGAAAAAACCAAACTTTGCTGTATCAGGTGGGTGGACTAATTTCAAAAGTAAGAATAAAGTGAAGCCATATGATGAAGCAGTTATAACGTACAACATGTGTGAAAAAAAGTTTTTTATGTCGGATGTGAAGAGGAAGAAAAAGAGAATCCATTAGTTAAATGGATAACAACAATGAATAGTTTGACAAGTTTCGTTTGGGGGTCGTTTACAAGTATATTGATGTAGTTGTTACTAATGTATGGTTTAAAATATATTTGGGACAGTTAGCTTTTATGTCTTAGGAATGTCTAATTATGTATTTTTTTGAACCTATGTAGGTGTATAATATGTTGTTATATATTTTATTTATGTTCTAGGAATGAAAACTATTTTGATATGTTGTTTTTTGTAACAACGTTTTTTGTGTACTGAATGGATGTTGAAGTTCAAGTATTAAAACTTTGGTGAAATGTGTCTTAATATGTTTCAAGATACCAATCTAATATATTTTCAAGATACCAATCTAATATGTTTCAAGATACCAATCTAATATGTTTTCAAGATAATATACTAGTATTAACAAAAGGCGATTGTCATGAGGAAGTAGAGCAAGGCGACCTGATGACATAATATACTAGCATCAAGGTTGAAGAAATTGGAACTCAATGAGTTCTCAGTGGAATCATTTCTAGAAGTTCTCGGAGAACTCAGAGAGTTCTCAGTGGTTGACTTTCGTTGACCTTTTTGGTATAATTTTTATGATAACCAAGATTTGAACGAGATTTGACCCAATCTCTGCTTCAAATCTTCTAGCAGAATGACCCAAACTGCATGCAGATTGACTCAATCTACTTGCTGATTGACCAAATCTGCTTGCAGAATGACCCATCTTGCTTGCATGTTGAAACAACAATGATTAAAATAAATACACAGAATGAAACAACAATGATTAAAATAAAAACAAAAACAAATCATTCTAACAAAATAGTAATATTAACATGATAGATAACTGGTTTTTAAAGTAATTAACAAACTTCTCAACCAAAATGAACTACTATCTAACCATATTTCTTTCGTCTTTTCTCAATTCTCTTGAATGCATTTCGCTCCATCTGCAATTTAGCTTTTCTTGACATTCCATCATAAACATTCATCTGAATTTCTATTGTATTTAACTTCGTATTCTGGTTACAAGTTAGGATTCTATGTAAATATTTGTAACGAAGACTATTCAGTTATTCCATTAGCACTATTCCATTTTTAAATCCACAATTACATTTTGAAAATGAAGTCCCCATGTCGGTCTCCATATGTCTCATCAAAAATATACCACAATCAACAACATGACCTCTTATCTTCCATGGCAAATCCATTAACCCAAATTTTTCAAAATTAAGTTTCTCAATATTTGGATGTTTTTTATTTTTACAGTATCCCACCAGCAGTTTACCCTGCATAAAAACAATTAAATTTTAAAAATATTGTTCAATATGTAAAAATAAGTTAGCTATATAAATACTTACCAAAATTCCCGTTCTTTTCTTAAATTTGATGTGTATATTATCTCTCACATCTTCATAATCCAAATTGTCAATAACATAGCATTTGTTGGTTTGCATATTGAAGCATGTCAAGAAATACTGATGATTCAACAGAATAGGGAATATGATCTGTTTGAAATATAAAATTATTCATCATGATTTATACTTCATTAATTAATAAATAAAAATATTAAATATACATATATATTTAACGAACCACATCTGCTTTTTCTAGTGAATATTCCATTAGACTTAACCAAGCATCCATTTCTTCTTCAAATTTTGTTGATATAGTAACATATCCTTTCGATATATCTTGATCAAGTTCTTTCAACATTTCATCAGTCTGTAAAAATTAACTAATTTAAATGTTTTATTTTGTTGATATAGTAACATATTCATTTGAATCATTTTATGTTTACAGAGTATAAAGGTAGTCTATAACAAATTAGGCAAGATTGTTATTTCAATCTGTGCACAGTTTTTGAGTTTTCAATGTGTGCCAAATTTGAACAGATTCAAGGTCAAAAATAACAAATTGAAAGTCAAATTTCACAGATTCAAGGTTAATTTGAACAGATTAAAGGTTCGAATTGAACAAATTCAATTCTTACAAAATTTAACAGATTCAAGCTTAAAATTTAGCAGATTGAAGGTCAAAATTGGACATATTGAAGGTCAATTTATGTGCAGATTGAAATAAGATACTTACAAGGATACTTACAAAACATCTTGTGTTACATAGTAATCTTCTTAATATTCCCTCTTTCTTTTTTTTCTCCTCAATATTCAAAATCAAACTCCAAGCTTCAATAACACCAACATGCACTTCTGAATTTGGTATTAGGCTCTCCATTACTACTTGTGTACAAAAAACTCCACTTGTGTGCGAGAACATAATATCACTGTTACATTTAAAATTGCATACATACAAAATTATTATAAAGAATAAAACAATTTTATTATATTTTAAGCGTTTTTTATTTTTGGATTCTTACTGGGGTGATGGCGTACCGGAAAAAATTGCTTTACCCAATTTCATCTCAATTGCTGTTATTTTAGAATTAATGTACACATGTCTATTGTACAACGTTGATTTCGATATCAATAATGGTTGTTTATCTCCTCTTGTATTATCATGAGCATCAAACTTCTTTTCATGAGGTTTGCCAATTTCACTATCCACCATATTCATTTTTGATCTTTGAACATCATCTTCCATTGACAACTTTCTTTGTTTTTGCAAGTCTGAAGATTTTTCATTTTTTTGGATATTGTTTTCTTTAGAAAATCCAAACCCTAGACTGAATGTTGGTGAAAATGATAATTCTGCAGGTTTGAACACAATTTCTAGTTGCTTTTTGGATGATGATTCTTGTGCATTTTTTTTCTGCAATATCTGCTGCAATACAAGCATCGTCCCATAAACTATCTGATGCAGATTGACTTTTATTTGCAAGTATATTCACATCTTCTTCACTCAACATGGCATATTCTTGAACTTTTGTTTCTATCTCAGCACATTTATCATCAAGTTTCAAACACTCTTCATTTGTTCCATTTCCCATCTGCTTCACCTCATTAACTTGTGCATACACCTTAGCTGCTGCAATATCCGTTGCAATGCCAGCTTCGACTCATATATCATCTGATGTAGAGATGACTTTTATTTGCAACTATATTCACATTTTCTTCTCTCAAAAATGCAGATTCTTCAACTCTTGTTTCTATCTCAACAACTTTATCATTGTCTTTCAAACACTCTACATTGATTAAATTATCTGTATTGCAATTTCCTTTTTTGATATTCAACAAATTCAACCTTTTTATATATTGGTTGACATATTTAATTATTTCACTTTTAACCGAGTCCACTACACCATGTATTTTGACATCATTTGGATAGTATTTCAATGTACTTTCCATTTTTTTGTAGCAACTCATTACCTTTTTCAGTTACTATTGTGGACAATGATTTTATCACACCACAATCATACTCCTGCACAGTGAAGAACATTATTAAATGTCTATTATACATAAACCCATTTATAATTATAAATAAATTCAAATATGACTTTGTTTTTTTACCTCTGTTTCTTCTGTGACAGAATCATCATCATTACCATTCAAATTAATCATATTTTCTCAATCATTTGATTCTTCACTTTCACTTTCGTAAGTTCTAGATACTTCTTTATCGTCAACTATAATTAAATTGCAATTTAATTTTTTAGTGTAGATTAACAGAATAATACTTGAAAATGAATTTGCAAATAACAGAATAATATTGTAATATTTAATTGAAAATCAATTACCTGCAAGCAGGTTCGGTCAATCTACAAGCAGTTTAGGTCAATCTACAAGCAGTTTGGGTCAATGTGCAACCAGATTGGGTTTAATCTGCAAGCAGGTTGGGTCAATCTGCAAGCAGATTGGATTTATTTTGCAAGCAGATTGGATTTATTTTGCAAGCAGGTTGGGTCAATCTGCTAGCAGACTTTGGGTTTAATCTGCAAGTAGATTTTGGGTTTAATCTGCATATGAATCATTCTTAAGAAAAACAATTTTGGCTCAACAAATCAATTACCCGAATGAATCATTCCATCATCACCGTTACCCGTGTCTTCATTGTCTTCACCCAATCCATCATCATCATCATCATCATCATCATCATCATCATCATAATAACTCCCTGCAACATCATATTCAATTATTATTTTTTTGAAACTTATTTTGCAAATACAGTTTTTCACATATTCCTAAAATGCACCTAATAAATTGCTATTTAATTTTTCAAATACTTTTTTAAAGCAAACAATTTTTCAAAATATTGAAATATATACCTTTATCTTCATCTTGTAATATTGTAGGTGGACTATAAACAACTATTTGTTTCATATTAGATAAATTCTTTAAGATACGTTCATTCCCAAAACCACCATTGTTTAGCTCATCTTGTTCTCTTTGCATCAACATATTAGTTGTCCAGTTCATTATTTCAGGTTTTGCCTTGTCACCATGTTGATCTGTCATTGAAGTCTTACTAACGTACCAGACCTAAAAGAAACGATATGTAAACAAGTTGTAAGATTTTTTGGTTTCTATATGTATGAATAATTAATTATTCTCATAAAAAAGTAGTAAATAAATACTCACCACCAAAAACGTCAAAGGACCAACATACCAATTTTTACTTTTATCCGCGCACCAATCATCTTTACTTCTTCTCAGACAATCAATAATATATCCACACCAATCCATTTTTATCACATTATCTATTGTAGCTATTGATGGGAGGAATTTTTGATTTACAGAGTTACTTTTAACACCTTCTGCCATTATTGTCATTATCAATACTAATATCTTCAATTTAAAATCAAATCCTCCATTTTTACTAGACATAATTGAATCTTGAACACTTGTGACAAATATCCTTTGTGTTTTTCTAGCAACTTTTTGAAATTGATGTCTGAACTTATTAATAAACCATGTTGTACCGATACCTGCTCTGTCTACGGCATTTACATGTATTTCTCCACTTGGGAATCCAAGTATATCATATACATCTTCTTTCGTAATTTGAAGAACTACCGACCCTAAATCAAGTTTCAACTCTCTTGCATTTAATCTTTCAACAAGTCATAAACACAATCTTCCAGGTAATTTATTAATTCTAAAAGGTATCAAACTTTGAAATCCCATATCAATCATATCTTTTTTCTGTTCATCACTTAAGTTTTCTATAACTTTAAATAATGACTTTGGACTTTGCCTCGTATCAATAGATTCTTGTTTTTTTTTTTTTTTTTGGTTTATACGTTGTAACTTTTGTTTTCTTTTTTCTGTTTGTAAATTTACTCTTTGTCTTTGAATTATTCGTGACTTTTAATCTGAAACTCACTTCCATATTCTTCTTTTTTCCTTTGCTTTTACCCTCTGATTTGTACAAGGATATAGCATCAGAATCACTTTGTTTTGTTTCTGCAAAAAAAATAAAAAAATAAAAATATATATATATATATATATATATATATATATATATATATATATATATATATATATATATATATATACACAAACACACACATATATAACCCAAACTGAATGTGAATACCCTAGATGGACATATACGAAGGCGAAGGTGAAGGTGAAGATGAAGGTGACTTGACTAGATGGACCCAACATAAGTGTAGATTGACCCAAGCTGAGTGCAGTATGTGAAAACAAATATATACATATACGAAGGTGAAGGTGAATTCACTAGATGGACATTGACCCAAGCTGCTTGCAGATTGACCAAACCTGCTTGCGCATTGGACCCAATCTAAGTGCAGATTGACTCAACCTACTTGCAAATTTGACCCAACCTGCGTGAAGATAAACTAAACCTGCTTTGCAGATTGACCATACCTGCTTGTGCATTGGACCCAACCTGCTTGTGCATTGGACCCGAACTGCTTGCAGATTTATATACATATATAACAACAATATTTATACACTTAAGTATGTTCAAACTGTATTTTTTCACATACAGATTGACAATTATAGATACAGACTGATAGATGAAGGCGAAGGTCAAGGGTGAAAGTGAATATAGTAAGTGAAGGTCAATTTCAATTATAGCATATGTCATTTTTTAGGTGATTGAAAAATAAATGTTTGCAGATTAATACAAAATTTCAAGTTTGGCAAGATACAGAATGAAGTGTTAGATACATATTGAGGTTTTTAAATAGTTCAAATACACCATATATAATACATTATAAACAAAGGTGAAGGTGAATTCACTAGATGGAAATTCACCCAACCTGCTTGCAGATTGACCAAACATGCTTGTGCATTGGACCCAACCTGCATGTAGATTGACTAAACGTGCTTGCAGATTTGACCCAACCTGCGTGCAGATTGACTAAACCTGCTTTTTGCAGATTGATCAAATCTGCTTTTGTATTTTACCCCAACTTGCTTGCACATTGACTTAACCTGCTTGCAGATTGACTCAACCAGCGTGCAGATTGACTCAACCTGCTTTTGCAGATTGACCAAACCTTCTTGGACATTGACCCAACATACTTGCAGATTGATTCAACATGCATGCAGATTGACCTAATAAGCTTTTTAGATGATTTTAACTAGGTGATACAAACAAAAGAGATTAATTAACTAGTTCAAAATATATGTATAATTCAACATTATTTTAGGTGATTTTATTAGGTGAACTTACCTTGAGAACCATCTATATATTGAAAAGAAGCTTCAACATCAGTAGAATTGTCTTTAACACCATCAGAATGATCAACAGACATTTCACAAACACTTTCGTTATTTGATACGCTTAATCGCCTCTTTTTATACGAACTTGAACTAATTGATTCAGATTCATTTAAAGATTTATTTTTCATCTTCGTCATTTGTGATTTGTGATTTTAGATTGATCTCTGTTTAAATTGGGGAACGTTTGATTGATATCAAAAATTAGGTCAAAATTTATGTCTGTTGAAATTTGGGGGAAACGATTTTGTAACACAGGCCATTTTTTTTATACACAGCCGAAGACTTTAATAATAAACACAATATAAGTCACGTCATTACATTAAACCGTATAATTAAGTTTAAGCTTACACAGCAGTGTTACATTATTACAAAACATTATTTATACAAAAGTCCACATCAGAGTTGGGTTGTCAAACATGTCTTCTACAATAGCACCCATCCCGACTAGCAGTACCTAAACCTGCAAGGGGAGAATATGTGGGGGATTAGAGCACCGCTAAGTGAATGGAATCTATCAAACAGATATAGCTTAAGCCACACACAAGCTATATACATCAACAATACCTGCTAACTACCAACTAGCATACAATAAGACAATACGAGGATCAGCGTCTTGTACGAGCACACGACTCCCAGCTGATCGGGCCTGAGTCTACCGATAGTCCCTGCTACTCAATTCACAGTATAGTTATCCAGATGTAGGGGATGCATCATTCACACTATACTCCACAATCAGTAGCCTATGGACCCAACCTCCCCTAGGCTCGGTTGACCTCATATGGACTCTAACCTCTCCTAGGCACGGTCTCGAGTCCCTAGTCTCCCTAGGCCCGACTGGTGCCATTCACATAGTGTACACATAATTCACATACAACATCAGGCATACTATATTAATCTAACATGGCAATTTTTACACTATGCATGGTAAAAAGAGTCAACCACAGTAGCATGATATGCTACTTAAACTCTATCCGGAGATAGACACACTCACCAATTACCAGCAACTGCTCAGTTATTATTTCTGAGCTTCCTCCTTGTCCTTATCTTCTGAGAACAGCAAAAACTAAGTTAGAATAGTGTTCCCATCAAGATTAGACACACTGACAGCGAATTATAGCAAATTAGTAAAAATTTGCGTCCGCTAAAATTTTCATGCTTAACACTTATGCACTTTCAAAATTTACATCCTGAACACCAAAATACAAACGAGCAGCATAACAGCTATAATTCAACACTTAGTAAAAATTTCACTGTCTAAGACCATCGGTCGATGGTCCCATCCATCGGCCGATCGTCAACACACCATCGGTCGATGGTCTCCCCCAATCGGTCGATCGTCAAAATTACATTCGCTGGTCAGAAATCATACACCATCGGTCGATGGTCTCGTCCATCGGCCGATCGTCCTCTCCATCGGTCGATGGTCAACGACCATCGGCCGAAGGTAGTTCATCAGCTGCAACAGCAGCAAAGTGACGGGTTTCAACTCAAAATCACCAAATCTCAACTTTGGACGCATTTTTGACCTCCAAACTAGTTACATCTTTTACACTAGACATTTAAAAACATAAATACATAAATTTTATGCACAAACAACAACAAATTGAACCAATTTGACACAAAACCCCATTTTAACAAAAACTAACTTAAAAACCCATTTAATCACATATTTGATCATGAAATCTTACAAACTTTACCTTGTTAGAATCACAATGACACAAGGAACGATTTGACACAAAATCAAGCTTTAATTCGAGATCAAATGATTTAGGGTTGTTTGAGATGATGAAGATGAGGTTAGGTGAGAGTGAGAGTGGGAGGAAGGTTCAGGAGCAATTGAAAGGAAATTAGCTGGTCTCACACTTAATTTGGGGTTAAAACCTCATACCACACAACACACGGGTATTTACCAGTTATCTGATATCTTTCGCACAAGATTAGGTAACCCAAACGAGGTCCAATTAAAATAAACAAACCTGTTCTGGGACCCTTGTCACAAACTGGTCACAACACAATTATAATAAAACACTAATAAAATAATTAAAATAAAAGCACTTAAGACTAAGCACAAACCCTAAGGGCAAAATAGGCAACTTACAACTAGCCCGGGTTTCAGTCTGTTACAGATTTGATCGATACGGAGCGGCATATTTTTAAGGGTGAAATGTCGAAACTACCCTTCCGCATATCTCAGTTCCTTGGGTTCTCTACATACCCTAGTTCTCCATGGATCTTCACCCTATATATATATATATATATATATATATATATATATATATATATATATATATATATATATGTGTGTGTGTGTGTGTGTGTGTGTGTGTGTATATATGTGTGTGTGTGTGTGTATATATATATGTATATATATATATATATATATATATATATATATATATATATATATATATATATATATATATATATATATATATATATATATATATATATATATATATATAGGCAGGATCAATGGGGAAGTAACCAATCGGGGGGAGCAAAATATTTTTTTCGTTTTTTTTTGGAATTTTTTTTCAGGCATCAAGATCACACGAAAATATTAACATTTAAAAAAGACACTTCGTGATGAATGTTATTATTTAGGCGGAAAAACGATCGACAAAAATAGCAATCAAGATAATATTGATCGTGAAGAATGTTAACGTTTTTTTTTTCTTCATGTTTTGTGAAGTAAAATTTAGCCCTAATCATCGAGACTTATCAAAATCATCATCGAAAACCGATTATGAGAACTCTAACTGAAAGCCGGTAAGCTGTTGTTTATCAAATCATTTTAAGTTCCTGTAATTTGTCATCGGCTAATTTTGAGGAATTTTAAAGCAACTTCGTTGTCCAATGGATGGAAAATGAAGAATCAAAAAAAGATAAGGTTGTGTTTACAGGCATGAAGGAGTTTGTATGGCGTCTTCAATTTGATGAAGGTATGTTAGTCGTATTCTTATTTACGCAATAAGAGTATTGGCTTTGAATACATGAATAAACTTAACTATCAGTTGTAGATGAGAAACTGATAGTTGAATAAACATAACTATTAATATGCTTTAGTAATCGTTTACCATATAGCTTACTAATTAGTTGATTTAATACTTTATGTTTAGTAAATGTTTGTTTTTTGATACCACAATATCACACAAGTGACTCCCCATTTGCATCTTTTATAGAGACTAAAAAAAAAAACAGATACGCCGCTCAAAAAAGAAAAACATGATCGTCATTGTCAAACCATCTGGGTATCTATTCAAGGTTAAAGTTAGGGCTTTTGATTAATTATGTTCACTTATTGATAAATCACGGGACCGTCATTACCAATAGATATTCATTCAAGGAGATCGAAGGTTTCTGTTTCTGTTTTTGCTTCTTTTAGGTTTTGATTATTTCTAAGATTAGGACTTTTGATTGCTTATGTCCACTTATTGGTAAAACACATATGACCGTCATTATCGATGGAAATCGATTTAAGAAGCTTTTTGTTCATTTATTGCTTATGTTGAACTCGGTCGTGTTATTGTCAGCCGTAAGATTTTGATTTGGACGGTTGGATCGATATTTGCAGCTGCATTTTTGGTCGGAATTACCGTCACTGGATCTGCTGCTGCTGTTGTTGCAGCTTAGAGCGGTGATTCTTTTTGGTTTATTAGTTTTAGCAGCCTTCGTCATCGTTAGCCAGGTCCAAGATTTTCATTAAGGTTAGTTATTTAATCCAACCAAATATTTGTATCGCAATAACTCTTAGTTTCCATCAAAGACTATACACAATAATTGAGGTTGCTTGTGGGTTCATGTTCTGAATTAAAAGATAGCTATATTTCTGGGTAGAAGAAACAACTATTTTGTCACCTCTCATATTAATTTCATGCAATTTAAGGAGAGAAAATATCTCTAACCCCTTAGTTCATATAGATGTTTTTGGTTTTGTGCCGCTTTCACATTGGTTGAAATTGCAGGCTAATGCCATTTAAAAAGTTAAAACATTCACTTATCCCATGATGTTCTTTTGTAGTTTTTAGGGGATAGAAATGGTCGTGAAGAAGAATTGGCTTACAACTGTCTCATCAAGGTGAAGTAAGGCGAAATTCAAATATTCAGCCAAAGGCTACTACAAGAGATAATCTGTATCATTCGCTGGAATGCTTGAATCTAATGATGGTGATGGCATGATGAAAGATAAGTTGTATGATCTAACTGCCATCCCTCAATGTGTGCATCCAGTATCTTTTTGCCTTTATTTTTATTTTTTCTTAGCTTAAATTTTAAATAAAAAGGAAATTTCCTTTTTCATTTGCAATCCAATATTTGCATTTCTATTGCCAAATATCATGATTATGTAATATTTGATTTTATGTTCCTTTTTGTATTTGTTTTAGGTTGTGGTGACAAAATGGGCAGTTGGACAAGTTGTGTAAGTCATTGAAACTAGACCGCTTGAAATGAGTCAGGGTTGAAATGGTCATTTTTTAGTAGCAGTTGAAATGACCCGGAGTTGAAAACGGGTCGGGTAAGTTTGGTTGGCTAGAACTTTGTTCATTAATTTTACATTTTAACTTGAAAGTCTTCATATACTACGAGTGAATTCATACCTAAGTCATTGATGAGATTTTATATACGTAATCTTTGATAACAGGTTAATGATAGTGTGAGAACATTAGCGATTGGGTACTTTTTTGAAAAAAGACGCAGTTGTTGTGTTGATCTGTGGTGTTGGTAACCAATGCTTGCTATTTCGATCGAGCTAATTCACAACATAATTTCAAGGTCTTAAGGCAAGGTATCTTTGATTATTCTGTCAAATGAATGAATTTCAGAATGAAAATAGTGTACGATTTTTTCACTCCACTCATTTTTTTGGTCAATTAGGTTATCGAAAAACTTTACAGCTTATGTGTTACTTTTTTTCTTTTTCAAGATATACTTATACTTATGCTTACACAAATTAGTTGTTGTAATGTATAAGTTTAAGGTAATTGGTTCAAAACACTACCATGTGTTTTATTTGAGAGGGAGAGAGTAATCAATTTGATTATAATCAACCGGTTTCAATTCGTTTGGATATTTGAATTATAGGCTTTCTAACTTAGGGAATACTTTTGATTGGCATGTTTTCTTTTTCTTTGAATATAAAATCTGACAAAAAAAAGTTAAGTAAACAATATTGAACGAAAGTTCATTTTCATATATAACAATTATTATAATCAATTAATTGGCATTTAACATTTTTACATCTTTACATATTACAAATGGGGAATTCAAAAACAAGTAACGTGCAAGAAACTTCACAATAAAAAATCTAAATAAGTAATGTAAAATATATAAACATAAACAAATAAATTATAAACCAGAAGTGAATGGAACATTGGTAGCCGGCAACCAAGAACCACCAGTAATAAAGTTCCCAACCGTAAACTTCGCTGCCTCGGTGCTACTAGTGATTACATGATAACCCTTCCAGTTCACCCTTTTCGCGGTTGATGAACCCGATCCAGTATTCATATATTCTCCATAATACAACGTATCAAGCGCGAAATTTCCACTCCATGGCATCCACCCTGCAGGATCGATCAAGCTATCGAGGTTTGTTTTCATAAAAACCGTCCTCGAGTACTGTTTCCACGGTCTACCAAGGTATGTTTTAACTCCAGACACACCTGTTAAGTCAGAGGCTGCAGTGACCCGACAATTGTGGATTGAGATACCCGTGTTTTGATTTTGATCGGTTCGGCCTTGAGCTGTCAAAGTGTTGGTCTTGTTTGGTGGATCACGAGCGTAAATGTTGCAGTTTTGGATAACTACTGCTGCGTTTCCAAAAATGAAATCAACTGTACCGTAGATGTCACAGTTACGATAAAATTGACGGTTTGAGTGGACGTATAATGTGTCTTGGTATCCTTCGAAGCTGCATTGGTAGAACACTGAAAGATCGGCACCGTTGCGGACTGCTACAGCTTGATGGTTTTGTGGGCCCGCGGTGTTTCTGATGGTGATACCTTGGCCAATAAATCCATCTCCAACCACAGCTGAAATTCATAAATGAGAAGTTAGAAACTCATAAAAAGAGAAGTTAGAAGAGTCGTTTTGTAGATTGTGCATGATTCGTTCCAAATATAGTAATTATAACGATAAAGAAAAATGACCCTTTTGATTTAATTGTAAATTGGATTGGATTTTTATTGGGTTATTAATTAAAGGCTATTAAAGGCTTTCTATATTATTCTATAGCGGCTTCCTAGATTAGAGTTGTTTTTAATGTGTATTGTTCTAAAATATACTGTAGTAGTTTAGAACTGAGTAGTTGCAAATCGTTTTTTTTTTTTTTTAATTAGTTTGTATACTTCTGACACCCAAGTTTACTTCTCCGTGCTTTCGACACGGTGATCACAAAGAAAACTTTAGCAACGACGACCAAATCTTTGTTTTATAAATTAAGGAATCTTACAACACCAGGTTGAATATAATATAGTTATTGACTATTAGAAGTTGTAATAAAAAAATTACTTTCTACGTAGCCATTCCAAAGTAAATAAATAAATAAAATAATTAATCATCGTCTTATTATTTATATTAGTGCCAAAATAATTTTCCACTCCCCAAATTACCATCATTTGTTATCTTAAATAATTTTTATGTTAATGTTAATAAATTCAGCTGAATTTACTAACTGGTATTTATCAAACATATGTTAAATACAATATTTATATAAATTTCTATGAGATATCTTTTTGGAACGGAACGAGTAAATAGTGAATAAAGAGATGGGTTTCTATGCATCTGAAAAAGGATTTGAGGATTTAGTGATAGAAAATGTTAAGTTGAATTAGTACTAATTAGTTGTTCAAGAAAAACCATATAAAAATATATAGCTTAGCTTACCAAGAGTAGCGGAATTGAAGGTAGTACTGCCTCCTCCAACACTTTTGCTACCAGTTATGATTGTTTTACCAATACCATCTCCTAATAACATTATGTTCTTTAGTTTTGTACCAATTACAACATTCTCCTTGTAAACACCCGCCTTCACATGAATCACGTACCGCCCAGTTCCAGACCTCTTTCCTGCAGCAGTTATAGCGGCACCAATAGTCTTGAAGTTACCCGAACCATCTTGAGCCACCACAATATTAGCTTGAGGATTCGATGATTGCAAAAGCTTTCGGTCACCAGGCTTCACCCAACTAGGAAACCCCGATTTTGGAGGAATTTGTGCACCAAATGATGAATTATCACCTTTGTTCATTGCTAATGTGTTGCTAATCAAAGACGATACGTTATTGTTCATCAATGGAAATACGTAATCGGTAACACCTAGCTCTTGAAATCCAGCCCTGCATGTCTCTTGATTCGTGAGAGCTGTGCTGAGCCAGGTCTGCAAATCGACCTGACTACGTTTTTGGTAGGAATCAACAGTCTTGTTGATGTAATGAATTGTGTTCTCATAAAGCTCTAAACAATCGGCCCAAGCCGCCTTTTCATACTTGTTACGACATTTTGGGCCAAGAGTTAGAGCGTGTGAACCTGCATGTTCAGCACGCTCCAACGTTACTTTTAATAAAGCTTTTACAAAATCCGGTTTTTGCTTTATTGAGCCATAGTTTGGGTTAGCACTCATGAAGTGCTCACATGGTTGCGGGTGGGGTGTTTGGTTACACCAAGACGTAATCTCGGATTTTGTGTATCCGTACACCCCAGAAAGCATAATACTTGCAACAAAAGTTACTAAATATATATATATATTGATTTTCATAGTAAAAGTTTAAGAAATGAATGAAGAAAGAATTTTGTTTAGGTAATGGGAGAGTGCAATTTTGAGTTGTGTGGATTGTATGGTTCATTTAATAGCCTTTTATAGAGTGTGATTCACGTATAAAATTTGAGTCGTTTGGTACGTAATAGGGAGGCACCACCCTAGTTGTGTATGTCCATAATCCAATTCTAAACTATTTTATTTATTCCTTTTCTCCAACTAATAATTCTTTCTGTGATATAAAATACCACCTAAATAATATGCATTTCTAGTTTTAAATTTTGTTTATTTTGGTTAGGTTTTGTTTTATTCGATTTATCGTTTGTAACATTATTGGATTGGATATTTGATGTTCTTTGATTACTTCTTTACATGGCTGGATATCAACACATATTCAACGTTAATGGTAATTTTAACCAAGAAGCTTCGTACGAGAAAGTCAGCATCCATCAATTTCAAGAGTCAAAAAATAACTTCTAGATTTTAAACTAACAACGTTCTTTTCAACGGCGCACAATTGTCATTAAAACAAATGGCAAGAAATAGAACGATAACTACATTAAGTGTGTTTCAACTTTCAATAATTGTTTGTTAATTAGTTGAAGAGAAAAAAATATAAAATGGCATGGAATTATATAAAATGAAACTCGAATAAATGAAATTAATTAAGTAAACTGTACTTACGTGATTACAAGTTTCATAGATAGCAAGAATAGCTAATTGTACAAAATACCAAATACAGTAGATTTTAACGAACTTTTTTAACTACTTCTACTATAATATTGTTGGCAAATTGGAAGGAAGAATGTCAACAAGTTGGTAGATACCAGAAATGCAAACCATGTTTCGAACTAATGAAAATCATAATCTTACTTGTACACCCTATATATTCTGAACTTGAAATAATAATTACTTAATTTTAATGTTATTTATATTTATATTCTAGCTTTATAAATCATAAGTTGACCGTTATTACACTTATATAAAATGTTATATAAGGAGATGATACTTAAAGAATTTAGGTAAGAAGAAAATCTGAAGAACATATTAACACGCATAATTATTTTTGACATTTACCATTAATTTGAAGTCTCAATTTTTATATAAATGAAAAAACACATGATTTTATCGATTCCCTCCAATCAAAAGTTCTCCATAAATCCTTATATATATATATATATATATATATATATATATATATATATCTTTATAGAAAAAATCCAATAAAAAAAACACAAAAACCTAATAAAATTAGGGATTACAGGAACACCACACCACTATAATATGTACAAATTATATACATAAACTTCTACGTAATGAAATCCAACTTATGGATTGGATTGAGAGGAAAATTCAGGAGAAACAACGTCATTTCAATTTATGAGTTATTATTATAACATATATAGAGTCAGAGTCATGATTTTGAATCGATTGGGTCACTAGATAATACTATACTAAATTGCGTAAAAATTTTTATTGACAAACTATGATTGACTAAACATAAACAAACAAAATCATCTTTTTAATAGCGTCTATAGTTAGTCTATATTAGCTTGGTCTTCAACATGTCGTCTATCAAATTTATAGGCCCCCCTAAAAAAATAAAAGTGACCCTTTTACTTACATGTAACTATAATTTTTAAATTATTATCAATAAATTGATGGAATTGATGCTGGAGTATTGGAACCAAACGAGGAGTATTGGAGCGGTGTATTAGATTACAGAGTTGATGGGCGGCGTACAATCATTTTTATTCTTAACGTCGTTCATTGGTGATTTGGCGGAGGTAAGTTCCGCTCGCTAACATCATGTGTAGTTTTAAATTTATTTTCTCTTGGAACTAAATTATACGTACATTATTTATACAGTAAATAGAACAAGTATGACCTATCCTATCATTCTTAAAGACGGTCGAATTTGAAACGAAACTTATTTATACAAATTAATATTTAATGTTATTTTTATGATAGCTTGTAGGTGATTTATATATGGAACTAAATGCAACTAAAGAGAAATGCATAGAAAATAAAGTCGGAGGTAACTGCGATAATTGTAATTTAAATAGTGTTTATTATAAATATAAGTTCCACCCCGAATTGTATTAATTTTGTATCAAATAATACTATCATTTTTATTCTTTTTAATATATTTTTATCTATTAACTGATTATCAAGAAATTTAAATTAAACATTAACAATTAATGTGTCATATTGATAAATAAAAATATAAGGGTTATTATGATGGAGAATATCCATTATAATAACATGAACGACCACAACAACCACCCACGAATTCGAATTCTCTTATGAAAATTCCCGCAGGGGTGTAACAACTAAGATTATATATGTTGACAACACTGATAAAAAATAATGACATATTATCAAATTAAGTTGGAAAGCATTAATTTAACAGATGAGAATGATTTTCAGCTATAAATAAAGTGATAGATACTCGTCATTTAAATGCAAAATAAGTGTTAATGACTACTATTTTATAAAAACCTTAGACTCCAAATATAATATGATGAAATTTGTAAGTTGACTGAAAACGACATCGGCTGCGTATCAAGCCTGCTATCAATCACAAGTCCACAATGTTAAACTTTACCAATTAATTGAAAACGATACTGGCTGCGTAACAAGCCATTTGTTGAAAGTGTGCTGTTATTATATTTAATTTCATAGATCATAAATACCCCGGATTTCTCCAACATGATGTCGTAGTTTTTGAAAATACATTTATCTCGAGTCTTATACTTCGTTCCTGACATAATCTTTCAATTTCCAGGATAAGGACTATCACGTTTTTAAAACGTAGAAAAGTTAAACACTTGTGCAGATTTAACCACAATACAAATAGGATAACCTTTATATAAATTAACAAAAACCCATTTTGTCTCATTTCCTTTTTTAAAAATTGAATCAAACACTTATAATGATTTAAATGAAAACAAAAATAACCATCATAAACTTACATTATAATAAACACGAGAAGTTATCCTAATCCATTTTTATAATACTATAATTAACAAAAATTTTAACATACATATTATATATAAGCATGAAAATGAGTAGAGATTAATAACAAACCTTGTTTATATATATATATATATATATATATATATATATATATATATATATATATATATATATATATATATATATATATATATATATATATATATATATATATAATAAACGTGCCGAAAGCAACGAGATTACAATAAGCTTCTCGAGTTTCTTTCCTGCAACACCTCTGTTATTTACTTACATACTAACCAACCTACTAACTAACAAAGAGAGCTAGCTAGTGATTGAGAGTGAGAATGAAAGAAAGATGGAGATGAGATGTATCAAATCAATCTATCATCAGTTCAATTTACGGGCAAAACGAACCGTCAGATTTCATTCGAGTCGCTAGTTTGGCAAGTCCAGGTCACTAGTTAGTAGCCCGGGTCGCCAGTTTGTAACCCTGAGTCGCCAGTTTGTAACCCCGGGTTGCCAGTTTGTAACCACAGGTCACTAGTTTGTTGCCCTAGTTGCCAGTTTGTTGGGTCTGAGTCACTAGTTTGTATGTTGAGTCGCAAGTTTATGTAACCGAGTCGCCAGTATGTTGTATGCGTAACTATATTCCAACTGGGTTTCCAGTTTGTGTAAAATGGAGTCGCTACATTGAACCCAGGTCACCAGTTTACTATGACAAACTGCCTCAAAGTTTCAGTTTGTAGTTCGGTATATTTCGTTATTGTCGTGCACTTGTTTCTAATAGTGCGTTGTTGAATACCGGTACCCGTTTGTCTTGAAGTTTGATAAATTCACCTTCTTGGGGTTCTTTAGACTTATAGCAGTGTAACACGATTTCCTGAGCAATTCTTGATGTTCCTTGTGGTTGTAATTGATGTATTGTGTGATTAGAATTTTGTGTGTGTTTTAAGTGTGAGTAAGTCTTGGAATGTTTTGATCTTTGTGTATGAATCAGATTAGCTTCTAGGTCCTTGTTATATCTTGATATACGTCTCTTAAATAAATGCTGACATCCTCAAATAGAAATTTTGAGCTTCCATGGTAGTCTTCCGGCTGAATCCCGAATTAGGGTTTTCAGAAGCCCTAATTTGTACTTGTCTTATATTTCTTCAATTAAGTTGTGGATCAAGATTCCAAGGGTTTATCTTTGATTTTATGAATTCTTGAATCCCTGATTTAAGACTAAGTAGGCAGGATATACCTCTTGGGTAGAAATAGTACTAAAAATCATGTTAAAAACCCACTTTTTGGACAACTTTTGACATTTAAGCACTTTCAGTCATTACTAATAATTATCGTGTGATTTTGCATGTTTTAAGCTCTTTTAGTTATTATTAAGGTTGAAATATGAGTAATATCACTAGTAAAAACATGACCAGTTTGAGTGATATCAAGTAATTTACACTTAAATTTTACTTGTCCTCAAGCAAATGTTTGAACCAAAATTTTATTGAGAAAAGTCAAAGTAAAAATTCAAATTTTGAAAGTTTATTAAGTGATAGTTTTATTTTCAGATTAAACATTTCCAAAATTTGTTTGTTTAGTTTTACTTATACGAATCATGAGAATACGATTTATAGGTTTTTCTCTCAATTCTTAAATGTAGAATGTACACGACTAGACTTCCTCTCTATCCTGGTCACTCAATTCACACAAGTGTATCGAGTTACTTATTCTATTATATGTCACTCGGAAGCCAGTCATGATGCATCTCGCATCATAGGCTTGGTCAAATTGATCATATTCTCAGTTATTAAAAGATAAGGACGACATTAATTAACGAAAGAATCTTTCTCGGGTTGTAACGTTAGGCGAAAGGTTTTTTTAAGGCTGTGTGGTTTTTATTGAAAGTTTCTGAGGTATTTTTAGTATATAGTTTTTGAGATGGTTAATTTTTCTATTTTTAGGTTTTTCTTGGGTTTTTGAGTTTCTTCTTTACTTCATCCTTCTAGTTTTCCAGTATTTTAGGGTTGTTGCATTATTCTCTTTTAAGAGAAGATGCTTCTAGATTTCTTGCTTATCGATTCATGACTTCTATACGCTCGATCACTTAGAGTATTTTCTGCATTTTTCTAATTTCTTTTTCTCTCTTTATTTTTTATTTTTTTCCTTTCTTTATTATAATTATTTGGATATATATATATATATATATATATATATATATATATATATATATATATATATATATATATACACATATACATACATACATACACACACACACACACATACACACACACACACATATATATATATATATATATATATATATATATATATATATATATATATATATATATATATATATATATATATATAACATATTCTAGTAATCTTTGGCCGGAGTCAGTCTTAAACAAATCCGTCGACTGATTTATCAAAAATACCCCGGATGATGTTGGAACGTGCTTTATTGATATCAAACTTTTATTAAGTTGGGGTTTATAATTTTGTGGTTTAAGGAATCGAAAAGCTTACGCTCAAAGAGTTTTCTAAGTGGATCAATGACACTTTGAGGTAAGTGTTGGAAAAAAGGGTTAGTATAGAGATTTTATTAGTGGTTTAACCTAAGAGATGTCAAAGTCATTTAATTGCACATATACCATGTGTGGCACTTATTTCCAATACCGAACATGTATACACTGAACAAGTTCTAACTTGAGACACAACATCGATACACTAATTTTTAAGGTGAAGCATTTATAGATGTATGCTTTTGGTCTCGGAATACCTCACCTTTTTAGTGGGGGTGCCTAGTCGCGTGAATACCTCTCTTGATATCTGATTTCTCTTTTATCAAAGTTTAAATGATTCTCATATAGACACATCTACTGAGCCAGTTATTTAGATACATCCTCTTTATTATGTTTTTGCCGATATTTGATAAGAAAATAAAGCTTCTCATTCTTTTTATTTTGAAAATTGGCAAAACTTAAAAAAATTTCGAAAACATTTCAGCAAAACCATACGGTTTAGATTTTTTTTTTTTTTTAAATTTTATGAATTTTATTTCCCTATCCCATATTGCGATATAACATGTCATATATCCCACACTTAGAGGAATATTGTCCTCAATGTTCTTAGTGGTATTTCTTCTTCACTAATTAAGTTATTTTAATAACTCTAATTAAGTATTATTTGTATTAGCAACCTTTATGGTTATATAGAAATAATAGTAAAGAGAAAATCCCACACTTAGGTCTTTTAGATCACCGGGATATTTTTCTCAAGTACTCTTAATTGGGTTTTAATCTCACACTTAGTGTAAAGCATATGCTCTTAGGAGATATTTAAACATTAAAGAGTAGAAGCGAGTACTTCCCCATACGGAACATTCCGTTGACGACCTTTGGTGGTATTTCATAAACTTGCAACATTCACTTCATCCACATTCACCATCATTTATTATGATTCGCCTTTTGAGTGTGAACACGCAGGACATGCACCATTTTGTTTCCGTTGTTGTTTATGCAGTGCCCAAGTGTTAAGAATTGGTCGAGACTTTATTAGATATTAATAAATAAACTATAACATAAAGTAAAACATTAGTAACTTAGAAGCTCGAGTTTCCTCCCGAGAAGCACTTTTTTTTGTTCGAGTCATTAGCTTGACTCTAGTGTTATTTCTTAGGTAATCCATGTGGGTCAATAGTATGCATCAGTAGATGTCAATAGAGATATTCACGTATATGTGAAGAATTGAAACCAAATAAGGTTATGATATGCTCGATATTTTGATTAGGTGGATTAAAGTGAATAGTTTCTTTTCTTGAGGTAAAACAAAAACTTTAACCTTTTCCACCTCCTCAGGCATCATAAGTTATTCAGGAATATCCTCATCACTCAGTGATGTGTATGTCATTATGACGTAGAATGCTGTTTTGTAGGGCATCCTCGATGCAAAACCCGCCTTATCTTCTATAGCCTTTTGTATTGAAACTTGAATACCTAACTCCTCAGTAGTAGAGAACTCATCACTTTCTTTGGTGCCTGAATCTTCAGCAGTGAAGGAGTCGAATAGATCAGCGAGTTATTCATCCGAAAGGATTTGTGGGCTACAATCACTCACAACAAGTTGTGGAAAATATTCACCTTCGTCAATTTGAATATGGGAGAAATAACTACTCTTAGTCGGTGTGCATACTTCCAATATATATGAAGCGGGGTCTTCTTGATGAACCTCCTCATCAGGGCTCTCCATCTCTATCTCCTTGTCTACTTTGTAATGCTCGTCACCCTGGCCAGTAGTTTTGAGATGTATTTGTTCTGAGATTTCCTCCAAGATGAACTCTCCGAGAGTTCCTCCAAGATGAACTCTCCGGTAGTCTTAGATGTTCATTGGTTGGAAATGGATGGAATGAACGTTTTAGAAGACTGAATTGGTGTGGAATATGATGTAGTTTGAGAACCAAACTTAGGAAAATGCAAGTGTGCGTTGATAGAAGTACTTGTGTGTGTATTACTCTCAAACTTCCATAGGTTGAGAGTTTACCTGATTTTGACTCATTATATTATGTGACAGTGCTTCCAAGTGTTTAGGTTGTATCTCCAATCATTGAATCATGTGTATTTGTTCCTTTAGTAGATCAAATGAGTTGAAAAAGGTGAGAGATCATCACTATTGCTTGAGTAAGTAATAGGTGTTCTCTCAAGTCATGATTTTGATGCGGACTATATACCATATGAGATGAGTCTGTATAGGGTTAGGACGCTCGAGGATAACATGGTTGATAATGATTTGGTTCATAATCGTAGGGGTCATTTTGATATTGATTGTTAGACTTTAAATACCATAGGTTGTTTAAATGTACCATACCATTCGTTGACATCCTACATCTAAGTGCTCAACAATTTTACTTCTATTACATTTCATGTGATCTTTATATTTCAATTCCAAATTTTTAGCATTGAGAGGCATAGAAAGCAGATAATCTTGAAAATTCATTTTTTTAAAGTTAATATAAACTACGCTAAATTATGTAACATTAATAACTATTAACAAAGATGATTAGTATAAGTTAAAAGGTTCCCGAGAAAACTAATAAATCTAAACAAACCTCAAATCGTACACCATCTCCCCGGTAGCAGCGCCAAGAACTAGATGGGCGGCGTACATTCACTTTTATTCTCAACGTCGATCGTTGTGATTCGGCGGAGGTGAGTTCCGCTCGCAAACATCATGCATAGTTTCAAATTTATTTGTACTGGGACCTAAATTATACCTACTTTCTTTATAGATTAAATAGAGCAAGTGTGACATAGGGTGTCGTTCTTAAAGACGGTCGAATTTGAAACAATATTTATTTAGATAAATTAGTATTTAATATTATTTTAACGATAGTTTGGTAGGTGATTTTTATATGAAACTAAATGAAATTAAAGCTAAAATGCAGAGAAAGTAAAAGTTTAAGGTGACTGCGGCACTTGTAATTTAAATAGGTTTATTATAAATATAAGTTGCATCCCAGATTGTATTAATTTTGTATCAAGGAATATACTATCACTTTATTCTTTTTAATATATTTTTATTCATTAAATGATTACCAAGAAACTTAAATCAAACATTGATAATACTGTAGATAATTTTTCTAATTGAATATATTTATAATATGTAACATTGATAAAAATATAGGGGTTATTATAATAGAGAGTATCCATAATAATAACATGAACCAAACCAATAACCACCCTTAGGGATGGCAATGGCCACCCAATCTGATGGATATCCACCCGATCACTCGCTTCGTGAAGGATATGGATGAACTTAAATGGATATAGATACGATATGGATGAACTTAAATGGATATGGATATGGACACGGATGAAAAGTTTCATCCATGGATATATCCATTACCACCCGAAATACATATACAAATATATATATATATATATATATATATATATATATATATATATATATATATATATATATATATATATATATATATATATATATATATATATATATATATACATACATATTTACTATTACAAGTTCATTTACTGTTAAATTACATGTTACATTCAACCCTATAATGAAATAACTATAATTTATTACAATAAAACAGATATATCTAATAAAATAAATTTACCAATTTCATATTTAATTTTTCATAATATATGTATTATAGCAACTTTAACAAATTTTGTTATAACTTCGACAAAGATTAAACATTCTTATTGATAGATTTTAATTATGTCATGTTATATTTATTTTTGCTATACTACGTTTTTATTTTAATCGCATATTAGATAATATTATAACATTTTTTTTAATTTCCATTGGATATCCTTTAACCCGCTTAATCCACTGAATATGGATATAGATGGATGACCTGAAACTAAATGGATATGAATATGGATGAACATAAACTAAATGGATATGGATATGGATACGGCATCACCCGATCCATATCCGATCCATTTCCATCCCTAACCACCCTCATGGAAACTCCCGCGAGGGTGTAACAAGAAAGATTAGATCTGTTGACAACGTCGAACAGAAATAAGAAGGACATTCTTACTTAATTAAGTAGGAAATGGTTAATTAATAGTTGAGAATAATTTTCAGCTATAAATAAAGTAATAGATACTCGTCATTTAAATGCAAAATAAGTGTTAATGACTACTATTTTATAAAAACCTTACACTCCAAATATATAATGATGAACTTTGTAAGTTGACTGAAAATGACTTCGGCTGCGTATCAAGCCAATTATCAAAGATCACAAGTCCATAATGTCAAACTTTACCAATTGACTGAAAACGATATCGGTTGCTTATTAAGCCATTTGTTGAAAGACTGATGTTATGTTATTTAGTTTCATAGATCATAAATATCCCTGATTTCTCCAACATCATATTTATCGTTGTTTTTGAAAATACATTTATCTCGAGTCTTATACTCCATGCATGGCCTAATATTTCAATTTCCAGGACACTAGGCATCACACTTTTAAAATGAAGAATATTTAGTAAACTTGTGCAGATTTTACCACAATACAAGTTAGATAAACTTTATATAAATTAACAAAAATTCATTTTGTTTATAAAACATTGAATTACACACTTATAATGATATAAATGAAAACAAAACTAACCATCCAAAACTTACGTCATAATAAACACGAGAAGTTATTTTAATCTATTTTTATAATATTATATTTAACGAATATTGTAACAATGTAACATATATATTATATATAAGCATGAAAATAAGTAGAGATTAATAACAAACCTTATATATATATATATATATATATATATATATATATATATATATATATATATATATATATATATATATATATATATATATATATAATAACGTTCTGTAGGCAATTGTATTACAACAAGCTTCTCGAGTTTCTTTCTCGCAACACATCGTTATTACTATATTCATTATCGCTTCCATCAGTATATATATCTTTAACCGCTAATTCCTCTTCTTCTTCCTCGTTCTCACTGTCTTGTCTCATTGCACTTTTCGTTGCTGTAGAATATGATTTCTACTCTAATTCATGTTTGTGATTATGTATGTGATCGTGTATATGTGTATGTATATGTATATGAATCAGTAAGTAAAACAGTGTAGCAGTAAGTATGAAGATCTGAGTTCAATTAGTATAGATCACATTAGGTTACAATTGATAAAGTGAGGTGTGTACAATGTTGAGAGCATTTGCTTAAGTGTGTGAAAGTGAAGGTGTGAGGGTGAGGTAAATTGTGAAGGCTTAAACTCTAAATGTAGGGGAATGAAGACTATTTATACTTCATAGTCACCATATAATGGAAGGGATTACATATGTATAAATTGCATGTATTATTTAGTCCTAACAATCTCCCCCTTAGATGCGATTTGTCATTGATCGTCTCTTGACTTTGAACTTTAGAGGAAGACTTGTTAGAAGACTTGTTGATGATGCTTTTGTCTTGAATGTAAGTCAAGTTCTCTTGGGTCTTCTTGTAAGTAGTTGTTTATGGTAGTTGGTGAAGATTTGTGGATTGTTTTGATATCTTGAATTGATGAGAATTCTTCTTTTGAAATTCTCATAAACTTTGAAGCTTTGATGTTTGAAGTTGTATAGTTGAGGTGTTGTTGAACTTGTTGAAAAACTTCTTCTTTTGGAAGTTCTTGTCTTTGTTGATCTCATGATTAAGTTGTTTTGTGTCATGTTGATGAGTTGCTGAGAATCTTCTTCTTTTGGAGATTCTTTTGATCTTTGAATTTCTCTTGATTGTCTTAAAATGTTGTTGAGTAAATGGGTTGACTTGATTTGTTGATGTGAGAGACCTATAATGATGAAGCTTGAGATGTGAGGTCTTCACTTGCTCCCCCTAAATTGATGCATTATCTCTTGTGTAGTGACCCGAAGTTTTCCATGTTTATATATATTAATTGAGATTGATATTTATATGATTAAATGTTTCCAACATGTTAAGCAATCAAACTTGTTAAGACTTGATTAATTGAAATATGTTTCATATAGACAATTGACCACCCAAGTTGATCGGTGATTCACGAACGTTAAAACTTGTAAAAACTATATGATGACATATATATATGGATATATATATATAGTTAAAATGATACTATGATAAGTAAACATATCATTAAGTATATTAACAATGAACTACATATGTAAAAACAAGACTACTAACTTAATGATTTTTAAACGAGACATATATGTAACGATTATCGTTGTAAAGACATTTAATGTATATATATCATATTAAGAGATATTCATACATGATAATATCATGATAATATAATAATTTAAAATCTCATTTTGATATTATAAACATTGGGTTAACAACATTTAACAAGATCGTTAACCTAAAGGTTTCAAAACAACACTTACATGTAACGACTAACGATGACTTAACGACTCAGTTAAAATGTATATACATGTAGTGTTTTAATATGTATTTATACACTTTTGAAAGACTTCAATACACTTATCAAAATACTTCTACTTAACAAAAATGCTTACAATTACATCCTCGTTCAGTTTCATCAACAATTCTACTCGTATGCACCCGTATTCGTACTCGTACAATACACAGCTTTTAGATGTATGTACTATTGGTATATACACTCCAATGATCAGCTCTTAGCAGCCCATGTGAGTCACCTAACACATGTGGGAACCATCATTTGGCAACTAGCATGAAATATCTCATAAAATTACAAAAATATGAGTAATCATTCATGAATTATTTACATGAAAACAAAATTACATATCCTTTATATCTAATCCATACACCAACGACCAAAAACACCTACAAACACTTTCATTATTCAATTTTCTTCATCTAATTGATCTCTCTCAAGTTCTATCTTCAAGTTCTAAGTGTTCTTCATATATTCTACAAGTTCTAGTTACATAAAATCAAGAATACTTTTAAGTTTGCTAGCTCACTTCCAATCTTGTAAGGTGATCATCCAACCTCCAGAAATCTTTGTTTCTTACAGTAGGTTATCATTCTAATACAAGGTAATAATCATATTCAAACTTTGATTCAATTTCTATAACTATAACAATCTTATTTCAAGTGATGATCTTACTTGAACTTGTTTTCGTGTCATGATTCTGCTTCAAGAACTTCGAGCCATCCAAGGATCCGTTGAAGCTAGATCCATTTTTCTCTTTTCCAGTAGGTTTATCCAAGGAACTTAAGGTAGTAATGATGTTCATAACATCATTCGATTCATACATATAAAGCTATCTTATTCGAAGGTTTAAACTTGTAATCACTAGAACATAGTTTAGTTAATTCTAAACTTGTTCGCAAATAAAAGTTAATCCTTCTAACTTGATTTTTAAAATCAACTAAACACATGTTCTATATCTATATGATATGCTAACTTAATGATTTAAAACCTGGAAACACGAAAAACACCGTAAAACCGGATTTACGCCGTCGTAGTAACACCGCGGGCTGTTTTGGGTTAGTTAATTAAAAACTATGATAAACTTTGATTTAAAATTTGTTATTCTGAGAAAATGATTTTTATTATGAACATGAAACTATATCCAAAAATTATGGTTAAACTCAAAGTGGAAGTATGTTTTCTAAAATGGTCATCTAGACGTCGTTTTTTCGACTGAAATGACTACCTTTACAAAAACGACTTGTAACTTATTTTTCCGACTATAAACCTATACTTTTTCTGTTTAGATTCATAAAATAGAGTTCAATATGAAATCATAGAAATTTGATTCACTCAAAACGGATTTAAAATGAAGAAGTTATGGGTAAAACAAGATTGGATAATTTTTCTCATTTTAGCTACGTGAAAATTGGTAACAAATCTATTCCAACCATAACTTAATCAACTTGTATTGTATATTATGTAATCTTGAGATACCATAGACACGTATACAATATTTCGACCTATCATGTCGACACATCTATATATATTTCGGAACAACCATAGACACTCTATATGTGAATGTTGGAGTTAGCTATACAGGGTTGAGGTTGATTCCAAAATATATATTGTTTGAGTTGTGATCAATACTGAGATACGTATACACTGGGTCGTGGATTGATTCAAGATAATATTTATCGATTTATTTCTGTACATCTAACTGTGGACAACTAGTTGTAGGTTACTAACGAGGACAGCTGACTTAATAAACTTAAAACATCAAAATATATTAAAAGTGTTGTAAATATATTTTGAACATACTTTGATATATATGTATATATTATTATAGGTTCATGAATCAACCAATGGCCAAGTCTTACTTCTCGACGAAGTAAAAATCTGTGAGAGTGAGTTATAGTCCCACTTTTAAAATCTAATATTTTTGGGATGAGAATACATGCAGGTTTTATAAATGATTTACAAAATAGACACAAGTACGTGAAACTACATTCTATGGTTGAATTATCGAAATCGAATATGCCCCTTTTTATTAAGTCTGGTAATCTAAGAATTAGGGAACAGACACCCTAATTGACGCGAATCCTAAAGATAGATCTATTGGGCCTAACAAACCCCATCCAAAGTACCGGATGCTTTAGTACTTCGAAATTTATATCATATCCGAAGGGTGTTCCGGAATGATGGGGATATTCTTATATATGCATCTTGTTAATGTCGATTACCAGGTGTTCACCATATGAATGATTTTTATCTCTATGTATGGGATGTGTATTGAAATATGAAATCTTGTGGTCTATTATTATGATTTGATATATATAGGTTAAACCTATAACTCACCAACATTTTTGTTGACGTTTTAAGCATGTTTATTCTCAGGTGATTATTAAGAGCTTCCGCTGTCACATACTTAAATAAGGACGAGATTTGGAGTCCATGCTTGTATGATATTGTGTAAAATTTGCATTCAAGAAACTTATTTTGTTGTAACATATTTGTATTGTAAACCATTATGTAATGGTCGTGTGTAAACAAGATATTTTAGATTATCATTATTTGATAATCTACGTAAAACTTTTTAAACCTTTATTGATGAAATAAAGGTTATGGTTTGTTTTAAAATGAATGCAGTCTTTGAAAAACGTCTCATATAGAGGTCAAAACCTCGCAACGAAATCAATTAATATGGAACGTTTTTAATAAATAAGAACGAGACATTTCAGTTGGTATCTGAGCGTTGGTCTTAGAGAACCAGAATTTTGCATTAGTGTGTCTTATCGAGTTTGTTAGGATGCATTAGTGAGTCTGGACTTCGACCGTGTTTACTTGAAAAATGATTGCTTAACAAATTTTGTTGGAAACTATATATTTTTAACATGTGAATATTATGTGATAGATGTCTACCTCTAGAACAAGTCCCATTGACTCACTAATAATAATGAAGAGTCAAATGTAAATTGGAATGATTCGTGGACTGATTCACAAGTTCCCGAAGAAGAACCGGAAGAAGAGTCGGAACCGGAAGAAGAATCGGAACCGGAAGAAGAATCGGAACCGGATGAAGAAATAGAACCAGTGGGGGAAATAATAAAACGGTTAAGTAAAAGAAAATCCTCAACCAACCGACCAAGGTTAATTATGGTCAATGGTGTTTCCGCCAAGGAAGCAAAATATTGGGAGGATTACCAATTCTCCGATGAATCGGATTCCTATGAGAATTCCGTTGATGTTATAGAAATTACCCCAACTGAATTTAAAAAGGCAAAAGAAAATAATAAGGGAAAGGGCATAAAAATAGAGAAATCTAATTCCAACCCCGATGAACTTTATATGTATCGTCAACCCCCGAAGTCCTTAAGTTGTAACAATGACCCAGGAACCTCTAAACCACCAGGTTTTTCTAAACCAATGTGGAAAACGACGGCTCGTATTAGGGGAACATCATATATCCCTAGAAACTTGGCAAAACGAACCAAAACCAAAGAAGAAGAAACAAGCGAGTCGTAATAAGATAGTGGTATTCGTGTGGTGTAATATATGTAATATAGTGTGCTTATGCTTTATGATATATGTAAAAATTGCTTGTATTAATAAGTATTTTTTTTATGAATCTAACTCTTGTCTATTTTACAGTATAAAAACACAAAATGGATAGACAACCCAATATTTTAAGAGACCTACCCGGAGACATGATTGATGAAATCTTGTCTAGAGTCGGTCAGAATTATTCGGCACAACTATTTAAGGCGAGATCAGTTTGTAAGACATTCGAAGAACATTCCAAGAATGCCTTGGTTTATAAAAGGCTTTCGTTCGAAAGATGGGGGATATCACATTGGGAAATCCATAAGTTACGATGTGTTTACTTTGACGCATATATTGCGGGGAACCCAAATGATATTTTACGCAATGGGTTAAGAAATTATTTTGACTCAATATATCCGAATATTGGACTTCGTGATTTAGAAAAAGCGGCTAACATGCAACATAAAGAAGCATGTTATGCTTACGGATTAGTAATGTTCGCTTCTCACCAAAGTGAGAACAAGAACATCGGGCTACAACTATTAAAAAAAACGTTCCCACAAGTGACGGAGTCGGTAATTGGGGTAAGAAAAGAGGTTTTTAGATTGTTACGGGACTGTTGGACATTACGTAACCCTCGTCCCTTTGACGACATTACAACGCGCTGTCTTATCAATGGCCATAACGGTTATGTTCCACAAGACCAAGGATGGGAAGTAATCCTAGTAAAACCAGAATGCATGACTTGTTTCTGGACGTATGAATTACGTGTCTTTATTGCCTATGCTGAACGACTTGTGTACTAGCTAGAATTATCTTCACAACCATCTTGTATCAAATTTATTGTGTGCTATATTTCATTGTAAATGTAAAATAAGCGGTATTGTAAGTTTGTAAAATATTGTGTAAAAGTTTGAACGCGAAATATTATTATAATCAGTTTTTCATATAGAATTGTAGTAGTTGAATTGTATATTAGCTACTAAGTATGAACTTAACGGGTAGGTACTACCCGAATTTAAACTTATAAAATGCTAATATGAAGAAAAAGCTTTTATAAATGAGTTCATATTATGCTACGAAATACTATTAACTACTCTTAATATTCTGTATGATTAACTTGTTCCATTTGACTATTTTGAAGGAAATGGCACCGACTACTCGACACACCGTGAATATGAATGAAGAGGAATTCCGTACTTTTCTAGCTTCAAACATAGCCGCTGTATAGGCTGCGCTACATACCAACAATAACCTTGGATCTAGCAGTACAGGAAATCGTGTAGGATGCACCTACAAAGAATTCACTGCCTGCAAACCTTTGGAATTTGATGGAACCGAAGGACCGATCGGATTGAAACGGTGGACCGAGAAGGTCGAATCGGTGTTTGCCATAAGTAAGTGTACTGAAGAGGACAAAGTGAAGTACGCTATGCATACCTTCACAGGTTCTGCGTTAACATGGTGGAATACCTATCTAGAGCAAGTGGGACAAGACGATGCGTACGCACTACCGTGGTCAGCATTCAAGCACTTGATAAACGAGAAGTACCGTCCCAGAACCGAGGTCAATAAGCTCAAGACAGAACTTAGAGGGTTACGAACACAAGGATTTGATATTACCACGTACGAAAGACGATTCACAGAATTGTGCCTATTGTGTCCAGGAGCATTCGAAGATGAGGAAGAGAAGATCGACGCGTTTGTGAAAGAATTACCGGAAAGAATCCAAGAAGATATAAGTTCACACGAGCCCGCCTCCATACAACAGGCATGTAGAATGGCTCACAAACTAGTTAACCAGATTGAAGAAAGAATTAAAGAACAGACTGCTGAAGAGGCCAGTGTGAAGCAAGTCAAAAGAAAGTGGGAGGAAAACGGTGATAAGAATCACCAATACAACAACAACAGTAATTACAACAATAATCGCAACAATTATCCCAACAATCGCAACATCAATCGCAACTACAACAAACGGCCCAACAACAACAACAACAACAACAACAACAACAACAACAGCAACTACAACAATCATCCCAACAACAATAATAACCGCAACAATAACAACAATCAGAAGCAGCTATGCCAAAGGTGTGAAAAGTATCACTCGGGGTTCTACACCAAATTTTGAAACAAGTGTAAAAGAAATGGTCATAGCGCGGCGAAGTGTGAGGTCTACGGACCAGGGGTTAATAGAACGAAAGGAACAAATGGTGTCGGAACGAGTAATGGCGGAGCAAGTAGTGTCGGAGCAAGTTATGCCAATGTAGTTTGTTATAAATGTGAAAAACTGGGCCACATTATTAGAAATTGCCCGAACCAGGAGAACACGAATGGAGAAGGCTGCGGAAGAGTTTTCAATATTAATGCGGCAGAGGCACAGGAAGACCCGGAGCTTGTTACGGGTACGTTTCTTATTGACAATAAATCTGCTTACGTTTTATTTGATTTGGGTGCGGATAGAAGCTATATGAGTAGAGATTTTTGTGCTAAATTAAGTTGTCCATTGACGCCTTTGGATAGTAAATTTTTACTCGAATTAGCAAATGGTAAATAAATTTCAGCAGTTAATATATGTCGGAATCGAGAAATTAAACTGGTTAGCGAAACATTTATGATTGATTTGATACCAGTAGAGTTAGGGAGTTTTGATGTGATAATCGGTATGGACTGGTTGAAAGAAGTGAAAGCAGAGATCGTTTGTTACAAAAATGCAATTTGCATTATACGAGAAAAAGAAAAACCCTTAATGGTGTACGGAGAAAAGGGCAACACGAAGCTACATCTTATTAGTAATTTGAAGGCACAAAAACTAATAAGAAAAGGTTGCTATGCTGTTCTAGCACACGTCGAGAAAGTACAAACTGAAGAAAAGAGCATCAATGATGTTCCCATTGCAAAAGAATTTCCCGATGTATTTCCGAAAGAATTACCGGGATTACCCCCACATCGATCCGTTGAATTTCAGATAGATCTTGTACCAGGAGCTGCACCAATAGCTCGTGCTCCTTACAAACTCGCACCCAGCAAGATGAAAGAACTGCAAAGCTAATTAAAAGAACTTTTAGAGCGTGGTTTCATTCGACCAAGCACATCACCGTGGGGATCTCCTGTTTTGCTTGTCAAGAAGAAAGATGGTACATTCAGGTTGTGTATTGACTACCGCGAGTTGAACAAACTTACCATCAAGAACCGCTACCCACTACCGAGAATCGATGACTTATTTGATCAACTACAAGGCTCGTCTGTTTATTCAAAGATTGACTTACGTTCCGGGTATCATCAAATGCGGGTGAAAGAAGATGATATTCCAAAGACTGCTTTCAGAACACGTTACGGTCATTACGAGTTTATGGTCATGCCATTTGGTTTAACTAATGCACCAGCTGTGTTCATGGACCTTATGAACCGAGTGTGTGGACCATACCTTGACAAGTTTGTCATTGTTTTTATTGATGACATACTTATTTACTCAAAGAATGATCAAGAACACGGTGAACATTTGAGAAAGGTGTTAGAAGTATTGAGGAAGGAAGAATTGTACGCTAAGTTTTCAAAGTGTGCATTTTGGTTGGAAGAAGTTTAATTCCTCGGTCACATAGTGAACAAAGAAGGTATTAAGGTGGATCCGGCAAAGATAGAAACTGTTGAAAAGTGGGAAACCCCGAAAACTCTGAAACACATACGCCAGTTTTTAGGACTAGCTGGTTACTACAGAAGGTTCATCCAAGACTTTTCCAGAATAGCAAAACCCTTGACTGCATTAACGCATAAAAGGAAGAAATTTGAATGGAATGATGAACAAGAGAAAGCGTTTCAGTTATTGAAGAAAAAGCTAACTACGGCACCTATATTGTCATTGCCTGAAGGGAATGATGATTTTGTGATTTATTGTGACGCATCAAAGCAAGGTCTCGGTTGTGTATTAATGCAACGAACGAAGGTGATTGCTTATGCGTCTAGACAATTGAAGATTCACGAACAAAATTATACGACGCATGATTTGGAATTAGGCGCGGTTGTTTTTGCATTAAAGACTTGGAGGCACTACTTATATGGGGTCAAAAGTATTATATATACCGACCACAAAAGTCTTCAACACATATTTAATCAGAAACAACTGAATATGAGGCAGCGTAGGTGGATTGAATTATTGAATGATTACGACTTTGAGATTCGTTACCACCCGGGGAAGGCAAATGTGGTAGCCGATGCCTTGAGCAGGAAGGACAGAGAACCCATTCGAGTAAAATCTATGAATATAATGATTCATAATAACCTTACTACTCAAATAAAGGTGGCGCAACAAGGAGTTTTAAAAGAGGAAAATTTAAAGGATGAAATACCCAAAGGATCGGAGAAGCATCTTAATATTCAGGAAGACGGAACCCGGTATAGGGCTGAAAGGATTTGGGTACCAAAATTTGGAGATATTAGAGAAATGGTACTTAGAGAAGCTCATAAAACCAGATACTCAATACATCCTGGAACGGGGAAGATGTACAAGGATCTCAAGAA
Source organism: Rutidosis leptorrhynchoides (assembly GCF_046630445.1). NCBI lineage: Eukaryota > Viridiplantae > Streptophyta > Magnoliopsida > Asterales > Asteraceae > Rutidosis > Rutidosis leptorrhynchoides. The sequence goes on from NC_092333.1 coordinate 469,709,862, forward strand.
ACATTTTTGGTGGCCGGGTATGAAAGCCGATGTTGCTAAATACGTAGGAGAATGTTTGACGTGTTCTAAGGTCAAAGCTGAGCATCAGAAACCATCAGGTCTACTTCAACAACCCAAAATCCCGGAATGGAAATGGGAAAACATTACCATGGATTTCATCACTAAATTGCCAAGGACTGCAAGTGGTTTTGATACTATTTGGGTAATAGTTGATCGTCTCACCAAATCAGCACACTTCTTGCCAATAAGAGAAGATGACAAGATGGAGAAGTTAGCACGGCTGTATTTGAAGGAAGTCGTCTCCAGACATGGAATACCAATCTCTATTATCTCTAATAGGGATGGCAGATTTATTTCAAGATTCTGGCAGACATTACAGCAAGCATTAGGAACTCGTCTAGACATGAGTACTGCCTACCATCCACAAACTGATAGGCAGAGCGAAAGGACGATACAAACGCTTGAAGACATGCTACGAGCATGTGTTATTGATTTCGGAAACAGTTGGGATCGACATCTACCGTTAGCAGAATTTTCCTACAACAACAGCTACCATTCAAGCATTGAGATGGTGCCGTTTGAAGCACTTTATGGTAGAAAGTGCAGGTCTCCGATTTGTTGGAGTGAAGTGGGGGATAGACAGATTACGGGTCCGGATATTATACAAGAAACTACCGAGAAGATCATCCAAATTCAACAACGGTTGAAAATCGCCCAAAGTCGACAAAAGAGCTACGCTGACATTAAAAGAAAAGATATAGAATTTGAAATTGGAGAGATGGTCATGCTTAAAGTTGCACCTTGGAAAGGCGTTGTTCGATTTGGTAAACGAGGGAAATTAAATCCAAGGTATATTGGACCATTCAAGATTATTGATCGTGTCGGACCAGTAGCTTACCAACTTGAGTTACCTCAACAACTCGCGGCTGTACATAACACTTTCCACGTCTCGAATTAGAAGAAATGTTTTGCTAAAGAAGATCTCACTATTCCGTTAGATGAAATCCAAATCAACGAAAAACTTCAATTCATCGAAGAACCCGTCGAAATAATGGATCGTGAGGTTAAAAGACTTAAGCAAAACAAGATACCAATTGTTAAGGTTCGATGGAATGCTCGTAGAGGACCCGAGTTCACCTGGGAGTGTGAAGATCAGATGAAGAAGAAATACCCGCATCTATTTCCAGAAGATTCGTCAACACCTTCAACAGCTTAAAATTTCGGGACGAAATTTATTTAACGGGTAGGTACTGTAGTGACCCAAACTTTTCCATGTTTATATATATTAATTGAGATTGATATTTACATGATTAAATGTTTCCAACATGTTAAGCAATCAAACTTGTTAAGACTTGATTAATTGAAATATGTTTCATATAGACAATTGACCACCCAAGTTGACCGGTGATTCACGAACGTTAAAACTTGTAAAAACTATATGATGACATATATATATGGATATATATATAGTTAACATGATAATATGATAAGTAAACATATCATTAAGTATATTAACAATGAACTACATATGTAAAAACAAGACTACTAACTTAATGATTTTTAAACGAGACATCTATGTAACGATTATCGTTGTAAAGACATTTAATGTATATATATCATATTAAGAGATATTCATACATGATAATATCATGATAATATAATAATTTAAAATCTCATTTGATATTATAAACATTGGGTTAACAACATTTAACAAGATCGTTAACCTAAAGGTTTCAAAACAACACTTACATGTAACGACTAACGATGACTTAACGACTCAGTTAAAATGTATATACATGTAGTGTTTTAATATGTATTTATACACTTTTGAAAGACGTCAATACACTTATCAAAATACTTCTACTTAACAAAAATGCTTACAATTACATCCTCGTTCAGTTTCATCAACAATTCTACTCGTATGCACCTGTATTCGTACTCGTACAATACACAGCTTTTAGATGTATGTACTATTGGTATATATACTCCAATGATCAGCTCTTAGCAGCCCATGTGAGTCACCTAACACATGTGGGAACCATCATTTGGAAACTAGCATGAAATATCTCATAAAATTACAAAAATATGAGTAATCATTCATGACTTATTTACATGAAAACAAAATTACATATCCTTTATATCTAATCCATACACCAACGACCAAAAACACCTACAAACACTTTCATTCTTCAATTTTCTTCATCTAATTGATCTCTCTCAAGTTCTATCTTCAAGTTCTAAGTGTTCTTCATATATTCTACAAGTTCTAGTTACATAAAATCAAGAATACTTTCAAGTTTGCTAGCTCACTTCCAATCTTGTAAGGTGATCATCCAACCTCAAGAAATCTTTGTTTCTTACAGTAGGTTATCATTCTAATACAAGGTAATAATTATATTCAAACTTTGGTTCAATTTCTATAACTATAACAATCTTATTTCAAGTGATGATCTTACTTGAACTTGTTTTCGTGTCATGATTCTGCTTCAAGAACTTCGAGCCAGCCAAGGATTCGTTGAAGCTAGATCCATTTTTCTCTTTTCCAGTAGGTTTATCCAAGGAACTTAAGGTAGTAATGATGTTCATAACATCATTCGATTCATACATATAAAGCTATCTTATTCGAAGGTTTAAACTTGTAATCACTAGAACATAGTTTAGTTAATTCTAAACTTGTTCGCAAACAAAAGTTAATCCTTCTAACTTGACTTTTAAAATCAACTAAACACATGTTCTATATCTATATTATATGCTAACTTAATGATTTAAAACCTGGAAACACGAAAAACACCGTAAAACCGAATTTACGCCGTCGTAGTAACACCGCGGGCTGTTTTGGGTTAGTTAATTAAAAAATATGATAAACTTTGATTTAAAAGTTGTTATTCTGAGAAAATGATTTTTATTATGAACATGAAACTATATCCAAAAATTATGGTTAAACTCAAAGTGGAAGTATGTTTTCTAAAATGGTCATCTAGACGTCGTTCTTTCGACTGAAATGACTACCTTTACAAAAACGACTTGTAACTTATTTTTCGGACTATAAACCTATACTTTTTCTATTTAGATTCATAAAATAGAGTTCAATATGAAACCATAGCAATTTGATTCACTCAAAACGGATTTAAAATGAAGAAGTTATGGGTAAAACAAGATTGGATAATTTTTCTCATTTTAGCTACGTGAAAATTGGTAACAAATCTCTTCCAACCATAACTTAATCAACTTGTATTGTATATTATGTAATCTTGAGATACCATAGACACGTATACAATGTTTCGACCTATCATGTCGACACATCTATATATATTTCGGAACAACCATAGACACTCTATATGTGAATGTTGGAGTTAGCTATACAGGGTTGAGGTTGATTCCAAAATATATATAGTTTGAGTTGTGATCAATACTGAGATACGTATACACTGGGTCATGGATTGATTCAAGATAATATTTATCGATTTATTTCTGTACATCTAACTGTGGAAAACTAGTTGTAGGTTACTAACGAGGACAGCTGGCTTAATAAACTTAAAACATCAAAATATATTAAAAGTGTTGTAAATATATTTTGAACATACTTTGATATATATGTATATATTGTTATAGGTTCGTGAATCAACCAGTGGCCAAGTCTTACTTCCCGACGAAGTAAAAATCTGTGAAAGTGAGTTATAGTCCCACTTTTAAAATCTAATATTTTTGGGATGAGAATACATGCAGGTTTTATAAATGATTTACAAAATAGACACAAGTACGTGAAACTACATTCTATGGTTGAATTATCGAAATCAAATATGCCCCTTTTTATTAAGTCTGGTAATCTAAGAATTAGGGAACAGACACCCTAATTGACGCGAATCCTAAAGATAGATCTATTGGGCCTAACAAACCCCATCCAAAGTACCGGATGCTTTAGTACTTCGAAATTTATATCATATCCGATGTGTGTCCCGGAATGATGGGGATATTCTTATATATGCATCTTGTTAATGTCGATTACCAGGTGTTCACCATATGAATGATTTTTATCTCTATGTATGGGATGTGTATTGAAATATGAAATCTTGTGGTCTATTATTATGATTTGATATATATAGGTTAAACCTATAACTCACCAACATTTTTGTTAACGTTTTAAGCATGTTTATTCTCAGGTGATTATTAAGAGCTTCTGCTGTCGCATACTTAAATAAGGACGAGATTTGGAGTCCATGCTTGTATGATATTGTGTAAAAACTGCATTCAAGAAACTTATTTTGTTGTAACATATTTGTATTGTAAACCATTATGTAATGGTCGTGTGTAAACAAGATATTTTAGATTATCATTATTTGATAATCTACGTAAAGCTTTTTAAACCTTTATTGATGAAATAAAGGTTATGGTTTATTTTAAAATGAATGCAATCTTTGAAAAACGTCTCATATAGAGGTCAAAACCTCGCAATGAAATCAATTAATATGGAACATTTTTAATCAATAAGAACGAGACATTTCATCTTGTTCCCCCTTGATCATTGCATTCTCTTGCTCCCCCTTGATTAGACAATAGTTTGTTTCTTTGAATGTTGTTGACTTGATAAGATCTTCAAAATGTTGATGCGAAAGCATGTATGATTGGTAGGCTTTGAATGTTCTTAATGAAGATCTTGAATGTTCTTGATGAAGATCTTGAATGTTATTGATGAAGATCCTGATTTAGTGTTGGCCTTTGTCACACCCCCCAAAATGGACCAGGGGTAATTGGCGGTTCGGACAAGTGGATGAATAAGATCTAGAATTTTAGATATTATATATTCGTGACTGGATACCCTGGAAATGAGGGTGAAAATAGTGTTCCAAACGGGTTCGCCGGTAAGTGCTTCTGGTTCTTCACCAAGAGGTGAATTCAGTTAGTGGAAGGGATCACCTTCTTCTTGTCTCCCTTGATTAAGTTTACTACGAACCCATCCCCAATTCATCCAAAATAGATGATGACTAATTGGTTGGTTCATTCCGGTTACACTGCCATTGGAGCTCGAGGAGTTCGAGGAATCATGTGAGAAATCCATATTATCTAATCGGAATAAGGGTTTTTGTTATGAGATGAGTGTTGAATATTGAATGATATATTTGTCTTCTTGATATACGTATATATAGCAAAAAGATTTCCGTAATTTACGGAGGAAATTTAGGAAAAGTGTTAGACAAAGTTTATTAAGATAGATATGATAAGATATAATAAGATATGATGTGTCTATAATCCAATAATAGCAGTATGACGTGTCGAGATCATAAAATGATAAGTATGTAATCTGATAATCTTTCGATTAAAGACCTTTAATTCGTAATGGCCTATTCAGGTCTAGGGGCTTGAGCTATAGGATCCTTTAAATCGGTAATCCAAACCCTTCCATTCTAGAGTTTCGTAGACGCCATCCGTCAAGAAAATTCAATAACGAGAAATAAAAGGTATAAAAGTAATGAATATGAGTAGTGATGACATTATAATGTCTTTGAGATTCTCGATAACTCAATGACATTTTTCGGTTCGCAAACTGATGCATAAAGGCATAAAGCATATAGGTACGTGATATAACAGGGAGTTATATACGTTTGAGTATGAATAGTAACAAATATAGGAGTTTCAAAAATTCATGGATAATATTTCATGTAATACATATGTAATACACAAAACCATGATAAATGACATAGGAATGTCGAGAACGGTGTCGCATTTAATTGTGGTGGTGGAATTGAATACTACTTAGGAGAATGAGCAGAGTTCTTAGATTGGCTCGGCATTCTAAGATAAGTAAAGTTTCTAAAGTATAGTGTAGCATTTAACAGTTAAAGGTAACAATTAAAGGCACTATAGTCAAAGGAAGTTGTAGTCCTACATTGCTAAGGTACCTAATTGTATAAGACACACATAAGATGCAATCCTGGTTCTCTACAACAACACTGCTCTGATACCAATCTGTCATACTCCCAAAATGGACCAGGGGTAATTGTGACCAATCATATCATAACACAGTTGTATAAGCGAGAACGACTCTAAATGAGACGTTTTATTTATTAAATAAACAGCGGAAGCATTATTCAAAGTTTTACATCATAAGAGTACAGTAAATGGAAAATGTCTTAAACAAAATGATAAATATGAATGGCGGACTCCATGCAAGCAGCAAAGCATACATCAATTATCTAGTAGCAAGTAGCAGCTAGCTCAATCATCACCTGAGACAAAACATGCTTAAAGTGTCAACCAAAAAGGTTGAGTGAAATTCACAGGTTTATAAATAATATCCAAAGTTTTAGACCACAAGATTTAGTTTAAAGTTGATTGATATAGAAATATCAATCTAAAAGTGTTGCTGCATTTTGTAATATCGCTACTAAACAAGTTTACCCTATGACACCTTGTACTGTCAGTATCGTGGAATCATTATTATGTAACCAAAGACCAACGGTCGAATGGTTAGAGATGTTACTCTCAATAGGCCTACTCACAATAATTAAGTTTGCATTTAAACGTAGCAATTAACGATATTACGGTAGGGATTTAGCACGAATCAAAGCATGACAGCATAGTTAACAATTTAGTACTTATGTCTAAGTGTAAAACAGTTATAAAGCAAGCATGTGTCTCACCCCAAAAGTTATAAATAGTTAAGTAAACAGTAAAAGTGGGGCTATGAAGTTCACCTTAGTAGCACACGAAAGAATTGAACGGAAGGACGTGACCGAGATCTCAACCTAGAGATAGAACGTATGATCAGACATTGCCTAACAGACAATAGTATATAGTACTATATTGATAGTAATGGTTCACTAAAGAATTTTCATTTTCGGAAGGTTACTATTTATGGAAAGTTTCCACTTATAGTAATTTTCCAATTTTAGAAAGTTCGGGTTAATCTTTAGCAAGATGTTGTACAACTCTACTCAAACTTCGTTGCTATCAAATAAGTCAGGAATGACCAGATGTAACCGGGGGCCCAGGATTCTTGACCAGAATCTAAGTCATGGCATTCAAGATCCATAAGCTTACCCATAAATGGCAACCTAGACATCATTCACTTACGACCGTGAGTAGCGATGAAGTTCACATGAATTATACATTATCTTTGATTAACCTTCACTTTAGGTGTATACACACAACGAATTATTAATGTACTTAATAATTATATATGTGATAATATAACCTAAGTTTTATTTAATATTTAGTTATTATACCTTAGTATGTCTTATATATATTAAATATAATTACCTTTAAATAAATACTTAAATTACTTCAAAAATAATAGTGTTTTATTAATCGAACATTATTCAAAAAATGTCTAAATAATAAATTAAATATCTAAAAATTACATACATAATTTTTATAGTCTTAGTTAATCATATAGATTAGTAGAAAAATTTAAGAAAACGTTTTTATTATATTTTTGTATTTATTTTTGTTTTTACCCTTAATGTATTCACAAAACAATTTTAATTCTACATAATTACTAAATAAACCCAAATAATTATTTTTATAATTTTTATAAGTTTCTATCAGTCTAATAACCTGTAGAAAAATATTTAATTTTTTTTTATTATTTTATATTTATTCTTAATTTACCTTCGAATTATATAATAATAGAGTTTAATTATATAATAAATACCAATTCGACCCAAGTAATTATTTTTATAATTTTTTCAGATCTATATAGGTTTTAAAAACTCAGAAAAAAATTATATATATTTTATTTTTGGTTAAAAGTATTTACTACAAATTTTACATTGTTTTTAGGTTTAAACACTACATAATTCGTATTTAATTATAAATAATATTCCATAAATTATCAAAATTATTTTTATGCATCATAACACTTATAATACTAATTATAACATATAAACATAATTAATATTGAATTTTACAAAGAATATACAATAAATATAAATATAAATGACAATATTGAAAAAAAATTAATAAAAATAGAAAGTACCTCAAATTTTCTTCAAGGTTTTGAGAGAATAACGTAAGTTTTTGTGTTTGGAAAGAAAAAATGAATGAGGAGCCATGTATTTATAGGTAAAAAATGGTTGGTGAAAAGAAAAAAAATAATAAAATAAAGGTGCCAATTTTGACAAAATAATAAAAACATGTTAAAAATGTTTTTAATAAGTTTTTGTTTTTGAAAATATTTAGTCAAAATTCATGGGCTCATTATTTAATTTATAAAAAAAAATCTTATTTCTTTTTATTTTTATTTTTTTATAAGCTAAAAATATATATATAATGATTAAAATAACTTATCATTTAATTAATAATTATGTTTCATATAGTTTTAAATATAATACGCATTAATATTAATATTAACTAAAGTTATTTTATATAATTAGTGTAAACTTTAGTTAACAAAAAGTGTCGACTAAAAATAAATATTTGATCAATGTCAAATTTAATTATATATTACGTATGGATAACAACCCTATAGTCAAATTAGTCAATTCAGGTATGGAAATATGAGGGTTGTTATAGCCTTTGGTATTTGAGAGAGACTTAGATTGAGCTCATGAAATTACTTCTGGAATTAGTATCAATATTTGCTTTTCTCCCTCTCAGGATGTGTTTGTGAAACGAATACATCCTGAACTTGAGTTGATATAATTACAATGACAAAGTGACAATGTGTGTAAATCCAAATATGCATCATGTTGATTAACTCTGTGACCATCTCCTCCAGATGTGTTAGACACTGAAGATCCTAGCAATGTCAGTGAAGTTGTTTGAGTCGTCGCGAGGATGGGTTTTTGGGGTAATTATTGGTGGTGGAGGTTGAGGTAATGAAATGTGTCATCCACAACAAAACCAGGGTTTTAGGTTTGCGACACGGTACAAGTATCTAGTCCTAACAAAATCACCTCGGGTTAAAAGAGGCAAGATGGACAAGATACAGGAATTTATGTCATGAAAATTTGATCCTCAAGAAAAATAGGATCTTCAGAAAAATGTTTTTGGTTTTGTAAAAGTCAAGCTAGTTGTAACACTAGACAGGTTTCAAATGTTCATGCCAGTTGTTACAATATGCAAGTTTTTGTAATAAAACATTTTTCGGATTTGGGGACCTCACCGTTATTTGTTGATCCGGGAGTTACCTCAGCGGATGGTGAGGATGACTGATAACCGAAGTTTCAGCCGGCGTTAGCAAGCTATCCGCCTCCATGATTAAAGTATCATTAGACTTTTGTGCGACTTTGCCGCTCTTGGTTATACCAAGTCTTCCAACTGTACCTAACACCGAAGTGTCGGTAGAAATCAATGTAATGAGGAGTGTGTGTGGTCAGGCTTAAGTGCTGACTAATCGTTAAGGAGATCATCCTTCTGGAGGTCTGATAAATCTACCGAAGTAGTGTCATATTGCCTCTCCGTTGGACGAGACATATCTCCCTCATAGAGATAAGTCTGACCTCCAGGCCCTGTTTGATGTTGAGGCTTGTGGCGACCCGACAAAATCGTCATTGACGGCGCCGTTAACTTAAGTCCCGTTGCGTGGTCATAGTCCCTAAATGAGACACGTTTGACAAAAATTATGTCGCATTCATTTGAAACGTATAAGACTTACAAAGTTTAGTTTACCAAATGGATCGACAACAAGTTTAAGTTTACAAAAGTAGTAATGTATAAATGAAATAACTTGCGACATAATTAGTTGAAAATCACGGTTGCTATAAATAGCGTAAGTCTGTAGACAAAATTTGAATCCAAAGGTGCTATCACTAGTGTACGCATGTATGCTCGACTCCAAGCACGAAATCAAAGTGTATGCATGTATGCTTGATTCCAAGCACGAAATCAAAGTGTATGCATGTATGCTTGACTCCAAGCAAGTATGAGTGTACGAGGAAGCATGTAACAAATAGCCAAGTATGAACCTGAGAAACATATAGAAAACTGTCAACGAAAAATGTTGGTGAAATCATAGGTGTTTTAGTAAACGTTGTATTTGAACCACAAAATTTAATATAAGATGATTATCAAAATCATTTGCATTCCAAAGTTGTTATTTGTATCACGGGCACCCAATTATCAAACTTAACTGTTTTGCACCCTTTGCGTAGTGTTAGAACATACACTAGACCCGAAAATATATTTCATCCGCTAACGGTAGCGAACCGTCCGAATGAGGCTCGTCAAGCCCATGTGATCACATAATATAAGTTCACGTTTACACCCTGCAAGTGTAACTAATGATAATTGAATTGAGGCTTTTTGTTCAAACCCGTACGTGGAAAACGATTTTCCGTACTTGTGTTCAAAGTGTAAAAGTATGATACGTATATGTTTCTCATCCCATAGTTTAAAGCATAAAAGTTGTTTGAAAGATGGGACTATGATCTCACCTCGAGTGCACGAGTATAAATGTACTTCACAAAGTAAACGTGTGCATGATAGTTTCTTAGCCTTGACCTAAACAAGTAAGTTGTATCAATTAACTAGTTACGACACAAGGTCGGGCGAAATGTGTTCAATTAGTCCTATGGCTCGCTACGACTCGAATACTATAGCATATGAATCACATTGTCAAGTTTCATGCAAGAATCAAATATAAAAGAAGATTAGAACGATTGCATAAACGTTTGGTTAAGTTTAACTAAAAGTCAAACTCGGTCAAGTCAAAGTCAATGAAAAAGTCAACACATTCGGGTCAGGTCCCGAACTATTTTTCTGTGCTAATTATTCATATATAAGCATGTTAGAACAAGTTTCATGTGAATCGGAGGTCCATAGCATGCCACACATTTTTCGTATATTGGACAAGCAAGACAGAATCAAACCATGCCTATTGTTGCGCTGCGACAAAGGTTGGCCGCGCCGCGGTGAATAACGGGTGCTGGTACCTGGTCGGTCTCAAAAGTTCAAGTCTTGATCCGAATTCATTTTAGCACAAAATATAAACCGTAAACACTTAGAATGCGTATCTTATATCGTTGGAAAGCTATTTTGACAAGGAATACAACTAACTACCTTTTACCAAGTAAAAACATCAATTACAATAACTGAAATCTCGTCAAGTGATCAATAAAGGTTTATTTTCAAAGTTTCAAGTTCATCAAATGTATTTTAAGTTTCGGGAATCCAATTCACACATATGATATGCCGTTTTGAAGGTAATGAAACATACATTACAACTAAACACTTACTAATAACATTTCATAGCATTCGAAACATCAAAAGCTCGTTTTAAGTCTATCAAACCCTAACCAAAATCCACAAAAATCAATATTCATGTTTTTGAAGTTTTCTTAATCAACCTACGCATCAAAACGAAGCTAGTGATACTAGTAACACAATTAAAACATGAACTTTAACAATTTAACAACATTAACTCATCCAAAATCAAAGATTAAGCAAACCCATTTTCAAATGTTCAAACAAGTGACTCAAAACAACAAATCGAGCAAACAAATCATATATTCATGTTATACACGAGCCATAGACACTAACTAACACCATTTCAAGTATATAAAACGAATTTACAGAAATTTAGTGTTTTAGAAATGTTACCCAAATGAGATGAAATTGGTACCAAAATGTAGAGGATGAAGAGAGGATCACGAATATGTAATTTGTTTTGATGTTTGCTTCTTGATTCGGATTTAGATGATGATTTTGTGAAGATGGGTGTTTGAGTTCAAAAATGGATGAGAGAAAAGGAGGTAGAAGAAGAAGTGAAAAATGAATGGATGAGATGGTGGGAGGTGGTTGACTTAGTCAACCACTAGTCACCTTTTTGATTAAATGGCAAAACTAGTCCCTCGAGTTTGTAGTCGGGTGCGAGAATTAACCGAACGAATATTTTAAAAACGCTTGAGTAAACGAGTGATGTTATAATTAAGTAACGGGAATATTATGAACGTTAGTCAACGGAAACTACGAATTTAAATAACGAAAGGTATTATTTAAAAAAAAAGATAGTGTTAAAAATAAATTTAACGAAAAAACGCGGGATGTTACATTACCTACACCTTAAAAGAAATTTCGTCCCGAAATTTAGTTGGAAGTAGTAGTTGTTGTTTCTTCTTCGAAACCTTGCGTTGCAAATTATACGGATATGTGAAGGTACTTCCTTGGGCATTTCAACGAACTTTGACAGTCGGGATTTTACGTTGGTTTAAAGTTTGGCTTCACGATTTATAGTTTCAACCGGTCCTCCTAGGAAGTGAAGTTTATCGTTGATAGTAAGTTCGTCGAAGAGGATAACAAGCTCTTGTTTCGCAAGACACGCCCTTAAGTTTGATACACAGAATGTAGGATGAACGGAATTTGTTTGAGTCGGAAGTTTGAAGCGGTAAGCAACGGGCACAACACGCCCCAAGATTTAAAAAGGACTAAAAATATCACGGATTTAGCTTTCTACGTTTCCGAAACGGACTACACCTTTTCAAGGTGCGACTTTTAACGTTACGCGGTTTCCCACATGGAATTCGAAAGGTTTACGTCTAACATTGGCATAGCTCCTTTGGCGACTACGGGCCGTCTCGAGCCTTTCTCGGATTGGAACGATTTTAACGGTTACTCCATGAATGAGTCCAGGTTCGGTGACTTGATTATCATTTACTTGGTTCTACAAAAGGAGAATGACGTTTCCGGTCATATAAGATTTCAAAAGGTGGGACGTTAAGACTTGAATGATAACCATCGTTGTAAGAGAATTTGGTTAAAGGCAAAAACTTTTCTCAAGTAAATTTGAAGTTGATAACGCAAACTCGTATTATGGTTTCCAAGGTTTGAATCATGTGTTTGCTTGGTCCGTCGGTTTGTGGATGATACGCGGTACTCATGTTTAAACGTGGTCCCGAGGCTTTTTGTAAGGCACCCCAAAATTTAGAAGTGAAACGAGGATCTCGATCCGAAACAAGGTATAATTCTTTTAAGATACCTTTGAACAAGATTGTTAGGACTTGAAATGTTTGTTGGAACAAGTTTCTGTTTCTCAAGAATTTTGCACCACGGAAGTTTTATCGGTTTCTAAAAGAAAAACATTTGTTAGAGTAAGTTTCTTATCGGGTTCTGAAAACATTCGTTAGGACTATCCACCCTCGTGGCGAATACTAGTATAATGTGAAGAGTCTCTCTCTTCCTTGAGAATTTAGAATAAAGATTTCCTTAAATGGAAGTACGAGTGTGATGCGAGAGAAGTTTTTGCCTCGATGTGAGAATATCAAGCATGTTGTAGTTCGTCGATAAAATTGTGCGAAAACGAGATAGTATACACGTGTAACATATGTTTGGAGTCGAAAGAATTTGTCATTCATTCGGAAGCATAAATATGGTTCGACAATAATCGAAGGTGTGTCCTTGGTATGGTTGTTATCAATATTCTCGGAGTTTTCGGATACCTAACAAGAAAGATGAAGTCATGTACATGGCACATGGTGGTGATTAGGTTGATCGAGTCCAACCACCATCACGTGTCATTAGAACTTTGGTATGACTTACCATAATATAACCACGTTGATCGAGTGTCGTTATATTACACTAACTCATACCTCCATTCCCACATCACTCCATAGATTCAAGTTCGTGTAATCATAAAGATCTAAAATGAACAAAGTGTAACGACGTCTCAAACGTGACTTGTATTGAATCGAAAGAATCAGTGCGACTCTAAAGAAGCGTTCCCCGAGGGAAGTGTATAAATGATCGTTCACGTCAATGCGGTTCAAGTCAAACGATAATGCCTTTAGGCATGAAAAGAGTAACGAATCATGATAACAAATAGTACGCAGCCGTAGTGATAAGCATTGATGACGATACTCACATAGAGTAGTGATGGTAGTAACAAGAAGTGGTAGATAGTAAGGAACACTGGTGTGACACCGATAGTAAGTTGAAACGGTGGCGAATAACAATCTGGGAGACAGAGTTCCCGAACAAGTGTGACTAATGAAGTCATTGTCATCCTTACGCGTATGAATCTCGAATTTACGTGTGTTACCAGGAAGTGGCAGAATACGGATTCGTATGATGAAAGTTTGGTACCATTATGGAGTTCACCTAAGAAGGATTCAAGTATATATGCACAAGTAGTCAAGTAAGTGCTATCTATAGCAAATGCAAGTCAGGATGCAATGACTAACTATCCGGTTGTAGTCTAGACTCACTAATGCGTCCTAACGACTCTGACAGACACACTAATGCACATCCTAGTTTCCTACAACCAACGCTCTGATACCATCTGTGGCGACCCGACAAAATCGTCATTGACGGCGCCGTTAACTTAGGTCCCGTTGCGTGGTCATAGTCCCTAAATGAGACACGTTTGACCAAAATTATGTCGCATTCATTTGAAACGTATAAGACTTACAAAGTTTAGTTTACCAAACGGATCGACAACAAGTTTAAGTTTACAAAAGTAGTAATGTATAAATGAAATAACTTGCGACATAATTAGTTGAAAATCACGGTTGCTATAAATAGCGTAAGTCTGTAGACAAAAGTTTGAATTCAAAGGTGCTATCACTAGTGTATGCATGTATGCTCGACTCCAAGCACGAAATCAAAGTGTATGCATGTATGCTTGACTCCAAGCATGAAATCAAAGTGTATGCATGTATGCTTGACTCCAAGCAAGTATGAGTGTACGCGGAAGCATGTAACAAATAGCCAAGTATGAACCTGAGAAACATATAGAAAACTGTCAACGAAAAACGTTGGTGAAATCATAGGTGTTTTAGTAAACGTTGTATTTGAACCACAAGATTTAATATAAGATGATTATCAAAATCATTTGCATTCCAAAGTTGTTATTTGTATCGCGGGCACCCAATTATCAAACTTAACTGTTTTGCACCCTTTGCGTAGTGTTAGAACATACACTAGACCCGAAAATAAATTTCATCCGCTAACGGTAGCGAACCGTCCGAATGAGGCTCGTCAAGCCCATGTGATCACATAATATAAGTTCACGTTTACACCCTGCAAGTGTAACTAATGATAATTGAATTGAGGCTTTTTGTTCAAACCCGTACGTGGAATGTTCATTTCCGTAGTTGTGTTCAAAGTGTAAAAGTATGATACGTATATGTTTCTCATCCCATAGTTTAAAGCATAAAAGTTGTTTGAAAGATGGGACTATGATCTCACCTCGAGTGCACGAGTATAAATGTACTTCACAAAGTAAACGTGTGCATGATAGTTGCTTAGCCTTGACCTAAACAAGTAAGTTGTATCAATTAACTAGTTACGACACAAGGTCAGGCGAAATGTGTTCAATTAGTCCTATGGCTCGTTACGACTCGAATAGTATAGCATGTGAATCACATTGTCAAGTTTCATGCAAGAATCAAGTATTAAAGAAGATTAGAACGATTGCATAAACGTTTGGTTAAGTTTAACTAAAAGTCAAACTCGGTCAAGTCAAAGTCAACGAAAAAGTCAACACATTCGGGTCGGGTCCCGAACTATTTTTCTGTGCTAATTATTCATATATAAGCATGTTAGAACAAGTTGCATGTGAATCGGAGGTCCATAGCATGCCACACATTTTTCGTATATTGGACAAGCAAGACAGAATCAAACCATGCCTATTGTCGCGCCGCGACAAAGGTTGGCCGCGCCGCGGCGAATAACGGGTGCTGGTACCTGGTCAGTCTCAAAAGTTCAAGTCTTGATCCAAATTCATTTTAGCACAAAATACAAACCGTAAACACTTAGAATGCGTATCTTATATCGTTGGAAATCTCTTTTGACAAAGAATACAACTAACTACCTTTCACCAAGCAAAAACATCAATTACAATAACCGAAATCTCTTCAAGTGATCAATAAAGGTTTATTTTCAAAGTTTCAAGTTCATCAAATGCATTTTAAGTTTCGGGAATCCAATTCACACATATGATATGTCATTTTGAAGGTAATGAAACATACATTACAACTAAACAGTTACTAATAACATTTCATGGCATTCGAAATATCAAAAGCTCGTTTTAAGTCTATCAAACCCTAACCAAAATCCACAAAAATCGATATTCATGTTTTTGAAGTTTTCTTAATCAACCTACGCATCAAAACGAAGCTAGTGATACTAGTAACACAATTAAAACATGAACTTTAACAATTTAACAACATTAACTCATCCAAAATCAAAGATTAAGCAAACCCATTTTCAAATGTTCAAACTAGTGACTCAAAACAACAAATCGAGCAAACAAATCATATATTCATGTTATACACGAGCCATAGACACTAACTAACACCATTTCAAGTATATAAAATGAATTTAGAGAAATTTAGTGTTTTAGAAATGTTACCCAAACGAGATGAAATTGGTACCAAAATGTAGAGGATGAAGAGAGGATCACGAATATGTAATTTGTTTTGATGTTTGCTTCTTGATTCGGATTTAGATGATGATTTTGTGAAGATGGGTGTTTGAGTTCAAAAATGGATGAGAGAAAAGGAGGTAGAAGAAGAAGTGAAAAATGAATGGATGAGATGGTGGGAGGTGGTTGACTTAGTCAACCACTAGTCACCTTTTTGATTAAATAGCAAAACTAGTCCCTCGAGTTTGTAGTCGGGTGTGAGAATTAACCGAACGAATATTTTAAAAACGCTCGAGTAAATGAGTGATGTTATAATTAAGTAATGGGAATATTATGAACGTTAGTCAACGGAAACTACGAATTTAAATAACGAAAGGTATTATTTAAAAAAAAGATAGTGTTAAAAATAAATTTAACGGAAAAACGCGGGATGTTACAAGGCTCAACCACATCTTGGTTTTGATGTGATATATCAAGAGGATTTCTAGCTGATATGCAGGGTTTCTTTTCAAGGTTTTTCGAAACCCTTTCAGCCATTATGGACTACAATTTCTGACATAAGCCAGACAATTGTGTCTTAGCGGAAGACTTTACTTCCTTTTGAGGTGACTTTACACCTTTATCATTTGATTATTTTGAAGGTAAGCATATTCAACAGTTAATAGTAATCAAAAAGAAGAATAGGGTTAGTTTTTCGGGTAAGTGCATGAGGAATACTCCGTCTTGAAGAAATTAAATTTCCTCCCTTTGAAACAAAGTCGAGTGAATTGTTTTCATAAAACCTCGCTAAATGACGATGTTATCCTTACACCTGCGAGAAAAACACTAAAGCACGGGTTTTGTACCGTTATAGTACAAAAGCCATTGAATGTTTAACATCGATTTGAAGCGTGGGTTCTACACTAAAGTATGTAGAAACCAATATGAAAATCAATTCATTTTGAGTTTATCTTTGAAGTACCATTTGTAGGTACGATCGATGTGATTGATTGACATTGCATTCCATTTGGGAAATCTAAACTCATTTTGGTTTTTCAAACTTACGGGTTTTGGTTTGAAAGCAAGTAACTCACCAAATGAGTACTTAATTGGTTTTGAAGAAAGTATGTTGGTTTTTCGTTTATTGTTTGACACATGTTTATAAAACATATGCTTTTTAGATTTAGAAACATGGTCAGTTTTATCACAAGATTGCATGGATGGTTTCTTTGGTTTGTGTGGAAACTGATGTGTGCAGCAGCGTATACGAAATAGTTATATTTTTATTGCGAAATACTATAAAATACGATACAATTTTACACAAGTTATTTATTTATTTATAGAGTGGATATACCTAAACCTTGCTACAACACTTATAGGCAGTGTACCTAATCGTACAGTAGTGTAGTTTTTAGTAAGTCCGGTTCGTTCCACAGGGATACAGTAAACAAGTTTAACGCTATAATTATTTTAACCTATATATATATATATATATATATATATATATATATATATATATATATATATATATATATATATATATATATATATATATATATATATATATATATAAGTAGTATTATTATTATAAAAGGGGGTTTTTACCGTTTAATGACCGGTTTGTCGATTTTATGTCTTAAGTCGCAATTAAAACCTAATGTAAAATATTAAATCTACAAATGACTTAATTTAAAGCGTAAAATAAATAATGATAATAAAAGTACGATAAATTAAAGTACGATAAATAAAATGACGGTAAATATAATTGCGATAATTAAAAAGTATGATAATTAAAAAGTGCGATAAATAAAATGACAGTAAATAAAAGTGCGATGAGATATAAAATAAAGGAATTGTGCTTATTTAAACTTCCGTAATCATGATGTTTGACGTGTTGATTTTAATTTATTACCATGGGTTAATTGTCCTTTGTCCTGGATTATTCGATATGTCCATCTGGTTTTTGTCCATAACAGTCCATCAGTCATAAATATAAAGTGCGAGTGTCCTCGTTAAATTATCCTTATATCCGAAGTCAAATATTCCAACTAATTGGGGACTTAAACTGTAATAAGGTTTTAATACATTGTTAATGATTATACCAGGTTATCGACTGTGTGCAATCCAAGGTTTTAATACTTTATTATCAATTACACTAAGTGTAATTGTATGTAATCCACCCCTGTTTTAATGTGTCCATTGACTCTTAATCCATCCCCGTGTCCGGTTAAATGAACGATTATTAGTATTTATAAATATCCCGCACATCGTGTCCAATCGAGTGTATGTGGTTATTTATAGATACATCAAATTGTAAATCTCTATATTAAATTAACGAATTATCATTCAGTTAAACAAATATAAAGCCCATTAATAGTCCATAGTCCAATTTCTACAAGTGTCGGTCTTTTGTCCAAACCCCAATTATGGTACAAAGCCTAATTACCCCGTCTTTAATATTTTAGCCCAACATCACGATTACTTCAATTTAAATAAGCATAATAATAACTTAGCTACGAGACATTAATTTAAAAAGGTTGAACATAACTTACAATGATTAATAATAGCGTAGCGTTACACGGACATAATTTCGACTTACACACTTATAACATTCGTTAACATAACCTTATTATTATTAATCTTAAATTAAAATTAAAATTAAAATTATATATATATATATATATATATATATATATATATATATATATATATATATATATATATATATATATATATATATATATATATATATATTGAGATAGAGAGTAGATAGAAAAAGATGTGTATTACTCGTCGCCCAAACTTGCAATTTTTAGGACCTGGCCTGGAATCTTCAGTCATGCGATCGCATGGATTTTACTCTTCCAGGCCATGCGATCGCATGGCCCCCTGGGACAGCTCACAAACTTTTGTTTTCTTGTTTGCGGACGGTTTTTATTTTAATATATATATATATATATATATATATATATATATATATATATATATATATATATATATATATATATATATATATAATTTATAGAATTATTTATATATTATATTATATTTGTGTGCATAGTTGACTTGTAATTTTAGCTCTGTTGTGTCGCGCGTTGATAGTTGATTCATGTCCCGGTTTCGGATTTTCGAACGTCCTTGCGTACAATTTAATATCTTGTACTTTGCGTTTTGCGGCTTGTACTCTTGTAATTTTGAGACGTTTCTTATCAATAAATTGAACCACTTGGATTGTACTTTGTACTTTTTAGCGTTTTGGTCGTTTGCGTCTTCAAATCGTCGAATCTGTCTTTTGTCTTGACCTTTTATTATTTAAACGAATATCACATGTAAATAGAACAATTGCAATTAAAAGCTTGTCTTTCTTGAAGGATAATTCTATGAAATACATGTTCGTTTTTAGCATTATCAAATATTCCCACACTTGAGCGTTGCTTGTCCTCCAGCAATATAGTCTTGAAATAAAAATATTAGAATCACTTCTTTATTCTTCACACTTTGTACATCAGTGATTTCGATTTGGCGGTAAGAACAATGATAGTAACGTTGTGGTTTACAGTCCCACATGACTATGAAAATTTAGATCCTTAAGAAAATTGGATCTTTATAAAAACATTTGATCTTTTTGAAAATTCAATCTAGATTTTAACCTAGATAAGTTTTTCGGAATAACCCTTTACCGGTGTTTGCAAAATGTTTTTGTGGGTTTGGTGGGTTTCAGATTTGAAAATTTTAGCTCAAAACTTGCGGTTTTGTGTCACCCACTTGCTAACCTTGTATTAGGAAAGCAACACGTCCAGTATACTTGCTCCGTATATTACCTTTTGGTAAACTACCGTCCGGTTGTAAAGGAAAGCATTGAACAAGCAACTGTTAAGGCAATGTCCCGTGACATGCTTTTGATTATGGTCTATATCATGTCGAATGTAATTACTATCCTTTGTAGGAGCAATAGTAAAGATCACCCTATAGTTTTTTTGGTCTGGCACAAGGTCCTGTCTTCGATCATGCTATGCAACCACCGTTCTTACGGTTGACACCCGATTTGATTCAGGTGACCTAATGAATTCTAGGTGAATTTCTAGGATTTTACGTTCAATGGTAATGAACGCATTAAAAATGGGTTTTCAGAAAACAAATCGGTTTGTAATTTTGATCAAAATATTTTCTCGTTCAAGCTCGAGTTTAGATATCATCGAATTTCATGAGTTTGAATTCTCAATCTTTAAGGTCAATCTCAAGGATTGAGTAATATCAGTCTTAAAAGCTAATTTTTGATCTTTAAGGAGATTATCCTTTCTGAGGATCTGATTCATTAGTCTTATAAGCTAATTTGCATGGTGTCCCCCATTGTACGAGACAGATCCTTTCATGGTTGGGATAAGTCTGACCACTTGGTGACCCTGTTTGATGCTGAGGTCCGTGGATTTCCAGCTGATTTTCGAGAAAACTTTTCAAGGTTTTTCGTAGACTCTACAACTGGTCTGGACGACAACTTCCTGACCTAAATCAAGAAGCGCGTGTCTTTTTCTCGGAAGATTTTACTTCCTTTTAAATCAAGTGGCACATTTCTTTTAAATATATTATAAGAAATTGGGTAAAACTGATAAAATTGTCCAAAACAAAAGTATCTTCAATTATTTGTACAAAAATATGTGATATATGTTCTAAATAACTTGGTAAATTTTTCCCACACTTGGCTTTTATTTTCCTTTTTTTTGCCTTTTTATTTTCCTCTATTCCATTTTAAATGAATTCAAGCGTTTTGAGTTGTTTCTCAATTTATGTCCTTTCCGAGGTAACAATAATTTCGGTGTTAACACCTAGTTTTATCGTTCATAAATATGTATAAACATAATTTTGAGTTCATTTAGTTGAAAATTTTTAAATATTTTACTAGAATTGGGTAGTCAGTATATAAGACTAGGGCTGTTCTTTATTATCAGAGAGCACTAGATTCTAATACAACTACTGTGTTACTAGTATTTTTAATGGTAACCAAGTGTTTAAATTTAAAATTTTAAAAATCCGAAAGAATTTAACCCCTTCCCACACTTAAGATCTTGCAATTCTCTCATTTGCAAGAAATCAGTACAATTTAAATTATTGAGGATGATTAGCGTAGAAAAATGATTAAATTTTACCAAAGTTTCCAAACATATTGGCGTTTGTTTGTTGAATGATAAATGGTGCACATCATTTTTTCATTCCGTCTTGTTGTTACATCACATTTATTTTTCGTTTTGTCGTCAAAATTAGTAGCTTTTGCTGAACTTAATGCCAGTCTTTGAAAGTTCGCTGTTTTACCATGTTGTGTACAATTGACAATATACATACATACAAATAATAACATGCATGGTAATTTGAAATGGGACTTAACATCCCACTTTCAAATTATAAATACGAAATATTAGTAACAAAATAAAAAAAATGTTAAAAATTACATAAAAGTATCACAATATTATATGTTTTAAACATAAGTAAATAAAAATAATAAAAGATAAAAATCACCAACGGGAATTGTATCAATCTGGATAGGGGTTCCAGTTCATGTCGTCGATCGGGTTCCACGTTTGGTTATAGGTGTGCTGATAGGCTTGGTTGGGGTCATAGAGAGTAAATGGTGGTCGCATATCGGGCTGGTGTGGCGGATAGTAAGCAGGTCGGGTCGGTACGTAGTTATTTGGTACCTGAAATGATAGCTGGCTCATTATCTGATGCTGATGATAGTGCCATCTATCATGCTGTCGTTGCCTGGAATGCTCGTACACATTCTCGGCGTGCCACTACTCGTACTGACTATGTCTAGCCTCGTTTGTCATTTCTACCTCATCTATACGCTGGTAAACGTCAGTAACAGCCTCCCTAATGACATCCCTAATGTTATCCGCTTCCTCCATTTCCTCATCTGAACCTCTCTCTACCTGTGGATGAGGGGCCTGATATGGTACTGCCTGATTGCGTCAGCTCTTTAATACCTTTGCACCTTGATAGACCCGCAATCCTAAAGTCTCATCCTGTTCCCTACACACCATCAGTGGACCCCCTTGAGCCCTATCTACGCCTAAATACTCTCCAATGAGAGTAACAAAAATACCTCCTCCTATTATTCCCCCGTCCTGTATTCCTTCCACCATTTTAGACAGATAAAAACCAACACAGTAGGGAATATTAACAAAGCCTCTAGTATCTCGAATACACTTAAGGTAAAATAAATCGGATAGGGTCATCTTCTCCTTGTTGTTACCTCTTTGTGTAATCGAATTAGCTAAAAATCTATGTATAATATGAAGCTCTGCTTTGTTAATATCTAAATAGGAGTGTCTTCCTCCCCGCGTAAAAACATTATAATTTGACATACGCCTCCAGACGGCGTCAGCGTCAGCGTCAGCGTCAAAATTTCTATCTACCCTTTCACCATGATAAATCAAATTTGTACAATCATGCAATAGTAATTCAGTGGGAGTGTAAATCTGTAAAGCCCTAGCCATGTCCAGCATGGACATCCTATACATCCTACGGCCAAGTAAAAAATTAAGAAAATTCCTATCGTCTAACCTAACTACATCCGTATCAAGTGATATAGTACTCATAAGCTCAACACACCATTCCTTATATACAGGCCTACGAATGGTGAATAAACGTTCCTAATCAGGAAAAGAAGAGTTCCCATACCTTTGGATCAGTAGCAGTCTAACTGGGTTAGCTAGTTGGACCCTTTCTAAAGGCTCCCAATCGATTACCCTCGGTACTTCTACATTTTTCGTTACCAGTTTAAATTTGTTACTTTGGTACGTCGGGTAAGCTCTCCAGCTTCGATCAAATCTCAAATTGGGATGCAACAACTCTTCATGAATCGTTGGGTGTTCTATTATTGGATGAATCAGAAATTGTACGTTGGAATTAACATATTCTTGTTCCGAATCATAATATGGTATGTGTTGATAATTATGATATTGTTGTTCTTGTTATTGTTCCTGTTCAGGTTCTGGTTCATATTGTGACTCATATTGCATTTTTGGCTGTGGTTCGTTTTTAGGTTGTCTGGATGATGATGCACCGCCAGATTCGGTATATTTCTGCAAAACACATTAAACACAAAATTTGTGCATCTAAATATGCATTAGTGTTAGCAAAATAACAACTTGAAACAATTACAATGACATGTTTAATCCATATTAAACTCATGCTCATTTTCATATTTTTATCAATTCTACACTTTTTCAAATAAGCATATATGAAAATGTTTACAAAGTTCATAAGCATTCAACTCAAATAACATGTCAAAATAATCATTACTAGCCATTAAACAAGTTTTAAATGGCATTTATACAAATTAATCAAGTTCATGAATTTTAGACTTGAAAAATCCACTTTAATTCTCAAAAATCATGTTTAGGATCAAAGTTTGGATCATTTAGCTACCTAAACATGTTACACTACTTAATTTAGCAATAATTCATGACAAAAATCGGCCATAACCTGTTTATATCAAAAAGCCCCAAATTGCTCAAGAACACAAACCCTAGATTTCTAAAATTTTTGAAGTTTTTGGCTTCAAATCATGTTAAGTAGCATCAATCTAGGTTATACATGCATAATATACTAACAATTTAACTCTAATTACACTAGAAATTAACAAAATCAAATTAGGTAAAAATTAGCTCAAGAACACTAAAATTTAAATTTAAAGAGTTTTAGAGGTGAAATCTTTACCTTTTTGCTTCCCCATCTGAGAAAAGGCATGATTGTAGTGGATTATTGTGATAAATTTGGTTGATTTTGGTGAAAAATTAGTGATTTTAGGTGATTATGTGTGTGTGTGTGTGTGTTCGTGTTTGAGGATGTGTGTGGAGTGAGGAGCAGAGAGCTCACTGGAACTTTTTGTATCTGACCAGTTTTTTGCCTCCATGCGATCGCATTGCTTTCCAGCATAAACCCCATGCGATCGCATGAGGTTATTTCCCTTTTTTTTTTAATAAAAACCTTTAACTAATAAAACATAAATTAATAAATTTTAAAAATTTATTTCTTTTAAGAATGAGGGCGTTTCGGATCGTTGTCCTAGTCCGTCTCTCGACAAAATTTTAAAATTTGTCACTTATAAAAGCAAAGATTTTTGTTTTTTTTTTAATATTTTTGGCATACTTTAATTCAATAAGATTAAAATTAATGATAATAAAATTTCTCGTCCCGCCCTCGGGTAAAGCAAATTCGGTTCAACGACATAGTCTTCAACTCACGACGAATTTTAAATATCAAAATTTTAACTTAATGAAATAAAGTAAATTTTGGTTTTTAAATTCACACCAAACTTAAATTTAAAATGCATAAAATTAAAAATTCATATAAATATCATTAATATTTTTATACATTAATTTTACAAACTTATATTAAAAATATTAATTTTTAAAATATTTAAAAACTTAAATATATTGATTTTAAAAATTTACATTAATAATTTAATATTTATATATTAATTTTAAAAACAAGGTAAAAATTAAAATTAAAAATCTTTTTGGTCTTTTATCCCACTTTAATCAATCAAATATTATCAAAAATATACGCCCCTCTTTTGGGTAAAGTAATTTAGGCTATTTTACCTAGTTTTACTCCTGACAAATTTTTGAAATATTTTTGGATTGATTGATTAAAGATATTTATACCTTAAGAATAAACGGTAAATTTCGCAGTGATGTAATAAATTTTTGTATATGATATCAATAATTTCGGTTTTGCATACCTAATTTTATTGAATATCAATTTAATACTTTATAGCGAACGATTCAGCGTTTATTATCAAAAGGTTAAAAGCAATAAAATAAAATAAAAACTGTACATACTTACCTATGAGAAAGAATTCTCAGAGACCTGCTTTAGCCGACTCATAGGAGAGTCGTGTGATTTGGTTTTCCATAGCTACGTAGGCGTAACCTCAATTCTTCAATAACTTTTCTTCTAAACATATGAACGGTCCTTCTCTGCATAGAGTAACAAATTCGGTATTTGAATATGTTTGATTGTTCAAACATTTACCTTCGTGTGACCATTTTCCGCATTTATGACATCTTTCAAGGTGTCGTGCTCTTCTTTTTGTTGCGGATTTTGATTTTCCTTTACCAAAATGTGTCTTATGATGATCTTTTCTGAGTTCTTTCCTCACTTCGTCCATTTTGACTCTTATGAATGATACCAGTTCACTCGGGAAAGTGTTATTATTACGTTTAGTAATCATAGCGTTTAGTAGTAGACCATGGTTTAGATCAAAGGAATTCTTCATCTCGTAAAACCTAAAAGAAAATAAAAATTCAGAATGGAGGGAGAAGACTAGTTCTTTAGGGTCTGCTAGGGAAAGACCATTCGGATTCCATTTTTGAGAACTACACGAAAACAGAAAATCTAACTCTAACAGAAATATATATCACCCTTAAAAGATTCGAACCTTCTCACACTTAGTTAGCTGTGGTGTCGAAATTATGATTAATTTCATCTTCAACTTCCATTGGATTATCTATGTAATGTTTAACTCTGTGACCATTAACTTTAAATTCAACCCCATTTGAATTTATTAATTCTACTGTTCCGTACGGGAAAAATCTTTTGACTATGAATGTTCCAGAACATCTAGATTTCAATTTTCCAGGAAATAGCTTGAATCGTGAATTGAAAAGAAGGACTCTGTCTCCTTCCTTAAATTCTTTTGAACTTCTGATTCTTTTATCATGCCATTTCTTCATTTTTTCCTTATAGATTAACGAATTTTCGTATGCTTCATGTCTCAATTCTTCTAATTCGTTTAGTTGACTTAACCGTAGACGTCCAGCTTCATGCAAATCAAGATTACATGTCTTCAAAGCCCAAAATGCTTTGTGCTCAATTTCTACTGGAATGTGATATGCTTTTCCATAAATGAGTTTAAAAGGTGTCGTACCAATTGGAGTTTTGTAGGCTGTTCTAAAAGCCCAGAGTGCATCCTCCAAAATGGAATACATTTTCTCTAGAATACGTTCTAATGCTCGGTTGGTATTTTCAACTTGTCCACTTGTTTGTGGATGATAAGCAGTTGAGATTTTATGAGTTACTCCATATCTTTTGAGAACTTTCTCAAGTTGATTATTACAAAAATGAGTACCCCGATCACTTATTAAAGCTTTCGGTGTTCCGAACCTAGCAAAAAGACGTTTTAAGAAGTTGACTACAACTCGTGCATCATTAGTTGGGAGAGCTTGTGCTTCCGCCCATTTAGATTCATAATCAATATCAACGAGAATGTAGAGATTATTATGAGATTTTGGAAATGGACCCATAAAGTCAATACCCCAAACGTCAAATACTTCACATACTTGAATGACATTTTGTGGCATTTCATCACATTGACTTATTTTTTCGGCCCTTTGACATGCATCACATAATTTACAAAGAAGGTGCGCGTCTTTGAAAATTGTAGGCCAATAAAATCCAGCATCGTAGACTTTTCTTGCTGTGAGTTGAGGCCCATAATGCCCTCCTGTTGGTCCTGTGTAACAATAATTTAAGATTTGACTGGCTTCATCCCCAAATACACATCGGCGGATTATTCCATCGGGACAACTTTTAAACAAATGTGGATCTTCCCAAAAATAGTGTTTTATATCACTAAAGAATTTCTTTCGTTTTTGGTACGAGAACCCTTTTTCAAGGAATCCACATACTAAGTAGTTTGCATAGTCTGCAAACCATTTCACTATAATCTATTTTCAATAGATATTCATCAGGAAAGTTGTCTTGTATAGCCGATTCATTTAGAACTTCTAATTCGGGATTTTCACGACGAGAAAGATGATCAGCGGTGATATTTTCTGATTCCTTTTTGTCTCGGATCTCAATATCGAACTCTTGTAAGAGTAAGATCCAACGGATTAATCGTGGTTTGGTATCTTGTTTTGAAAATAGGTATCTAAGAGCAGAATAGTCGGTATAGACCACCGTTTTTGCTAGAACGAGATATGAACGAAATTTGTCAAAAGCAAAGACAATAGTAAGGAGTTCTTTTTCAGTAGTTGTGTAATTCGTTTGTGCTCCTTGTAACGTCTTACTAGCATAATAAATAGGTTGAAATCATTTTTCAATCCTTTGTCCTAAAATGGCTCCCATTGCAAAATCACTTGCATCGCACATGAGTTCAAATGGTAGATTCCAATTTAGAGTTATCATGATCGGTGCATTAGTGAGTTTTTCTTTAAGAATATTAAAAGATTTGATGCATTCATCCGAAAAGATGAATGGAGCATCCTTTTCTAGAAGTTTATTCATAGGAGTGGCAATTTTAGAAAAATCTTTAATGAAACGTCGGTAAAAACTGGCATGCCCTAGAAAACTCCTAGCTACTCTAACATTGGTGGGATGTGGAAGTTTAGCAATTACATCTACTTTAGCTCTATCCACTTCAATTCCTTCCTTTGAAATTTTATGACCAAGAACGATGCCTTCTTTAACCATGAAATGGCATTTCTCCCAATTAAGAACTAGATTTGATTGCTCTCATCTAATAAGTATTCATTCAAGATTAACTAGTCATGATTCAAATGTATCACCGAAGACTGAAAAGTCATCCATGAAAACTTCCATGCATTCCTCTATCATGTCGTGGAAAATCGCCATCATGCACCTTTGAAAGGTTGCAGGGGCGTTGCATAGTCCAAATGGCATGCGTTTGTAAGCAAAAGTACCATAAGGGCACGTGAACGTTGTTTTCTCTTGGTCCTCGGGTGCTATTGGAATTTGAAAGTATCCGGAAAAACTGTCAAGAAAATAATAGTAACTGTTCCCGGCTAATCTTTCCAACATTTGATCAATGAAAGGTAAGGGAAAGTGATCTTTTCTGGTAGCGTCATTTAATTTTCTATAATCAATACAAACACGCCATCCTGTTACAGTCCTAGTAGGAATAAGCTCATTTTTTCATTTGTGATGACAGTCATGCCACCCTTCTTAGGTACGCATTGAACTAGGCTTACCCATGGACTATCAGAGATTGGATAAATTAAACCTGCATCGAGCAGTTTAATAATTTCTTCCTTAACAACATCTTGCATATTTAGATTTAGTCTTCATTGGCGTTGCACATACGTTTTATGACCTTCTTTCATAAGGATTTTATGTGTGCAATACGAAGGACTTATGCCTTTAATATCATGAATCTTCCATGAAATAACTGGTTTATGAGCTTTTAGCACAGCAATGAGTTGAGATTTTTCATTTTCAGTTAGAGAAGACGATATTATTACAGGTAATTCGGATTCACTATGTAAATAAGCATATTCCAAATGGTTTGGAAGTGGCTTTAACTCTAATGTCGGTGGTTCTTCTATCGATAATTTGTATCGATATTTGTCTTCTTCTTTTAGCATTTGAAGTTCTTCTATTGTTGGTTCGTATCCATTAGCCATGAGTGTAGCTAACATTTCAGTTTCATCAATTGGTTCAGTTCCTTCTCCTAAAGAACATTCTCTTGTTCCTTGTAATTCTGGAAATTCTTCTAACAATTCTGCATGTGAATCTATAGTTTGAATGTAATAACATGTATCATCTGCAGATTGCGGTTGTTGCATGGCTCTATCAACAGAAAAGGTAACACTCTCATCCTCTATACTTAGGGTCAATTTCTTACCGAACACGTCTATTATTGATTTAGCCATGTTTAAGAATGGTCTTCCTAATATGAGAGGAACTCGAGAATCTTCTTCCATGTCCAGAATAACAAAATCTACTGAAAATACTAAAGTACCAACTTTAACTAGCATGTTCTCCATTATCCCTCTAGGATATTTTACTGGTCGATCGGCTAGTTGTATGCTTATTCGTGTTGGTTTCAATTCTTCGAGGTCTAGTTTAGCGTATAGTGAATACGGTATTAAATTTATACTAGCACCTAAGTCTGCCAATGTTTCTATTGAACAAAGACTACCCAGAAAACATAGAATTGTGAAACTTCCTGGATCTGAGAGTTTTTCTGGTAGCTTATTCAAAAGTACTACAGAACAATTAACATTCATTGTAACAGCCGAGAGTTCTTCCATTTTCTTTCTATTTGTGATTAGATCTTTCAAGAATTTAGCATATGTTGGCATTCCTAAAATCACATCAATGAAAGGAAGATTTACATTTATTTGTTTAAACATATCCAAGAATTTGGATTGCTCGGCTTCAAGTCTTTCTTTTCTTATTTTACTCAGGTAAGGAAGTGGTGGTTGATATGGTTTAACATAAGGTTTAGCCTTAACTGTGTTATCTTCATTAACCTTTTCAACTACCGGTTGTGTTTCCTTATCTTGCTCAGATTGTGGTTCTTGTGGAGTAGGAATAGAGTCATCAGAAATTATAGGTATTTCAGGTGGTTTAAGTGTAATACCACTTCTTGTGGTAATGGCTTTAGCTGTTTCATTCCGGGGGTTAGCATTTGTATCGCTAGGTAGACTTCCCAGTTTTCTTTCACCTATCAACCTTGCTAAGTTACTCACTTCTTGTTCCAGATTTTGAATAGAAGCTTGTTGATTTCTAAATGCTTGAGCATTTTGTTCATTGGTTTGTTTCTGAGATGTGAAAAACTGAGTTTGAGATTCAACTAGCTTCGACATCATATCTTCTAAATTTGGCTTTTTATCATCGATTTGTGGTAGTTTATTTGGAAAAATAGGTCTTTGCTGATTGTAAGTATTGTTAGATACTTGTTGATTACTAGGAACTTGTTGGTTGTTGTATGGAACATTTCGGTTATAATTCTGATTTTGATTGTAGTTTGGTCTTGGCAGTTGATAATTATTCTGATAATTATTTCCAGGCCTTTGGTTCATGTATGAAACATTCTCTCTTTGTTCCATTGTTTGTTCAATACTGAGACAATCTTTTGTCAAATGTGGTCCTCCACACTGCTCACAACTAATTTCTATAGCGTGAATATTTTTAGTCATCTTTTCCATTCGTCTCTCGAAAGCATCTATCTTTGCGGAAATGGAATCAAAGTCATGGCTAGAATCGGCTCTAGCCGCTTTAGATGATCTAACGATGTCTTTTTCTTGATGTCACTCATGTGAGTGGGAAGCAGTGTTATCAATAATTTTGTAAGCTTCAGTTGCGGTTTTCTTCATAATGGAACCACTAGCTGCTATGTCGATGTCTTTTCGTGTAGTGATGTCGCATCCTTGGTAGAATATTTGTACTATTTGATAAGTGTCTAAACCATGTTGCGGACATCCTCTCAATAACTTTCCAAATCTTGTCCACGCTTCATATCAAGTTTCATTTGGCTTTTGCGTGAACGTAACAATTTCTCATTGAAGTCTAACGGCTTTAGATGCCGGAAAGAATTGTTTAAGAAATTTTTCAACTAAAACATCCCATGTATCAATCACCCCTTCAGGTAATGATTCTAACCAATCTTTGGCTTCCCCCTTTAATGTTCAGGGAAATAACATGAGATATATCTATTCATCCTCCACTTCTCTGATTTTAAATAGAGTACAGATCCTATTAAAGGTTCGAAGATGTTCATTTGGATCTTCCTTCGGCGCACCACTAAATTGGCATTGATTAGTTACCATGTGTAGGATTTGTCCTTCAATTTCATAATCTGGTGCATTAATGTCTGGTTGAGTAATTGCATGACCTTGGCCAGTGCGTTTAGCTCTCATTCGGTCTTCCATACTTAGAGGTTCCAGATTTTCCATGATTGAATTTGTTGAATCTGAATCACTAGAGGATTCTGACTTAATGGTTTCTTCCTCGACAATCTCTGGATGAGTGATTTGTGGTTCAGGAGGAATGATTAGTGGTTCAGGATCTCTGAATTGTCCCTGAATATCCTCCGGATTCTCAATTGTGAGGTCGGGTTCAAAAAATGGATTATCGGAAATTTGAATTGGGGTACTTGGTCGACTAGATGATGATTCTAAAGAAAAATCAACGGCGACAATATTGGCTAGATGTCTTGATCGAGTTACAGGTGGTGAACGTATGAAAGGTGGTGAACGTTTTGCTCGGTGCATTCACAGAATATCTTATTTGTTATAAAGATAAAAATTATATAAGTTATCAAATTAATAGACTTTTCTGATTTTGCCCACGTTTCGAATAGCCAATAGATGCAGCAGGTAGCAAGGACCCTTTAAATCGGAAGCCCACAACTCACCACTAACAAATCCAACTATTACTACGAACCAGAAAATTTTGGATGTCTATCAATTTAACCGCTTAAAATAATTTTTCGTCGAAGTTTAAAGAAAATAATAAAATTCTATGTCCTAAAAACTAGAGCGTCGAGAAATAAGAAAGAAAAAAAGTGCGTCGAAAAACGTCGAAAAATAAAAGGTCGAAAAATGAGCGTCGAAAAATAAAAGTTGAAAAATAATAAAATAGAAAAATGCAGCGTCGAAACTTAGAATTCTAAAAACTAAAAATTAAAACTTACGTCGAAAGGTATTAAAGCTTAAAATGAATTCTATATCCAAAACGGCAATAACTTAAAAAGTACCTAAATCTTAGCCTAAAGAAAAAATACTTAAGGGATTTTACGGCAAAGCCTAAAAATCTAGAGCTACTATGGCAAAATACTAAGTTTAAAACTAGTTACGAACGATAAATATATAAATTACGAATTAAACGATTAAAATATACAATTTATAAAAAGATATAAAAATAATAAAATTACTTATTTTTATAAAAATATTATTTTTATATTATTATTTTATAAAAGTATTAATTTAATAAAACTAATTAAAACTAAAAATACAAAATTAATTAAAACTTAAACTAACTAATATTAAATTAAAACCCTAATTAATATTAATTAATAATAATAATTATTAAACCTTAACCCTAATTCGTACGTCCAATGATCAGAGCTGTCACCTCAGCTCATGCGATCGCATGAGTTGAGGGTTTTATAGCTATGCGGTCGCATGGGCTCGGGTTCCAGGCCAAATTGTTTGGGCTGCTACAGTAATGCCCGAATACTTTTTACCTTTTTTTCTGTTTTTAACTTATAAAATATTTATATAAAATAAATAAAAACTTATACTTTAAAAACTAAAATAAAAAATAGAAATACTTTATAATTTTATATATTTTAAATAAAATCTTAAAAATATATATATTTTGTTTTTCTTTTTATATTTTTATATTTTTAACAAAATATTTTTACAAAATGAGAAATATTATATTTTTACAAAAATATCTTAAAAACTAATATATTTTTTTTATATATAGCGTTTCGCTTCGGCGTTGTTGATTTTCCCCGGCAGGGGCGCCAAAAATACTTGATGTGTTCAGCAGCGTATACGAAATTGTTATATTTTTATTGCGAAATACTATTAAATACGATACAATTTTACACAAGTTATTTATTTATTTATTTATAGAGTGGATATACCTAAACCTTGCTACAACACTTATAGGCAGTGTACCTAATCGTACAGTAGTGTAGTTTTTAGTAAGTCCAGTTCGTTCCACAGGGATACAGTAAACAAGTTGAACGCTATAATTATTTTAACCTATAATTGTAAAAATATAAATATGTATATATATATATATATATATATATATATATATATATATATATATATATAAGTAGTATTATTATTATTATTATAAAAGGGGGTTTTTACCGTTTAATGACGAGTTTGTCGATTTTATGTCTTAAGTCGCAATTAAAACCTAATGTAAAATATTAAATATACAAATGACTTAATTTAAAGCGTAAAATAAATAACGATAATAAAAGTGTGATAAATTAAAGTACGATAAATAAAATGACGGTAAATAAAATTGCTATAATTAAAAAGTACGATAATTAAAAAGTGCGATAAATAAAATGACAGTAAATAAAAGTGTGATAAGATATAAAATAAAGGAACTATGCTTATTTAAACTTCCGTAATCATGATGTTTGACGTGTTGATTTTAATTTATTACCATGGGTTAATTGTTCTTTGTCATGGATTATTCGATATGTCCATCTGGTTTTTGTCCATAACAGTCCATCAGTCATAAATATAAAGTGCGAGTGTCCTCGTCAAATTATCCTTATATCTGAAGTCAAATATTCCAACTAATTGGGGACTTAAACTGTAATAAGGTTTTAATACATTGTTAATGATTACACCAGGTTATCGACTGTGTGCAATCCAAGGTTTTAATACTTTATTATCAATTACACCAAGTGTCGTTGTATGTAATCCACCCCTGTTTTAATGAGTCCATTGACTATTAATCCATCCCCGTGTCCGGTTAAATGAACGATTATTAGTATTTATAAATATCCCTCCCATCGTGTCCGATCGAGTGTATGTGGTTATTTATAGATACGTCAAATTGTAAATCTCTATATTAAATTAACGAATTATCATTCAGTTAAACAAATATAAAGTCCATTAATAGTCCATAGTCCAATTTCTACAAGTGTCGGTCTTTTGTCCAAACCCCAATTATGGTACAAAGCCCAATTACCTCGTCTTTAATATTTAAGCCCAACATCACGATTACTTCAATTTAAATAAGCATAATAATAACTTAGCTATGAGACATTAATTTAAAAAGGTTGAACATAACTTACAATGATTAAGAATAGCGTAGCGTTACACGGACAGAATTTCGAATTACACACTTTCAACATTCGTTAACATAACCTCATTATTATTAATCTTAAATTAAAATTAAAATTATATATATATATATATATATATATATATATATATATATATATATATATATATATATATATTGAGATAGAGAGTAGATAGAAAAAGATGTGTATTACTCGTCGCCCAAACTTGCAATTTTTAGGACCTGGCCTGGAATCTTCATCCATGCGATCGCATGGATTTTACTCTTCCAGGCCATGCGATCGCATGGCCCCCTGGGACAGCTCACAAACTTTTGTTTTCTTGTTTGCTGACTGTTTTTATTTTAATATATAAATATAATATATATATAATTTATAGAATTATTTATATATTATATTATATTTGTGTGCATAGTTGACTTGTAATTTTAGCTCCGTTGCGTCGCGCGTTGATAGTTGGTTCATGTCCCGGTTCCGGATTTTCGAACGTCCTTGCGTACAATTTAATATGTTGTACTTTGCGTTTTGCGGCTTGTACTCTTGTAATTTTGAGACGTTTCTTATCAATAAATTGAACCACTTGGATTGTACTTTGTACTTTTTAGCGTTTTGGTCGTTTGCGTCTTCAAATCGTCGAATCTGTCTTTTATCTTCACCTTTTATTATTTAAACGAATATCACTTGTAAATAGAACAATTGCAATTAAAAGCTTGTCTTTCTTGAAGGATAATGCTATGAAATACATGTTCATTTTTAGCATTATCATAAACCAACCATATTGATCTCGATATCCCGTGATTTCCCCATAATGTGGTTTCCAGAAACGGACGATTAGTTTTGGTCTGGAAACTAGAATAAACTCTTTGGCCTCGGGTATGGGATTTGTTTAGAGTTGAAGACTTCAATGGAGATTAAGTAGAAGTCTTAGGGTTTTCGGGTTTCTGAGTGAATTGTCTCATAGTGTATGTAACTTGGGTTTACCTTGATGATTTAGGGTTAGTTTAGTCTTAGACAACTTACTTGAAATTGGCTTCGAGTATGTTGAGGTAAAAACATTCTGCTCAACTATTTGAGAAGAATCCGGAATTAAAGTATGTTTCCCAACCGATACTAACATTTTATCAGGAAGACTAGATGACTCGGTATAATCTAAAGCATCATAAAATTCTTCGACGTCTTCTGAAGATACCGGTATGGTATTAACTGTTGGGGTTAAAGTCAAGGTCTGGGTTCCTACAGAGGTTTTTGATGGTTTGTTCTTGGGAATGGCAACATTAATGCCAATGGACACCATTTTGGGTTTGAAATGGTGTACATTTTGATTCTTCGAGTTTGTTTGCAATTCACCCTCAAGTTTTGAAATTGTTTCCTTTAAACATAATTCAGATGAATGAAGTTGCAAACATTTTTCATTTAAATCTTGAATTATTTTCTTAAAACTAAGGGTTTCTTTTTCAAAATATTCTGTTTTGAAATTCAATTCATTCTCAAGCAAAGTTATTCGAGTTTTTGTTTGAGAAATGAAGTCAAGTTTATTCTTTTCAAAACTTGTTGCTTGTTTCACAAGATTGGATTCAAGGTTTATGATTTTCTGATTTAAAGCAAGAATGGTTGAATCTGATGGTGGGTTAGCTCGAAGTTTGAAAATTTCCGCATTCAAAGAGTGATTGGTTTTAGTAAGTACCTCGTATTTGGTGTTGAGATGAATATACATATTCTGAAGTCGAATGCACTCTTCTTCAAAAGAATCGCTTTGTCGTTCCACGTATGCTTTATGTTTGGAAAGTTGTTCTTTCATTTCATCTTCAAGGGTTTTGATTTGATCATACAACTTTCCAACATGAGGATTTGAACTCTTTAGTTCTTTCAACTCACTCTCGAGCTTTGAGATTTTCATTTTCAACTCTAGTTCATTTGATTCCAGTTGAAGATTGGATTTTGATGCAACAATCTCAACTTGGTTTTTAAGTTGAAGTTCATTGTAAGTCCTTGCTTGAGATTGTAACTCTGTTTGAAGTGTAGTAAATTTTCCTCGTAGTTGTTCATTCTCTAATTTGCTGTTCAAAAGATGCGAATCCAATTCCCTAACTTTTCAACTTGTCAAAGTCTCTAGAAGACGCCTTATAAGTGTCCAATTCGATAGACCGCACACTTATTAATTGATGCTGGTAAGTCTCATACATCTTCACTTGACATGGAGGTTCATTGGAGTGTAGAATTTGTTCTAGTATCGTGTAGAAACATTTACATCTGCGATTTTGATGTTCATTTTCTTGGTTCAAAGTTGGTTTAGCAGGTACTGGTTGAAAAGACATCGCAGTGAGAATTGTATTTTCCTACAAGTAACTGATAAACCTGCAAAATCTAAAAAAAATACGTGAAATACCAAAAATTCTAAAGTTTAACGAATATCAGTCAAAAATTGACTATCGGAGTAAATTTTGGTAAATGTATCGTGTTTTCACATGAAAACCTGATAAAACCTAAAAATGCGACAAATACGCGAGAGTTCCAAAATTATTTCGTACAAAAAATTATCAATAAAACGTTTTTCAATAAAAATTTAAATGCATTTACTCCTATGTGAAAATTTTAATCTTGGAATAAAAATGAAAACTAGATGTACTAAAAATTAATTGGGCCTAGTATTGATCTAACAATGTATGCAAATGGGACTTAGTTTATTTAATGAGCTGAATTGAATTATCTGTTTCTTGGGGCTTAAGTGGATATGTTGGGCTATTATTTAAATTATTATGTCTAACTCCACTAAATTTAACGAATAAGGAACAATTTTAAGTATATTGGGCATTTAAACTAGTTGGACTTGAGTTAAAAAATATATATTGATTTGGGCCTCAAATACTTTGGAAGATGTCCATGGTAGATGATAGCTTTGGTATGGTGCTCCGTAACGGGCATATGAGAATGTGGATTAAGCTGGGTTTCTTTGATATTGTTTGTACTGAGGTCAAACCCTAAATTCTTGGTTGTTAAACAAAGCACTCATACCGATACTTGGGGTTCTTTTAGAAAATATGTTTTCAACATTGTTTTGAGAGAAATATGTTTGAGTAGTATTGAGGATATTACCTGGGGTTTGAGCAGCAGTTGGATGTCCAAAATTATCGTGAGGAATATTTTAGAATGTTTTATATTGAAAGATAGTAGGGTTGAGCATTCGTGTGAATACAGCTCTTTGAGGAGTTGGGGAGGCTTGAGATTGAAAACCTCTTCCTGTCATGTTTAAAGGGCCTGGGGGATTTTGGTATGTAAAATGCGACTACATGTCTTCATTTCTTGACGTATCCATTGGAACAAGAGTAAATGGACAGGGATTAGGACGGTCGAGTTCCTGACCGTCATATAGATTATTCATGAACTGGTATGTTTCCATCATTCCTTCGACCATGCAATAATGCATTTCCTGTGAAAGGATCTCCGTAAGCGTAGTTTATTGTATTTTTCCTTTGTCCCTTTTATTTCTTACTTCCTTGTTTTTGAGTCTTGTTCGTTTGCTCATTCTTACTATATTCATTATCGCTTTCATCACTTTTTATATCTTACCCGCTAATTCCTCTTCTTCTTCCTCGTTCTTGCTGTCTTGTCTCATTGCACTTTCGTTTCTTTCCCTAATGTTTCAGCGAGAACTTCCATCTTGATCTAGGGACATCGTAATGACTTTTATAATGCCCAGATATCGAAAACTCATTAGACTATATGGGCTCTCTTTTCAAGGTTAAATGAGGAAATGAAATTTTCATTTAAGGTCTTCATTATCCTAGTTAGCCTTATTGTTAGTGGCACCCGTATACACAAAACCTTTTGCTTGGTGTATTATTATTTCTGCATAGATGATGCCACATAGTAGGCTACTTGTACATTCATGTTTTCTTTCATAGCCTTTAGTATCACTATGTCCGGGATGGTGATAACACTATGGCTGGATTCTTTTTGGTTATTGGTGAGAATGGTAATTAGCTTTTGAAGAATTTGCATGGAAGGTTTTATGAATTTGGTTAAGGTGATGCACTTTCTTGTGAAAGTTTCAGTAGCATGCTGAATCCATGCTTTTTATCACCATGTTGATGATTGGCTAACTTTCCATTTATCTTTTTGATGAACAATTGATGTAGTATGATTTCATTCAAATATTAATGCGATTCATGATTTGTAAGGATAAAGTCATTTGATTTATGAATTATTGAATCAGTCAAGTTATTGCTTAATGCAAATTTATCATCTTTGATTATTGTAAGACATATTACTGCGAGTTAACGATTTCTTCCAAGTTCACATAGTGTGTAACACCCCGTTTTCCCCGTATATGATTATAGGTGTATCGAGTAGGTATATACATGTTACATGTATGTAAATAGAGAACGCGGGTGATCGAAGGATTTGTTTAAGCGTTTTAATGGGTTTTTATGCGAATGTTTGTAGCTTGGATAAAAGGCACCAGACCACGACAAAGGTTGCGGCGCGACAAGGCTCATCGCGGCGCGGTATTTCACTGGTTTCAATTTCAGGAGGCTTGACAAACAAGCATTAAAACACGCATATTCTCGCGGCGCGACGAAGAGGGCCGTGGCGCGGCGTTCTGGGCGAACTGGTACCAGATTTTAGTAATTTTAAATAAGGTTCAAGGGCATTTTGGTCTTTTCGCGTATGAGGCAGATTATACCCTCAAATCTGGTCCATTCATTTCATTTTTCTTATTTCATTTTCCTTTTCTTTCTATTTTTCTCTCAAGACTTCAAAACCCCAATTGATTCAAAGGGATTTTTGAAAAGGAAGAAGCGGGTTTTGATCGAAAGCATAAGAGACAAGTTTGTTCTCCTCGTTCTTAGCTTCAAGGTGATACTAGCGGTAAGCTCTAACTCTGAATTTTGTTTTTGTGTTCTTCATCCAAATTTAGGGTTTTTGATTGTATGTTCAAACTTGGAACTCCACTAGTTATTAATGGAAGATAATAACTAGGATTCGGGTTTATTAGTGATGAAGGCGGGTTTTGGGTTGGTTGATGATTTAGCCTTGTTTGGAGCTTTGAATTGAGTGTAATCACTATGATTAGTGATTATGGAAGTGTTGGAACTCATTTGGGTGTGTTTGGTTGACCAATTTTGAAATGGGTCAAAATTAGGGTTTTGGTGTCAAATTGGGCAAGACAAGTGTTTAACACTTGTGTTCTAGTTTAATTGGCTTATTAGGACCATTGTCACTAGTGTTAGTGATTATTGGTTAGTTTGGGCGCGGTTTGTGCTTGGAGGTGCATTTGGGTCGAGATTGCACTAGTTGTCAATTTGGGTTGGTTTGTAAATCCTCCCTAATTGTGTTGTTGTATTTGTGATAATGGAATAGGTACATTCCATCGGCGAATTGCGGATTATTCGGTGGCATTCATCAAGGAGACAAGGTGAGTGTTAATATCCTATGTGCATATGTATGTGTAGGATGGGTGCGGGTCGGGTGAAGTGATTCTCGGCTATAGAGCTCACTTCACATATAGGTGGATTTGATGGACTTGTGTATGTGTCCAATTAGCACGGTTGTGCATTTTGGTTGACCACCTTTGGCGAGGTGCACACTTTGTGTGTACGTTACCACATATGCTTGTGATGTGGATTATATAACCCCAATGGCGAAGGGTTGATATTGTGTTGTGGAATGGAATACCCCGATTGTTGTGGGTTGTGACTGGAGAAGTGGATCACGTGTGGATGCGGATTCACGATGACACATGTAGTTCGGTCATCTTATCGGAAGTGAGTCTCGTGTAGTTCGGATTCACGATGACTCGTCTAGTTCGGTCATCTTATTGAGGTAGTGATCTCGTGTGGTTTCGGATTCATTAAGGCTCGTGTAGTTCAGCCAACCTCGATGTTGTTGTGTGATTGAAGATAGTAGTCTCGTGTGGATGCGGATTTACTATGGCTCGTG
Organism: Rutidosis leptorrhynchoides; assembly: GCF_046630445.1. Classification (NCBI taxonomy): domain Eukaryota; kingdom Viridiplantae; phylum Streptophyta; class Magnoliopsida; order Asterales; family Asteraceae; genus Rutidosis; species Rutidosis leptorrhynchoides. The sequence continues at coordinate 469,749,674 of NC_092333.1, forward strand.
TAGTTCGGCTAATCTTCACTTTGGTAATCGGTAATCGGTTTTGGTATTGGGTTAAGGGGTTAACCTTGGACGTTTTTATATTGTCGTATTGTTGTGATGTAGCTAACCCTCCGGGTGTAGCTTATTTTGGCATTGTTCACATCGTCGTTGGTGAACTTACTTTATTGTTGTTATTTTAGCTTGTTGCTTAGTGATCGTACGGTATGCTTAGCTTAGCTTGCCTTTATGCTTGGATGCTCCGGTATGCGTTATTTGATTACTTGCGTGGCGTGTCCATTTTATGCATATATATGTATGTAGTATATTCTCACTCATTAAGCGTTAGCTTACCCTCTCGTTGTTTACATTTTTATAGATTTGCATGGAGGAGGTGGCTCGGGTAAGCGTGGGGACTAGTGGACTTGCGTAGTTTGCTTTAGAAGATGTGTTTTTGGATCGATTAGGATTGGGTAGCGTATCCCCAATCACCATGCTCGGTTTTGTTGGACATTAAAATAGTCGGGTCGTGTTTACCCGTTCGGATATTTAAACTATGTGTTAAATGTTTTAAAGCTCATTTAACTTATTATTGTGTTAAAGATGTTTTTGGAAACATAAATGGGACCTAAATATTAATGTATAAAAGAACAAATTTTACGAGCCGGTTTAAATACGGGTTGGGTTGTTTCAAGTGGTATCAGAGCATGGTCTAAGGGATTTAGGCGACTTGAGATAGGTGGCTAGACTTAGACTTTTGTGTGTGCTTATTTGTTGCGGGACTTGTATGTGAACGGGTCGGAACGGGTTATAGTTAGTGCCTTGTTTGTTGGTGGACTAACTAGGATTTTTGGCTCGTGTTGTGATGCTATTTCCTTGCGTGTGTTTATATCGCGTAGAATTTTCATTGTGTTGGTTATATCATCGAGCGAGGCGGTCGTTGTACTAACGAGTTGAGATGACATGTGTGCGTAATAAGGATTTGCAAACCTTATTACGGGTGCAAATCGTGTCTAACAAGTGATGTACGACGAGTGTTGAGCAAGATGGGGCGGTGTTGTGCGTGTGGTTTTATACATTCGTGGACTAATCATTTTGAATTCTTTAGAATGACGATGCGAAACGAGATCGGGACGAACGACGTTGAGTTTAACGCTAGATTTGCGGCTGCCATTGCAGAGCAAATGGGTGCATTTCGAGAAGAAATGGATAGGAAGTATTCCAAACTTCAAAGTAGTGGTGAAATGGAGCTTTGTCTTAAGAGCTTCATGAGGACTAAACCCTCGATGTATGACGGAAAACCTGATCCTTTGGTTAGCACAACATGGATCTCGGATGTCGAAGGGTGTTTTCGTACTATTGAATGTCCTCCTGAGAAAAAGACAAGACTCGCTACTAGTTTGTTGCGGGGTAGGGCGAAGGATTGGTTGGATGGTAAGATTGATCTTATCGGTGGTGATCTGTTTATGGCGTTATCGTGGGACGAGTTTAAGGAGGAATTCTTTGAGGAGTTCCGGACATAAGCTGATTTGTCAGAATTGCGTAATGAGTTGCGAAATTTGCAACAAGGTTATATGGATTTGAATACTCTCAAGACGACCTTTATGGCGAAGGCTCGTTTTTGCCCGGAGTATTTGGGGAATGATCGTTTGTTGATGGGAGATTTCTATCGGACTTTGAATGACGACTTGAAGAATAAAATTAGTCGGGGTTACGCGAAGTCGTTTTCGGAGTTATTCGCGGTGGCAAGGGGTTTCGAGTCGTATTCGCGATCAAAGATTGGTGAACGTTCAAGTAAGAGAAGGGTTGTTTCGTATGGTGCTCCAAGTAAGGGTGCAAATGTGAGCACGGGTGGTACACGGACGAGTATATTGGATTCTAGTGCGTCTAGATGTTACAATTGTGGCGTGAGGGGTCACAAGTCTTGGGAATGTTCGGTGCCAAAGGGTGATGGCCCGGTGTGCTTCAATTGCCAAGAGGAAGGATATCGTAAGTCGGAATGTCCCGAGTTAGCGGGGATGGGTGCGGCAAGGAGACGTTAAGGTACGTTTCGTTTTAATAAATATGTCCTTTGATTATTTATTTATGTGACGATGCGTTCGGGTTGGTAAATGCAGTGTGTTGTGCATGTTATTGTTATTTGTGACGTTTTGAATGTCGGGTGAAGGGCGTAAGACTTGGTGCAACCAAGCATTCTTTAGTATTGGGAAATGTTTCTACCAAGCCATGGTCATGGGCTTTGGTGTTCGTACGTTAGAGCATGTTCGCTCTCGTGTTGAAATTGATGAACCGTAAGGTCCGTCGGGTGAATGAAACCTTTGAGATCGAGTGTTTTGAATCTCGATGTATGATGGATGAAGGAGTCTACGTGACGCGATGTTAGGTACCTCTTTGATGCCTACTAGCGTGGTGTTCGACTCCGATGGTGTTGCGGTTACATTGTACTTAGGGTACCGGAGAGAAACCCTTAGGTACATGGGTGACTAGGTCGAAATTCGACAAGCTATAGCAATTGGATGATTGCGAGAGTAATGTTTGTATACTTGTGGTAAACTCTTCGTTCGAAGTGTTTAAGGATTGGTTAAAATCCTTCGTAAGCTCAAGGTTGGAGCAAGATGTGGTGATGGGTCGTGTGAACCCAATTGTTAGTAAAGTCTACCTTTGGTAGCATTGTACGGTTGTACAAGATGCGGTTATGGGACGTAGTTCCAAGTGGGGGAGTTACACTCCCGCACGAGGAGGTTTTAGTGTGAGATTTCGGATGATGCTCTTAGTATATCAGGAACTTGTGATGGGCCGAGAATTGGTCGATTTGTGGTAGATTACAATTTCGGTTAATTTGTACTTAAGGTTTTGGATTTGAATTACCACCGAGGTGGTAATATGGTGAATCTCGTTGAGAGATAAATGGATGTGTTTGACGAGCAAGGTGGGATTCCCGGTTAAGGGATGTACATGTCGGATTCTCTTCTAGGGAACTGTTGTTTTGAGCCTATGTGCGATATAGGTGGTTCTTGCTCGATTGTGATAGCGATGTTCGCGTGTGCGTATGATTTGTGAGTGGAATAATTATATGCGTAGGTATATAATGTATTTATTTGTTGTAGCGTGAGATGTGTAGTGTCGATGTGCTAAGACACCACATTTCACGTGACGAGTGAAGTGTCGATGTGCTAAGACACCACTCAAAGTAAAGTAACGGATGAAGTGTCGACGTGTTAAGATGCCATCCGGGGTGAAGTATCGATGTGTTAAGATGCCACCCCAAGTAAGACGAAGAGTGAAGTGTCGACATGTTAAGACACCACTCGGAGTGAAGTATCGATGTGTTAAGATGCCACTCCAAGGACTATCATGGGTGAAGCGTTGATATTGCTTTAAACATACATATATTTCGACGCAATATCATTTATATTTCATAGGCTTTTCCCGTTTACGAAGACATTCGATTAATATTTTACAAAGAAAACGACTAAAATTATACACGGGAGTAAAGTTAGAAGAAAGACGATAAATGATGAATTTAAATCAAATATATATCAAGAAACGTTTATTCAAATTCATGAACACAAGTGGAGTGATATGCAAGTTAAAGGTGATCAAAGAAAAAAGGATTCAAAACGAAAGTTTCAAGTCTTATACGTCTTCAAACGATCAACCGAAGAAAATAGTTAAAACAAATCGTACAAGATAGTATAAGTCCACAAAGGAATCAACAGAGGGATCAACAGAGAACAAAAAAATCGAAAACTGTCGTTTACTCCTACGCGAAACGTGTGCAAAGCTACGCGAAACGCGTAATGTTGTTACTCTTACGCGTATCGCGTGAATTCCTACGCGAAACGCGTATTGTTCTGTCCAGATTCAGATCCAAAATTGCAAATGGGACGGTGGCTTTTTATGTTTAATATTATTTCCTTTTCAGCTTTACAGAATTAAAAGAGGAGTATACACTCAAGTCCACCTACTACTTCAAGAGATATATGTTAAATACGAGTACTATTTTTAAGAAGAGAATATAGACACAGTACACACACAGAGAGAGTAGAGCAGAGAGAGAGATATCAATTTTAATTACTAGTATCTTTGTACTCCGTATAAATTTTATTTTAGTTCCAATTAATTTTAAGATTCAATATTTAGGATAGTTTCAATATTAAGGGTGTAATGTTCGTAATTAAGGGTATTATTGTGCGAATGCAAGGGTGTTGTTATTGTAATTTTCTACCATTTCAAGTTAATGAAAGTGAAGATTTTTGTAAGTATATTCTATTAAAATTATCGTTATAAATTTTTATCGTTATTATTATGTTTGTATATTTGTATTCTTATGTTTACCCTAGTATAATGAGTAGCTAAATTTTCATAGTGTTCGCTTAAATGTAGAGTCCCTAGTGAAATGGATTGTTATCATTTATAAAAATTAAAATGTAACTTAAGTATTTTTAACATTGTGCCTAGCTAGAAGAACCATTATTATGTATTTAGATATTTAACCCTTGTCACTTAATTTATTAGATTCAAATAACGAAAGTTATTTTTAATTATATAAATTAAGCTTCAACATTAATAGTGATTTAGACGAACTTATGAATAAGTTATTAACACTAATTTAGAAATAAAGTTCAGTGGTTTGGGTGATATCATTAGTTATATAATAGTGAAATTGTAAAAAGGGAAACCGTTATGATTTGGGTTTTGGCGAAAGTCAAAACTGGGTTAGGTCTCAATTTAAATACTTGAGAATAGTAACTATCTAAATAAGATCAAATGAAAATCAGATTTAATTTAGCTTGTTGAAACTTTATATATTCGAAAGAAAAATATAAAGTTTTATACTAAAACATTTTAATAGTGTTTAATTTTAAAACAATCCATGAATCTAGAGGTGAAACATTTAAGTGAACACTCCCATTTTATATATTGCAATTGATTATTTTTATTGTTTTTACGTATTATTATTCAGCAAAAATTAAAATTATACTTAAACCTCATTCAGTTTAAACACTACTGTTTTGTCACATCGAACATAACATACGCGGATCGTGTAGATAATCACACGAAACGCGTATCTTCAAAAATATACGCGGAACGCGTATAAATACACATGAAACGCGTAAGTGTAATACCAGTACTGTACGAATACTGTTTAAAATCTAAGTATTTATTAAATCTTTTATTATTACTTTTAAAGTATTTAATTTATAATAAGTATAATTATTATAATTATCTTTAATTCATCTTTAATTTAATTAAAATTTATTATTTAGTTAATTTAAATAGATTTGTATTTTATTATTTAAAACAAACTCCTAATCATTTAGTTTTAATGCAAGATTATTGTTTTACTTATTACCATTTAGTAATAAAATTATTCTATCACAAATAATATAGTTTCAATTAGTTCACTTTTAAGTTAATGATTATAAATCATGTAATCTTGTAATTTTAATTAATAAGTAGTTCAATTAAATTAAGATTAAGTTATATTTTATTATTATTATGCTAAATATAAATTCCTAATCTAAAACCCCCTTTAAATAAGTCTAACTTCAAAGACTATTAAAAACCATTAAACACTCCATCTTCCTGTGGAACGAATCGGATTTACCTATAAAACTAAACTACGCGGATATGACTAGTTGCCTATATATGTGTGAAATCAACCCGAATTCATTAAAACACCATATTTACAATAAATCAATTCGTGTAACAAAACAACTCAAATTCGTTCATAAATAAAGGTATAGTTTCACCACATCAACTTTTTGGCGCCGCTGCCGGGGAGTTGGCAGTTAAATAAATAGATAATTTTTCTGATTCGTAGTAGTAGTTGGATTTGTACGTGGACTGGGTTATTGGAGCCAAACAGTACTCAATTATATTGGGACCAAACGAATCCTGCCCCTCTGCTGCATCTTTTGGCTATTCGAAACGTGAGCAAAATCAGAAGAAAAATATGTTTGTTTAAAGGTTTTTATCATTGTTTTTATGTTATTCGATCCTTTTGAAGGAATTCAATTCTTAGAAAAAACTTTTGGTGTTGTGATTTCATAATAGAAATTAATGCATGAATTTACGTTCTTCCAACACTGAATTAACTCCTTCATATCCTGAACCCGAAAGAGAATTTCACGAAACGTTTAAGAGCTCAAGAAGTAGAGTCTCTCGCTGAGGGTTTAGAATCACTTTCATTGGATTCTAACTCTGAACCAGTTATTCAACCAATCATAGAACCATTTATTAAAGAAGAAGAAGAGATGGCTGCTACAAATCAAACGATGGATACATTAATGAAGGCAACAAGAACAGGTCAAGGTCACGCAATTATTCAACCTACGATGACTGACGGCTTTGAAATAAAGGGTCAATTTCTTCACATGGTGACTAATACATGCCAATTCGGTGGAGCTCCGAATGAGGATGCTAACGAGCATCTTCGTAAGTTTGTAAGCTTTTGCAAGCTATTCAAGATCAAAGATGTCTCCGATGAAGTCGCATGTTTAAAAATCTTTCCATGGTCATTAAAAGATGATGCAAGAGATTGGCTAGACTTATTACCAGAAGGTTATATCGAAGACTGGAATGATATGATGGACAAGTTTTTGTCAGAGTTCTTCCCTGCTTCAAAAGCAGCAAAGTTGCAAAGTGATATAAATCACTTCAAGCAAAAGCCTAATGAGACTCTTTATGAAGCTTGGACCCAATTCAATAAAATGCTTAGGGTATGTCCTCAACACGGGTTGAATACATTCCAAAAAGTCCAAATATTCTATAAAGGAGTCAATGTGGCTACTCGAAAGGATATAGATGTTGCAGCAGGAGGATCAATCATGAAAAAATGCCCGAAGAAGCGCACACAATCATTGCTGATATAGCAGCACATTCTCATAATTGGCATCAAGAGATGGAATTCTCTAGGTCAACAACTGTTGCTAGTATTGAAGGCAATGATGAAATCGCTGCTTTAAAAGTTCAGATGGAAAATCAAGCAAGGCAAATTGAGAAGGTAACCAAGGAAATGCATGCTATTAGGGTAGGGTGTTAATTGTGCCAAGGTCCTCACCTTACTAGAGATTGTGATCAAACAACAATGGAAGAGCAAGCTAATTTCTTAGGTTACTTGCGAAAAGGTGAAATGAATTTCAACAATTTTCCGGCGGTTGAAGTAATGAACCGAAAATATCCTCCAATTACCAACTACCAAATAGGAGGACCTTCAGGTTTAAACAAATATTATCAAGGAGGAAATCCGGTTTACCAAAATAACCGGAATTTCTCAAATCAAAATCAAAGAAATGCACCACCGGGTTACAATCACCTAAACAACCAAAATCAACCTCAACGAAATTACCAAAATAATTTCCAACACAATCAACCACAACCACAAGCACCTATACAACCACAACCCGAGAAGAAATCCGGTTTAGAAGATCTTTTGAGAGATTTTATGGTTAAGCACGAGAAAAATACGGAACTTAAAACTCAGCAAATTTGAAATCAACAAGCTACGATACAGAATTTAGAAAGAGATGTTGTAAGGATCTCACATTTACTATCAGAGAGACCGCCAGGCGCTCTCCCCTCAAATACTCAAGTGAATCCCAACAACAGTCAAACAAGGAATGACAAGTAAATTCCATAACTACGAGAAGTGGGTTAACCGTTAACCTCGATGTTCCAAAGCCTCATGTTCCTATTTCTATTCCATTTCCAAATGAAAAAGATTCTTCCGTGGAAGAGAATAAAGTGCCAACCACAAGTGCACCTAAAACTCAACCACCATTAAAAGAATACAAACATCCAATTCCATACCCACAACGTTTGAATAAAGATAAATTACAAGCACAGTACAACAAGTTTGCCGAAATGATTAAGCAAATTTGTATCAATGTACCACTTGTAGATGTTCTTGCGGGTATGCCAAATTATGGAAGGTTTATCAAGGATCTCCTAGCCGATAAAGGTAAAAATGAAGAAGTTTCAACCACATTCCTCAATGAGGAATGCTCAGCAATTTTGCAAAAGTAAAAGATGCCACCGAAACTTGGAGATCCTGGTAGTTTCATTATTCCGTGCCTGATGGGAGATTCAGTAATGTACGATGCATTAGCTGACTTAGGCGCAAGTATCAATCTTATGCCACACTCCTTGTACTTAAAACTAAACCTAGGTGATCTAAAACCAACTAGGATGTATATACGCCTAGCCGATTGAACTTTTAACTATCCTATTGGTATTGCCGAAAACCTACCGGTTAAAGTTAATCATTTAATCTTTCCTGCCGATTTCGTTGTCCTTGAAATGGAAGAAGACAGTAAGGTTCCCCTAATTCTAGGGCTACCTTTCCTAAATACCACCGACGCGATTGTGCGTGTTAAAGATAAAAAACTTAGTCTAGGTGTAGGAGAAGATAGAGTTACCTTAAACATAGATAAAGCTATGAAACAACCTATCTCCTCCGATGACGAATGTTATAAGATAGACATTGTTGATTGTTGTGTTGAAAAAGAATTGCAAGAATTACTAAATGTAGACACCTCGAACTTCACCCCAATGAGTGAAAGTGATGAATTTGATGTAGAGCTTGAACTTGATGAATTGCTGAAAGTAGTCATCGATGAAGATTGCTGTGAGGAAGAAATTCCCAAGGAAGATGAACCCTTTGAAGAAATTACCAATGGTAATACGTTCCGGATAAAAATCTTCCTTAGAAGAACCACCCACCTTGGAACTTAAAGAACTCCCGTAACATTTGGAGTATGCTTATCTCCAAGGCACATCACAATTACCGGTTATAATTTCATCAAAACTCTCCGATAACGAAAAGAGTAGGTTAATGTCCGTTCTAAAAACTCACAAGAAAGCAATTGCTTGGAAAACAATCGATATTCCAGGGATTAACCCCGCTTATTGTACTCATAAGATTCTAATGGAAGAAGATTTTAAACCTGTGGTACAAAGACAATGAAGGTTAAACCCTAACATGAGAGAAGTTGTCAAAAAGGAGGTTATCAAGTTACTTAATGCCGGGTTAATATACCCTATATCCGATAGCCCATGGGTTAGTCCTGTTCAAGTGGTACCCAAGAAAGGGGGTACAACTGTCATCCTTAATAATAAGAATGAACTCGTTCCTACAAGAACAGTCACTGGCTGGAGAGTCTGTATAGACTACCGTCGTTTAAATGACGCCACAAGGAAAGATCATTTCCTACTTCCTTATATTGACCAAATGCTAGAACGTTTAGCGGGAAAAGAGTACTATTGTTTCCTTGATGGATTCTCCGGTTATTTTCAAATTCCCATTGATCCAAAAGACCAAGACAATACAACTTTTACTTGTCCATTTCGTACCTTCGCATACCGATGAATGCCGTTCGGATTATGCAACGCGCCAGGCACCTTTCAAAGGTGTATGATGGCAATCTTTCATGACATGATAGAAGGAAGTATGGAAGTCTTTATGGATGATTTCTCTATTTTCGGAGACTCCTTCGATTCATGCCTTTCAAACCTCGAGCGAATGTTAATTCGTTGTGAGGAATCAAATCTTGTTTTAAATTGGGAAAAATGCCACTTCATGGTGAAGGAAGGCATTGTTTTAGGACACAAGATTTCTCGAGATGGAATGGAAGTAGACAAAGCTAAGATCGATGTAATCTCAAAGCTTCCTCCTCCAACTAACGTTAAAGGAATTCGTAGTTTCTTAGGTCATGCGGGAGTCTATCGACGATTCATAAAGGACTTTTCCAAAATCGCTCGACCAATGACTAAACTTCTTGAGAAAGATAGTTCATTCGACTTCAATGACGAATGCTTACAAGCTTTCTCCATTCTAAAAGATAAACTTACAAATGCACCTATCATAGTATCTCCCGATTGGTCCAAACCATTTGAACTAATGTGTGATGCTAGTGATTTTGCACTAGGAGCCATTTTAGGAAAACGCCAAGATAACAAATTTCAACCAATATATTATGCAAGTAAAACACTAACAGGAGCACAATTTAACTATACAACTACCGAAAAAGAACTCCTTGCAATTGTATTTGCTTTTAATAAATTTAGATCATATCTTGTGTTATCCAAAACGATTGTTTTTACCGATCATTCAGCCCTAAAGTACTTGTTCAAGAAACAAGATGCAAAACCTAGATTGATACGTTGGATTCTTCTCTTACAAGAATTTGATATAGAAATCAAGGATAAAAAGGGTGCTGAAAATCTCACTGCTGATCACTTGTCTCCTCTTGAAAATCCCGACCTAGAAAAACTAGATGAGTCAGTTATTCATGACACTTTTTCCGATGAGTTTCTAATGAGAATAGAAACCGAATTTGAAATTCCATGGTTTGCGGGTTTTGCAAACTATCTCGCTGCAGGAGTATTAGTTAAAAACCAAACATACCAGCAAAAGAAGAAATTCTTTGCTGATTTAAAATTTTACTTCTGGGAAAACCCTAATCTTTTTCGAATAGGAGCGGATCAAGTTATCCGCCGATGCGTATATGGTAAAGAATCTCAACAAATATTGGAGCACTGTCATCAAGGCCCAGCTGGTGGTCATTTCAGACCTAGCTATACAGCTAAGAAGGTCTTTGACTCGGGTTTTTATTGGCCAACTATTTTCAAAGATGTACACCACATGGTTAAAACATGTGATGCATGTCAAAGATGAAAGGACCCGTCCTAATCCACCTAGACAAAGTCATCAACATTTGGTCCCATTACGATGATCGGCTCCAAGTAATGTCCTTATATTGAGCAAATGCACAGCGGAAGACTTAATTCATACCTGTGAATAAACATGCTTTAAAGTGTCAACCAAAAGGTTGGTGAGTTCATAGGTTTATCATAACAATCATTTCAATATGTTAATAGACCACAAGATTTCATAATCATAAACATAATACACTCGCAAGTGTATGTAAAGCATTCTAAGTGGTTGAGCACTTGGTAATCATACTTAACATTTAATCAACGTCGCATATTCCCTTTATTATGAAATCTCACTACACCGTACCAAGTGTAGTCACCAAAACGAAGTACTGTGCAACCGTTGAATACTGGTCGTCCAGTCCGGTTGGGGTTGTCAGGCCCGATAGATCTATCAACAGGATTCGCGTTTACAATACCCATGTAAATAGTAGTTACCAAGCTACAGGGAAATATGCCAGTGGTACAACTCAACGTAGAATATATTTTTAAGTACTTGTGTCTATTTTGTAAACATTTATAAAAGCAGCGCATGTATTCTCAGCCCAAAAATATATATTGCAAAAGCAATTAAAAAGGGAGCAAATGAAACTCACCTTTGCCTTGAAGGTATTTAATTCAACTTGGTCTCTGATAGATATCACTAACCTAACCATATATATAATATATCAACATATTTTCTTTTTAAGTAATCGTTACATATATATATATACTTTTAATACTTTTAATATTTTCTTAGTCCGTAGTTAGCAGTTCGATGTTAGTGGTCCACAATTAGTTGCTTAAATAAAATAAATAAAGACCCCATCGTATTCGTATTGATCAGAATTAATCTCGACCCATGGTACCATGTTGTCAAATGACGTGTTGCGTACATAAAGTACCATGTTGTCAAATGACGTGTTGCGTACAATCATGAGGTCTTATGATTAATCTTCTCGTGTTGTTTACGGGTGGTCCTGAAATATATAAAATCAAATCATAAGTAATTATATATAAAATATCATATTAATTAGAAAATATATGATTAATTTACTTTTTCTCCAAATATTTTCGTAGCTAAACTAGCTTCGGATACCCAATCTTGTTTTAGTCGTAGTTTCGTCATTACAACTCCGTTTTTGTTGGTTCAACTTGCCACTTCCTTGGATCGAGTCAAATTTTAAGAATATGAACTGAAAATACCTTAGTTTGTATTCAAAATCATAGGTTATAGGTCAAACTTTGGTGAAACTTATGAAAGTGATCATTTTCCATCATAAAAACAACATTTGATGATCATTTTTCTAAAAATACTTACACTTTGAGTTAAACCATGAAATTTTTATGTGTTAATATATTCATAATAAATATCATTTTTACAGAACATGAACTTCCAATTCAAAGTTCAAGATGGTTTTTAATTATCCAACCCAAAACAGCCCTCGGTTGCACTCCGACGACGTAGATTCAGTTTTTAAGATGTTCTTTGTAAAACCAGGTTATATCTTGTTAGGTTAGCATATCATTATGATATATTACAGGTCTTGAAGTATTTTAAAAGTCAAGTTAGAAGGATCTATTTAGTTTGCGAACAAGTTTGAAATCATTCAAACTATGTTCTTGTTGTTAAAATTTTATACCACAAAATAAGATAGCTATATGAATATGAATTGAATAAGATTATGAACAAGGTTACTACCTCAAGTTACTTGGACAAAGTTACTTCAAAGGATAAGAAATAATCTTGGAATCAAAGAGTGGTGGAGTTAGATCAAAAGGTTGGAAGTAAACTTCTTCAAATGGGTGGTTATTTTGATATGTTCTTGAAAGAGTTTTCTTATGGTGTTTAAGGCTTGTAATTGAAGCTAAATGATGGGGAAAATGCTTGGAGATGATCAAGTATGAAGTTAGGAGTATTTTGAGAGAGAAATGAGGGTGTAGGTATGAGAAAATGGAGTGAAGAAATGGTGTTCATTTATAAAAACGTTTTTAGTTTATAAAGAAAGAAAAGGATTCCTAATTTTGTTTTCTTACTAATAATTCATACTACTTGACAAATCCTAGTTACCTCATATCTAGGGCAGTAATAATGTTGATTAGGATATTGATTTGATGTGTATATACCAATAGTAAATACGTATAGAAGCTGGGTATGATACGGGTACATATACCCTAGATATACGTATAGAAATCTTGAGGAAACGAAATGAGAATTCAAATATAGCTATCTTTTGTGAATATAATTATATTGTTTTATGTATTTAAGTCCTTAAAAAGTGATTAAATACATTATATATACGATACATGTATAAGCATTATAGATTATAAGTATATATATCAAAGAATGTTACGTATAGTTATCGTTTTGAAAACTTAAGTTAGTAATTTCAAAATATACTTATAACTCATTGTCATTAGTACACAATGAGATGTTAAACCATCCTTAGATTATGTTAAATATATATAAATACATATATATATACACAAACGTATAATTATCGTATGTTATATAGTTCGTGATATCATCGGTCATATTGGACGGTCAAACGTTGTGCAAAACTCTTTTCAAAAACACAAGTCTCAACAATTTGGATTGCTTATCATGTTGGTATGGTTTAATTTATGTAAATATTAATCTCATAAGTATAATTTGGTCGGAAAATTCCGGGTCATTACAAAAGATCCGGTAACATCTCAAAAAGGGACGAAATGCCACAAAAAGGCATTCTTGTATGTGAAGCATTTGACATTTAGGGTATTGACTTCATGGGTCCATTTCCTGCATCGAATAAATTAAAATACATCCTTGTGGCAGTTGACTACGTTTCTAAATGGGCCGAAGCAAAAGCTTTACCCACAAATGATGCCCGTGTTGTTGTGAACTTCCTAAAAAACATATTTTCACGTTTTGGGATTCCAAAAGCGTTAATCAGTGATCGTGGAACTCATTTTACATATCAATTACTCGAGAAAGTACTTAAAAAGTACGAAGTTAATCATCGTTTCTCAACTTTTTACCACCCTCAAACGAGTGGTCAAGTTGAAAACACAAATCGAGGTCTTAAACGAATTTTAGAAAGAACGGTTAAAAATCATCCTAAAATATGGCATCGAAAGCTAGATGAGGTGCTTTGGGCATTTAGAACTGCGTTCAAAATGCCCATTGGTACTACACCTTTCCAATTTATTTATGGTAAGGCGTGTCATCTACCTGTCGAAGTTGAATACAAGGCATATTGGGCTTTAAGAGAATGTAACACTGACCTTGTGGAAGCTGGAGAAAACTGATTCTTACAACTTAATGAATTAGACGAATTAAGACTACAAGCTTATGAAAACTCTAAAACATACAAAGAGAAAACTAAGAGATGGCACGATGCACGATTAAAAGAAAGAAAAGAATTCGAACAAGGGGATAAAGTATTAGTTTTCCAATCACGTTTTAAGTTTTCACCTGGGAAACTTAGATCCCGATGGACTGGGCCATATATAATAAAACAGGTTTTTCCATCTGGATATGCAGAGTTATATAGCAAAGACGGTGGAACTTTCAAGGTGAACGGTCATCGACTCAAGTTATACTTTGACGGAATCAACACTACGGAAAGAGATGAAATCACCTTCTACCCTAAGGACAAGTAAATTTGGGATAACTTTAAGGTTTTCAACTCCATTCTTGATCTTTAGTTTTATCTTTAAGAGTGGGGTTTGTTCGGTCTTTCCCTAGCAGACACTAAAGAACTAGTCTTCTCCCTCCATTCTACCTTTTTATTTTCTTTTCGTTTTTTGTTTATTTTCAAGATGCGCAATCAATATGTCTACAACTACATCCTTTTGATGTGCGATAATATTTTACCGAGGGATGTGGTATTAGATATAAAGAGTAGATGCGATCAGGCGAGAAAAGAAATAAGGCAAGAACTTAATGAGAAAAATTATGCAAAAGGCAAATCAAAATCAGCTAAGAAGCGTCGAACGCGTCATTTGGGCAAGTGTGTAAAATGTGGAAAACCGACTCATTACGGAGATTGCCCGAAGAACCAAACGGACTCTAATTACGAGTTCGTAACCTTGTGCCGAGAAGGACCTTTTAAATGTTCAAAGGAAAACCTCTTAAACCAACGAGGTTACACCTACGAAGCCATGGGGGGCGAAATGGTACGACTCTACTATGAGGCGAGTCGACGCGGTTTCACCATCTAAATCTTTTTCTCGCCAATTGTGTTTGTGCATTTTTGTGTGTTTATGTTTTGGTGTGTTTTAGTTTGTATTTGTTTGATGTGTGTTTTATTAAAAAGGTATACCATTTAAAATTGATAAACCTTGAGTTTAACCTGTTTTCATTGAAAACGATAATGTCAAGTGTAACAACTGAATTGTCGTTCTTCAAATTGCACGAAATTTATTGTTGGATTCATAAGATATCTTTTAAATAGTAAACCACAAAAACAAAAGAAAAAATTATTTCTACTAAAAATATACTTTTTTTATCAATAACCGTAAAAATATATAACTTATAAACCTTGTCGTGGGTAATGATAGGTGTAATAACCGAGATTATCTCTACCTAGCTGATAGGAAACAAAGTTTTAAGTTTGAAAATTAGTTGGTTTGAAAGTATATATATAAAAAAAATAGAGTGTATTTTAAATTCATTTAATTTTTATTTTTCATGTACTTGTTTTAAAATTTTAAAATATTAATTTTCTTTTATTTTTAAAAGTAAAAAAAATAAAAAAATATAGAGTGTTTTGTTTTATTTTTAGGTTTTTTTCGAAAAATATTAAAACTTTAACTTTTAACGAATTAAAATTTTATAAATTGATTTTAAAAATTTATAAATGGATAAAGACTAGGTATAAAAAACCGAAATTTCCGTTACAACAAATATAAATCTATAAAAGATATTTTAAAATTTAATTAATTATAAAGTTAATAAAAAAAAGATTATGACTTACGCGAAACGTGTAGGTTTCCACGCAAAACGCGTATAATTAAAAGTTACGCGAAACGCGTAATCCCACGCAGAACGCGTAATTCGAAAAACAAGACCAGATATCTGGTCGAACAAGTTCTTCTTTCTTCACACATTCTTATTATTTTTTCTGCTGTGAACGAAGGAGAACCCAAAAATTAACAAAAATCACTTACAAAAATTAAATAAACACTCTCAATCTCCTCCAATTCTTCAATCTTTCAACATGCCTAGATTGGTAAGGGTCCTAAACCCATTTTACCGCTTGTTCTTGAAGTTTTTCATTATTTATTTTTATAGCTTTAATCCGAATTAATGCATGTTATTGTTGAATTTTGCTTGATTATTGCTATATCTATGTTGTTAGTATGATCTTAAACCCGATTAGCATGATAATTTGATGTTTAATTGATTATTTCAAAGTTAGGGTTTATACATATTGGGGAAAATTGATGAATTGCTATTGAAGTGTGTTATTTTGATTATAATTAGCTATTTTTAACTGTTTTGATAGTAGTTAGAACCTTTGAGCATGAGTTTGATTTTTTTGATTCTGTGATTTGTATTTTTAGTCTAAATTTGATAATTTTTGTTATTGACATGAATCAAGTATAAATTGTAATGATGCAAAGGATTATTTGGAGGCTGAAATACACGCAATGTGATTGAATTGAATTATATATGCTTAGTTCATTGAATGTTTCCACTTGCGAATTAAACTTTGTTTATGAAACTTGATTTATGATTATGAATTTTTTGGTTTATTTTTGTTTGTTTTAATTTTTAGAAGTAAAACTTTAACTGTTGTTGAACTATTGGTTCCTGTGGTGTTGAAAAAATAAGCTTGTATGTTGAATATGGATTCCTTGCTAATATTAACACACCCAATTGGGACGATTTTCTTGTTTTAAAATGATATGCAGGGATCACCACAAATGGAACAACAACTCCAAACCTTACAGCCGAACCTGAGATTCCCTAATGATTTACCTCAACGGGTACAAAAGGTTAAGGACTTACTTTCTCTGATCCATAGAAACACCTCTCCGGTATATATTGTGGATTGGGCTCCTTTAGGACACCCAGTCAACTTAGATACACAAATAAGGGAAATTTTAAACCAAAGTTTCACAAATGAATTTGGGGTAAATTTGGTTTTTAATGATTTTGAGAGGTTGTTTAGTTTAAATAGTCCTGTATATAGAGAACGGTGCTTAGAATTCTATTCTACTGTTAGAATGAGCATACACCCAGAAACTATCGATGATACTAATTTTCTACAATTTAGGCTGGGTGGGGTAGATAGAAGAATGTCCCTAAGCAACGTGACTAACGCGTTGGGGATTTACACCATCAAGGAGATGTTGACTCCCGGTTTTAGGGAGTATATTTTTACTGGGGCTAGGTATACAGGTAATTATGATTCTGGGAGAGTTTGGCAATCTTTTACTCGTAGAAATACATATGAGGCCGGCCAAGAATCATACCTAAAGATCACTGATGTTCGGTTTAGAATAATTCATAAATTTATAGCGAACACAATAAACTAAAGGTCATTTGGTAATACAGATAAAATTAATTATATTGACCTTTGGTATTTAGATGTGATCAGAGATAGGGAGACTTTTGTTAGTATACCCTATGGAGTTTCTTACTTCTTGGCTCATGTAGGTAAAGGTGCTAGAGGATCAAGTGACATGTCGGGGGGTCACTATATCACTTGTTTAGGAAACTGGTTTGGACTCGACCCGAGTGAATTAGAACCTCCAATCATACCGGTAGATCAATCTGTTAGAACTTTAGGATTGGATGTATATAAAACTGCAGAAGCTATACAAGTGAGGGGTGGGGTAATTAGTTTAAGATGACAAGAAGTTGTTGCTCCCGCTCCTATGGAGGAAGATGATGAACCTAAGCGAGATACTAGGAGAAGACGGAGACAGCCAGATCAGGCTAGTTCGTCTAATGTAGGTACTTCTGATTTCGATATGTTACAAAATTCGTTTAATTCATTGAGTTTAGATGTAAGGAACACATATGAAAATTGGGGACAGAGATCAGAAAACCAGTACACTAGTTTGTCTCGGCAATTAGGGGACATTAGGGGTACCCAACTAGCTCAGGGTAATATTTTAGAAAACATCCGATATGATCAAAGGGGCCAGGGAGCACAACTTGAGTGGGTACATCACCAGGCATATCTATACGCAGCTAACCCACAGACTTATGCACCCTCAGCCTTTCCTTCATACACCCCTTGGCAAGCACCTGGTGATCCTCTACCTCCACATTATGACCCCAATGCTGCTCTACCTGCAAGTCAGGATGCCTATCGGCGTTTTTACGAGGAATAACGCCAAAATGAACAGCGGCAGCAACAGCAACAGGAGGAGGAAAATCAAGGAGGCCCAGTATGGCCATTTTTCTAGTTTTTAGTTTTTATTTTTTTTATCTTGTTTGTAAAAAATGATTTTTATGATGTGTGTTAAGTATTTACTTTTACTTTTAATTTTTTTTATATATACAAAAATTTTAAGTGTGGGGTAAATTTTTTGTACTACTAAAGTACAACCCCATCTTTTTGTGTGATTAACATGTTTGTTGACAGGTACTTATGATGATGATGCATTCGACATAATGAAAAAAAAAACTACATTTATATTGTGATATGAGGATTGGATATGTTCATACGATAAGCATTTTACAAATGTCCAATTACTTAACAAAGGAAGTTCCAAATACTTTACACTTTTTGTCCTCTCAAATTTATACATTTAATCTGATTTTATGTAATGAGGGCATTACATAATCTTAAGTGTGGGGTGGGAATATATAAATTCTCGAGAACTTATAACTTGGTGGTTTTTACGAAAAATTTTGATTAAGTTTTTTAACAAATATATCTAGTCAATTTTTAAGGTAATTACGAGCAATTAAAGATTAGGTGTCAAAAACCGAAATTATTGTGTCCATACATTAAAAATACCTAATTTTATTTGATTAAAACCTATAAAAGAAAACCAAGTATAACAGAATTTATAAACCCATATGTTTAAAACCATTTATCACATGTTTCTATGAAGTTTATTGCAGATATCATTGCTTTGGAATGTATAAACCTGAATATCCTATTGATATGAGTAATAAAGGATGAATCAAGTCCATCCCTTAAGGAAGTAAAGTCTTCCAAAATGACACACTTGCTAACTTATGTTAGAAGATGTAGTCCAGAACAGTTGTAGGTTGACGAAAAATCTTGAAAAGTCATCTATATCATCGGCTGAAAATCCACCTCACCTCAACATCAAATAGGGTTTTTGGTGGTCAGACTTATCCTAACCATGAGATGGATCTGTCTCATACAATGGGGGGGGGGGGGGGGCACATTGCAAATTAGCTTTTAAGACTGAAATGTCCCGTTCATATTGATTATAAACGTTCTATATTAATTGATTTCGTCGCGAGGTTTTGACCTCTATATGAAACGTTTTTCAAAGACTGCATTCATTTTTAAAACAACCATAACCTTTATTTTATCGATAAAGGTTTAAAAAGCATTACGTAGATTATCAAGTAATGATAATCTAAAATATACCGTTTACACACGACCATTAAATAATGGTTTACAATAATAATATATTACATCAAAAATAAGTTTCTTGAATGCAGTTTTTACATAATATCATACAAGCATGGACTCCAAATCTTGTCCTTATTTTAGTATGCAACAGCGAAAGCTCTTAATAATCACCTGAGAATAAACATGCTTAAAACGTCAAAAAAAATGTTGGTGAGTTATAGGTTTAACCTATATATTATCAAATCATAATAATAGACCACAATATTTCATATTTCAATATACATCCCATACATAAAGATAAAAATCATTCATATGGTAATCACCTGGTAACCGACATTAACAAGATGCATATAAGAATATCCCCTATCATTCCGGGAAATCCTTCGGACATGATAAAAACGAATTCGAAGTACTAAAGCATCCGGTACTTTGGATGGGGTTCGTTAGGCCCAATAGATCTATCTTTAGGATTCGCGTCAATTAGGCGTGCACTAATTCTCAAAATTAGTGATGTTCCCTAATTCTTAGGCTACCAAGCAAAAAGGGGCATATTCGGCTTCGATCATTCAACCATAGAAAGTAGTTTCATGTACTTGTGTCTATTTTGTAAAACATTTATAAAGCTGCATGTATTCTCATCCCAAAAATATTAGATTTTAAAAGTGGGATTATAACTCACTTTCACAGATTTTTACTTCATCGGGAAGTAAGACTTGGCCACTGGTCGATTCACGAACCTATAACAAATATGTACATATATATCAAAGTATGTTCAAAATATATTTACAACACTTTTTAATACATTTTGATGTTTTAAGTTTATTAAGTCAGCTGTCCTCGTTAGTAACCTACAACTAGTTGTCCACAGTTAGATGTACAGAAATAAATCGATATATATTATCTTGAATCAATCCACGACCCAGTGTATACACGTCTCAGGCTAGATCACAACTCAAAGCATATATATTTTTGGAATCAACCTCAACCCTGTATAGCTAACTCTAACATTACTGCATATAGAGTGTCTATGGTTGTTCCAAATAATATATATACAAGGGTCGATATGATATGTCAAAACATTTGCATACGTGTCTATGGTATCCCAAGATTACATAATATATTAGAATACATGTATAATACATTATAAGTTAGCTAGGATATGATTAATATAGATTTGTTACCAATTTTCACGTAGCTACAACAAGTAAAAATATCCAATCTTGTTTTACCCATAACTTATTCGTTTTAAATCCGTTTTGAGTGTTTCAAGTTGCTATGGTTTCATATTTGTAGCGACCCGACCAAATCATGTTTGACGGCGCCGACTACTTCGGTCCCGTTGCGTGGTCATAAGTCTTTATTATGATGTTTGACCAAAATATGTCGCATTCATTTCATAAGTAAAGGGATGTTTCAAGTTTACAAATGTAGTTCAAAAGATTAGTTACAATACAAAGTTTAACGTACGAATGAAACCTATGCGACACAATTTAAAGTAGTTAAAAGACGCTCCAACTATGCATGCATACTCGACATCCAAGCAAGTATCAAAAAGAGTGCGGAAGCATGTATCAAGTAGCTTTCAAGGACCTGAGAAAACATATAGAAAACTGTCAACGAAAACGTTGGTGAAATCATAGGTGTTTTAGTAAACGTTGCATTTGAACCACAAGATTTAATATAATATGATTATCAAAATCATTTGCATTCCAAAGTTGTTATTTGTTTCGCGGGCACCCAATTATCAAACTTAACTGTTTTGCACCCTTTGCGTAGTGTTAGAACATACACTAGACCTGAAAATATATTTCATCCGCTAACGGTAGAGAACCGTCCGAATGAGGCTCGTCAAGCCCATGTGATCACATAATATAAGTTAATGTTTACACCCTGCAAGTGTAACTAATGATAATTGAATTGAGGATTTCGTTCAAAACCGTACGTGGAATGTTCGTTTTCGTACTTGTGTTCAATGTATAAAAGTATAATACGTATATGTTTCTCATCCCATAGTTTAAAGCATAAAAGTTGTTTGAAAGATGGGACTATGATCTCACCTTGAGTGCACGTATGAAAAGTACTTCACAAAGTAACGTGTGCGAAGGATAGTGCTAGTCTTGACCTAAACAAATAGGTCGTATCAATAACGGTAAACACGATAGGTCAAAGATGTTCAATTAGTCATATGGCTCGTTACGACTCGATTATGTAGCATGTAAAATCAAATTGTCAAGTTTCATGCAAGATACAAGTATAGAAACAAGTTAGGAAGGTTGCATAATCATTTGGTTAAGTTTGACAAAAAGTCAAACTTTGGTCGATCAAAGTCAATGAAAAAGTCAACACGTTCGGGTCGGGTCCCGAACTATTTTTCTGAGGTTTTTAATCATATATGAGCATGTTAGAACAAGTTATATGTGAATCGGAGGTGCGTAGCATAGCAAACATTATTTGAAAATCGACAAAGTTGGACAGACCACTTTGGCGCGCCGCGCGGGTATATGGCGCGCCGCGCCATTACCTGTGCAGAGAATTCTGGCAGTTTTTAAGTTTTATGCACGAACCTAACTTCAACCAATCACCATTTATGACCCGCAAACAACCAAAGCATGCATCTTATATCATCGGAAAGGTATTTTGACAAGGAAAACAACTAAACACATTTCATCCATCACATTTACTTTTACAACAACCAAAATCACATTCAAAGCTCCTCATTAAATGCACTCAAGTTCATAAATGAAATTCGATGATTCGGCAACCAATTTACATGAATGATATGCCGTTTCGAAGGTGATCAAGCATACAATACAACCTAACACTTACAAATAACATTTCATGTCATTCAAAGCATCAAAAGTTCATTTCAAGTTCATCAAACCCTAACCCAAATCCACCAAAACCAATAATCAAGTTTATGAAGTTTTCTAAAATAACCTACACATAAATTTGAAGCTAGTGCTACTAGTAACAGATTTAATACTTGCACTTTACCATAACAACAACATTTAAGCAACCAAATTACCAAATCAAACACACCAAAGTTCATATTCAAGCTAGTTACTTCAAATAACGAAATCGAGCATATAAATCATATAATCATGTTAGACTTGAGCCATAGACACTAATTAACAACTTTATAAGTTAAAAACATCAAGAACACAAAATCTAGTGATTTTAGAAAGTTACCCAAACTTGATGAAATCGGTATGGAATCGAAGAGGAAGATGAGAGGATTCCGAATATGCAATTTGTTTAGATGGATGCTTGCTCGATTTGATTTAGATGATGATTCTTGAAATTGGAGAATTGAGAGAAAATATGGAAGTAGAAGAAGAAAAGGGAAATGAAAAAGAAAAGATGGGGGTGGGGTTGACTAGTCAAAGGCTAGTCACCTCTTTGGCATTTTGACAAAACTAGTCCATCAAGTTCGTTTGCGGGTGCGTGAAATACCTAGACGAGATATTTTTAAAACACGTATTAACCGGAGATGTTATAAACATATAACGGGATTTAAATAGTTAAATGGAAAAGTAAACGGAAAAAGGCAGGATGTTACATTACCTACTCCTTAAAAGAAATTTCGTCCCGAAATTTAAGTAGGCGTAGTAGTCGTTGTTTCTTCCTCGGGATCTTGCGTTTTCGGAGCCGGGAATAAATGAGGGTATTTCTTTTGCATTTGATCTTGCCTTTCCCAAGTAAACTCGGGTCCCCTTTTGGCGTTCCAACGGACTTTAACAATCGGGATTCGGCTTTGTTTCAATGTCTTTATGGAGGTGTCCACAATTTCAACCGGTTCCTCCACAAAATGAAGTTTGTCATCAATAGTAAGTTCCTCGAGAGGGATGACGATATCGGGTTCGGCAAGACACTTTTTCAAGTTAGATACATGGAAGGTAGGATGAACGGAGTTCAATTGAGGCGAAAGATCTAAACGATAAGCAACGGTTCCAATACGTTCCAAGATTTCGAAAGGACCACTATATCGCGGATTTAGCTTCCCGTGTTTCCCAAAACGGATTACACCCTTCCAAGGTGCGACTTTTAACATGACGCGGTCACCGACTTGAAATTCAAGGTCGTTGCGTCTTTTGTCGGTATAGCACTTTTGACGACTCCGGGCCGTCCGAAGCCTATCTCGGATTTGAACGATCTTCTCGGTGGTTTTGTGAATGAGTTCAGGTCCGATGATTTGTACGTCGCCTACTTCGGCCCAACAAAGAGGAGAACGGCATTTTTGGCCATATAATGCTTCGAATGGGGCGGCTTTTATACTCGCGTGATAACTATTGTTGTAAGAGAACTCGGCGAGAGGTAAGTGCTTGTACCAAGCTTTTCCATAATCAACCACGTAAGCTCATAACATGTCCTCTAAGGTTTGAATTGTACGTTCGCTTTGTACATTAGTTTGAGGATGATATGCGGTGCTCATGTCTAAACGCGTTCCCAACGCTTCTTGCAAGGTACGCCAAAATCTAGAAACAAAACGGCCATCTCGGTCGGAGATAATCGATAAAGGTACACCGTGTCGGGCTACGATCTCCTTGATATAAAGTCGTGCAAGTTTCTCCATTTTGTCGGTCTCCTTCATGGCGAGAAAGTGTGCGGATTTGGTGAGACGGTCAACAATAACCTAAATGGTATCATAACCACCCGTCGTTTTTGGTAGCTTGGTGATAAAATCCATTGTTATTCTTTCCCACTTCCATTGCGGGATTTCGGGTTGTTGAAGTAATCCGGACGGTCTTTTGTGTTCGGCTTTGACTTTGGAACATGTCAAACACTTGGAAACATAAGTAGCTACGTCCCTTTTGATGTTCGGCCACTAATATAGTTATTTAAGGTCGTGGTACATCTTATTGGCACCGGGGTGAATCGAGTATCGTGACTTATCGGCTTCATCTAAAATAAGGCTTCGTAGGTCCCCATAACTAGGCACCCAAATCCTTTCGGAGAAATATCGGAGTTTGATCTCTCTAATTTCGAATCGAGAGACAAGAATGTTCAAGAGCTCGTGTGAAACGTTTTCATCCTTGAGAGCCTCATCTTGGGCTACCCGAATTTGGCTATTAAGGTTGGTGTGGATGGTGATGTTTAAGGCTCGGACACGAAGAGGCACCGCTCTTTCTTTTCGACTTAAGGCATCGGCTACTACATTTGCCTTCCTGGGATGGTAATGAAGCTCGCAATCATAATCGTTTAAGGTTTCAATTCACCTTCGTTGTCTCATGTTTAGTTGCTTTTGGTCGAAGATGTGTTGGAGACTTTTGTGATCGGTAAAGATAGTACTCTTGGTTTCATAAAGATAGTGTCTCCACATTTTAAGTGCAAATACAACGGCTCCGAGTTCGAGATCATGTGTCGTGTAGTTTCGTTCATGAATTTTGAGTTGTCGAGAAGCATAAGAAATGACTTTCGTTCGTTGCATCAACACACACCCAAAACCATGTTTCGAGGCGTCGCAATACACAACAAAATCATCATTGCCTTCGGGAAGTGACAAGATAGGAGCGGTGGTTAGCTTTGTTTTCAAGATTTGAAATGCGGATTCTTGTTCGGTCGCCCAATTGAATTTCTTTCCCTTGTGAGTTAATGCGGTTAGAGGACGAGCAACCAAAGAGAAATCCTTGTTGAATCTACGGTAGTATCCAGCGAGACCCAAGAATTGACGAATGTGAGTAGGAGTAGTGGGAGTCTCCCATTTACTAATGGCTTTGATTTTCGTTGGATCGACTTTAATACCTTGGTCACTTACAACATGACCAAGAAATTGAACTTCCTTCAACCAAAATTCACACTTGGAGAATTTGGCAAAGAGTCGTTCTTGTCTTAAAAGTTCAAGTACGAGCCGGAGGTGTTCCTCGTGTTCTTCTTCGCTTTTAGAATAAACCAAAATATCATCGATGAACACGATAATGAATTTGTCAAGATACGGCTTGCACACGCGGTTCATAAGATCCATGAACACCGCCAGTGCATTAGTGAGACCAAATGGCATTACAAGAAATTCATAACTACCATAACGAGTTCGGAAAGCGGTTTTGGAGACATCTTCCCCCTTAACCCTTAATTGATGATAACCCGAGCGGAGATCG